>NC_057800.1:133597509-133937130 GCF_018294505.1 Triticum aestivum | reverse complement strand
GTGCGGAACGGCGCGGGGGCGCTGGCGGTGGCGATGGGCTGGGCGGGCCCGATCTGGGCTCGCCGGGCCGGCGGCGGAGGCGGGCGGTGCATGACACGTGTCACGCGTCCATTGGCTGCGGGCGGCGGCGCGAAGACGTCCGGCGCGGAGAGGGGAAAATTTAGGGTTTCTTCTGAGATTGGACGGGGGAGGCACATATTTATACATAGAAGGAGCTAGGAGAGTGCAAATGAGGTGCGGTTTTCGGCCACGCGATCGTGATTGAATGGGTGAGAGGATGGAGGGGGTTTATCTAGGTTTTGGGACACTTTGGAGGGGTGTTGGGCTGCAACACACACGAGGCCTTTACGGTTCCTTGGTTAACCGTTGGAGTATCAAACGGACTCCAAATGGCACGAAACTTGACAGGCAGTCTACCGGTAGTGTACCAAGGCCGCTTGGCAAGTCTCGGTCCAATCTGAGAATGTTTAGCACCCGCACACGAAAAGAGGCAAAAGGGGGAGCCGGAGGGCGTAGGAGTGCCGGAATGCAAAACGGACAACGTGGAAAATGCTCGGATGCATGAGACGAACACGTATGCAAATGCGATGCCATGATGACATGACATGAGATGCATGACATGGACAAAATGCAAAACGAAAACAAAACCCAACCACGAGGGAATATCAGAACTTAGTGCCGAAAATGGCAAGAGTTGGAATACAAATATGGCAAGTTACATACGGGGCGTTACAACTGGTTATATTGTTGAATTCATTCATGATGCTACTGAAAATTACTATGAGGGAAGGAACATATGCTTGTAGGAATTAAAATAATATCAAGTTTCCTCTCTATGTTCTTAATATCTTGAAGTTATGCTTGTTTTGCCTTCCTACGCTAGTTTATTATTGTTCCCATAAGTTGTTTGCTCACAAAATCCCTATGCATAGGAAGTGGGTTAGGCTCAAATGTGCTAGTCATATGCTTCATGATGCTCCCGTTATGTTTAAATTCTTATATTTTATGCGAGCATCATTGTCATCATCATGACTAGTTAGAAAGTTATTAAAGAAAAGCGTTTGTTGGGAGACAACCCAATATTTACCTTTACTATTTTTGTGTGTCCACATGATTATTGTGACGCCCTCGATTCAAACCTACACTAATCATACACGCAAATGTGTACGATCAAGATTAAGGACTCACGGGAAGATATCACAACACAACTCTAGACACAAATTAAAATAATACAAGCTTTATATTACAAGCCAGGGGCCTCGAGGGCTCGAATACACAAGAGTCAGCGGAAGCAACAATATCTGAGTACAGACATGAGTTGAACAAGTTTGCCTTAAGAAGGCTAGCACAAAAGCATCTACGATCGAAAAGGCAAGGCCTCCTGCCTGGGAGCCTCCTAACTACTCCTGGTCGTCGACGGTCTTCACGTAGTAGTAGGCATCAGTGGCGTCGTCTGGCTCCTGCAATCCGTCATCTAGACACAACAATCGGGTATGGGAGAAAAAGAGGTAGCAAAGCAACCGTGAGTACTCATCCAAAGTACTCGCAAGACCTACATCAGATCTAAACTAAGTATGCATCTGTATCAAAGGAAATGGGCTGTATCTGTGAACTAAACTGCAGAATGCCAGAATAGAAAGGGGAAAGCCTAGTGTCGGTGTCAAACCGGCGGATCTCGGGTAGGGGGTCCCGAACTGTGCGTCTAAGGCGGATGGTAACAGGAGGCAGGGGACACGATGTTTTACCCAGGTTCGGGCCCTCTCGATGGAGGTAAAACCCTATGTCCTGCTTGATTATTCTTGATAATATGAGTAGTACAAGAGTTGATCTACCACGAGATCGGAGAGGCTAAACCCTAAAAGCTAGCCTATGGTATGATTGTAATGTTTTCCTACGGACTAAAACCCTCCGGTTTATATAGACACCGGAGGGGGCTAGGGTTACACAAGGTCGGTTACAAAGGAGGAGATATACATATCCGTATTGCCTAGCTTGCCTTCCACGCCAAGTAGAGTCCCATCCGGACACGGGACGAAGTCTTCAATCTCGTATCTTCATAGTCCAACAGTCCGGTCAAAGGATATAGTCCGGCTGTCCGGAGACCCCCTAATCTAGGACTCCCTCAGTAGCCCCTGAACCAGGCTTCAATGATGATGAGTCTGGCGTGCAGTGTTGTCTTCGGCATTGCAAGGCGGGTTCCTCCTCCGAATACACCACAGAAGAGTTTGAATACAAGGATAGTGTCTGACCCTCCAAAATAAGTTCCACATACCACCGTAGAGAGAATAATATTTCTACAAATCTAATCTGCTGACACGTTTTGGCAGCATGACATCATGCCATGGCCCGGTAATTATTCGAACCATTTTTCTTTAGCCAGCCCCGCACATGACGTGAGGCGGTTTCTTGACATGTCTTGTCAAAGCAGAGATCGTGTCCCCCTTATTATGGGATTCTCATCAATACGGGCGTGGGTAACGCAACCGCGCCTAGGAATCCTAGATTTAGGCAAGTCCCAAACGACCACGAGGAGGACGCTGGATATTCACCCTCTTTATAAAGGGACAAGGCTTTAACTTTTTTCCTCCCGTGCTAAATCAAATCCTTCCCCCGCCTCGAGTTCTAACACTCAAAGCCCAGGTCAGGTGCTTCGAACCTTCAGTCATGTCCGGATCCAGCCTGCAGGGGCGGTGGATGCCCTCCTCCGTCACGGAAGAGGATGTCAAGAAGTTGAGGGAGGCAAGATACCTGATCGCCGAAGTTTCGCATCGGCTGCCTGCCCGAGGGCAAGTCGTCCCTACTCCTGAACCCAATGAAGATGTCATGTTTATCTCCCACTTCCTCTGAGGACTAGGCTTCACTTTGGATCCCTTCGTTAGGGGTTTGATGTTCTATTATGGGCTTGATTTCCACGATCTAGCCCCGGATTCCTTTCTCCACATCTCGGCATTCATTTGTCATATGGGAGGCCTTCCTCCGCATTACCCCTCACTTCGGCCTGTGGCTCAAGACCTTTGATGTGAAGCCGAAGACGGTCGAGGGGCAGCATGCAGCGTGCGGAGGTGCATTAATAAGCAAGATCGCTGGAGCTCCATGGCCAAAGGGTTCCTTTCCAGAGGTGTCCGGATTATGGCAACGGGAGTGGTTCTACGTCACCGCTCCCAGAAGTGCCGAGTGGGTAGCTTCCCCCACCTTTCGCTCAGGCCCTCCACCACAACTTATGTCATGGATTAGCAGGGGGCTGAGCTGGGGTCCAGCCAAGGATGTGCCCATACTGTAGAGCCACATCCGAGATCTCTTCGAGGGAGATTTTAGTTTGATTATGGCCAAGGCTGGTTCGTCGAGTCCAGCCTTGCAAACGCCGGCCCCTCCGCTTGTGGGAATTCAACCCAGAAGGACTGCACGCTATTTAGAATTTCCTCAGCCTGACAGACGAGGAGATGTACAAGTCGTTCTTCGGACCCCAAATAGAGTATCCGGACACCACCGAGGACAGGGGCCTGAGCAGCAACCACACTGCGGCCCAAGTAAGTAATCCTGTAGTCGAACACACTGTCTTTCTTTTATCATGACATCATTCTGAAGAATCGCTCTATGACCAGGACTGGATAACAAAGGCAAAGATGATTCGGTGTTCGGCTCCCCTTCCCGAAGGCTTGGACAATCCGGTGCTAGAAAAGATGCTTGAGCTAGCACCTTGCCCGGTGCCCTCAAGGGAAGACGAAGGGGGGAATAAAGGGGGCGAAAGCGGGCCTCCATCTCTACCTATTCCAACCGAGGGAACGAGCGCCTCCGTGAGGGAGGATAACCAAGGGTAATAATCTGACGTTCCATCGCCTCGGGGGAGGAAGAGGACTACATCTAAAGATTTGGAAACCAAGGTCTCCAAACGGGAGAAGAAAACTCCACCAGAGGGTCCTGCCTCGGAGGGTGCTCTTGACGCACAAAGTCCATGCAGGGATCAGCCCTTTAATGAACTGTAAGTAATCAAAAAGTACTTAATAGCAACGATATACTAACTTACTTTTGAGGAAAATAACCGAAGCATTTATCTTGCAGTTCGGATCTGAGCCCTTCTCAGCAGAGCTCGTCTTCGGGGGATCTTCTTCCAGAGATGATGGAGAGCGAAACGCCTCCCCCGGACTCCCCAGCTCAAGAAGCAGGGGACATTGAAGTGTCGTCACGGAGGGTCACTTCGGATCCGGTGAGGCCTGAAGATAATCCTATGGTCGCCCGAAGTCCCCAGTGTCCGGCTCTTGAAGAGAGCAACCAAAAGAATCCGGCACCGTCTGGTATGCGGTCGGACGCACTAAGGGATCTGCTAGGGTGAGCCACTATCTTAGAAGAGCACCGTACATTGATGGGTACGGTGATTGAAGGGATTTCGTCCGCCGAAAGCGGGTTGCATGAAGCCTTTATGACTCTACTGACGGGCTTCGAGGTACGTGAAATGATATGCATTTGTGGTAGTACCGCACATTTTTAGGTGTGACCTGTGTAGATAGTAGCCCCTGAGACTTTGGTTGTCGTCGAGAATGGCGGCAAACAGAGGATCATAGTCCCAGGTAATAACCAGACCGCCTTTATGTGCAGGTGTCTGAAGCTCCGGTGGCTAGCCGGACTGATGGGGTTGCCGAACTAAAGCGGCGACTGGATGCGGCGGATGCCGACATTGAGCTTGTTAACAAGCGACTTGACGAGGCACATGGTAGGTGATGTTTATAGTGAATGTCACATAGTAAGAGCAGCGTGATGCCAGTATCTTTAATATGTTGTGACTACAGATGGAGCTGCCACCGTGGAGGCCCTGCGGGCGGAGCTTGCCCGAGCCAAGGAGCAAGCAAGGAGTAGTAATGTGGCTACTTCGAAGGCGGCCGAAGAGTTGAGAGCCGAGAAGGCCGCGCATAGCGAGATCAAAGAGAAAATGGCCAAAATGGTTGTGAAGTTAAAAGACACTGCCGACCGCTGCCAGTTTCTTGAAGAAGAAAATCGGGCGAAGGCTACTGACCTCGAAAAGGCCACAATGGCAACCAAAGACACCCGCTCTACAATGAAGCAAAGAAGGAGGAACTGCGTGAAGCCGGGGACATTGTGGCTAGGAAGCCCTTTATGCTGTGGAGGAAGTTCAGCGATCCGCGGTATGCCCCTCTGGATCGGCTGTGGAGTTCGGCCGATGCATATCTGGACTTGGCGGAGAGCGTTGTCGATGCGGCCGAATACTTCCGAGATCAAACAGATCGTGAAGTGGACAAGCTGTTCTAGTCACAATTTAACGTTCCAGAGCATCCGCTTCCATTGACTGATCAGCTTGCCGAATGGGCCGAACTCAATAGATTGTCCGGACTCACCATGAGGTCTGTCGTGGATCATCTGTGGCCGGAAAGGCCAAAGCCGAACAACTATTTTAGCTTGGTGGAGCAGTTCCTTGGTGTGGCGCCACACATTAATGCGATGAAGAGGTCGGCGTGCATAGAAGGCTCGCGGATGGCCCTTGCCCATGTCGAAACATACTGGGCAGAGATGGATGCCACCACTGTCGCAGCGTAGGGTTCGGCCATAGGCCGAGTGGCTGCCGAGCACTATTTTGAAGAAGTTCTTGAGGGCGCTCGTTCGATAGAGGCCTAGTGCTCGAAGAATGTTATGTTTGAGTGACATGTATTCTCATTGTAAAAACAACTTTTTATTGAATTTATCAAGGCTGTATTTATACTTTTGCCCGAAAGTATTGTGATGCCTCCTGTGCGGCCGTTTATGTATACATGTATATAGCCTGAAAGATTGCTATCGTCGGCTTCATCCCCCACGCATATAATGCGGGGGTGTTCGTAGAAGACGTGTATTCACACTTAATCCAACGTCATGGTCCTATTAAGGAGGTGATAGCGCAGCGAACTAGGCAACCGGACTATAATGCTTTAACACTTTCACTTAGCCAGAGGAGTTTGACAGTGGGGCTACTATATAGCCCCTGGTGGCTCCGCACTCGTCCGGATTCGGGGTGCGTACATGCCTGGCCGGGAAACGGCCTTCGTTAATGCGGTTGAATCCCGATGATTCCAATAGGTCATCGAGCGGTTGACCAATCTCACGCTATATCTTGACAGTCAGTTTTCGGCTTTCTCTACTGAGGTGCTCGTCCGGATGAACTGAGGCACAATCGCAGTAGTTCTCCTGGTGCCGCCTTAGCCGATAGAGCAGAACGTAAGGCAGCAAAACACAGGAGCCGGGCAAACCCAACATTTGGCCAAAGACATGATTCGGAGCTGATGCATATAAGGCCAAACTCGCGACGCCGAACACTCCCTAAGGTATTCGGTCTTTATGGTGTAAACTAGGTCTAAATGGTACCCTTTGTAATATGCCCCTGGTGTCTAGGTACGTGCATTATTCTGGCGTGGCCACATGCCAAGATGTCAGCATCCTTCTCGATTGTACTGAGAATCCAAGGGATGTACATCAACAAGAGACAGTAAAAAAGGTTTACGCATGGTCTTAATCTACAAATAATCCTTGGAACGGGTGCCTGCTGCACGTATGCGCCTGTGTCTCCGTTGTGCCGTATCCTGGACGGGTGTAGCACAATGGTCATCTAAAAAAGAGAGGAACTCAATTGAAAAGTTGCCGTGCAAAAGTTAAGTTATACTAAATAAACAATATATAGTTCAAAATGAGTAAAGGTGAGTGTCGGTGTCAAAACCGGTGGATCTCGGGTAGGGGGTCCCGAACTATGCGTCTGAGGCGGATGGTAACAGGAGGTAGGGAACACGATGATTTACCCAGGTTCGGGCCCTCTCGATGGAGGTAAAACCCTACGTCCTGCTTTATTTATTCTTGATGATATGGGTATTATAAGAGTTGATCTACCACGAGATCGGAGAGGCTAAACCCTAGAAGCTAGCCTATGGTATGATTGTATGTTGTCCTACGGACTAAAACCCTCCGGTTTATATAGACACCGGAGGGGGCTAGGGTTACACAAGGTCGGTTACAAAGGAGGAGATATACATATCCGTATTGCCTAAGCTTGCCTTCCACGCCAAGTAGAGTCCCATCCGGACACGAGACGAAGTCTTCAATCTTGTATCTTCATAGTCCAACAGTCCGGCCAAAGGATATAGTCCGGCTATCCAGAGACCCCCTAATCCAGGACTCCCTCAGTAGCCCCCGAACCAGGCTTCAATAACGATGAGTCTGGCGCGCAGTGTTGTCTTCGGCATTGCAAGGCGGGTTCTTCTCCAATTTTCAAGTGTTTGTAAGCAGTGTCCAGCTCCATAAATGTTGAACCTCTTTGCTTCAGTGCCCAATAAGGGCTTTCTCCCACGCGTCGAATGAATACGAGGCGCTAGGGCGTTCTTACATTCGCCCCTCTAGCCAGATAAATAAATTGTCTATTAAAGGGATGGGGATTCTTAGATCC
The DNA here is from genome assembly GCF_018294505.1 of Triticum aestivum. Taxonomy (NCBI): domain Eukaryota; kingdom Viridiplantae; phylum Streptophyta; class Magnoliopsida; order Poales; family Poaceae; genus Triticum; species Triticum aestivum. Next base: position 133,929,713 of record NC_057800.1, on the reverse strand, counting down.
GATCCATACCATCCTCCCCCAGCGAGAATCCATCAGAGTGTGTTTCAGAAAGATCCATTCCAGCATGGCCGACCTCCGCAGCTCCTCCTCCCGCCCCCGTAGCCCTAAGCCCGATGATTGGGGGAGGTGTTCCGTCCCACACAGTCGATTAGTCGAACTGCAGACTAAGGGATTTCTCCCTCCAGCATATATGGTGCCCGTTCGAGCCGGGCTTGCCACCTACAATGGCGGGGAGCAAGTGGAGAGCTTTCCCTGTCCCTCCATGGGGGAAAGGGTCTGCCTCGTTCCTTATTTGCTAAGGGGACTCGGATTTCCAATTCATCCATTCCTCGCGGGCTCCTGGAGTTCTACGGCCTCCAATTACACAATCTCACCCCTGCCTCCATTCTACATATCACCGGCTATGTTGCTCTCTGTGAATTGTTCTTGGGCTGCGAGGCTCACGTCGAGCTGTGGAAAAGGCTATTTTGCCTCGTCCCTCGCACACAGAGGGAATCACTTTATTAAGTGGGCGGAGACAAAATATGGTGCATCGCCGATACCGGATACATGTCCGGTACCCGAAGAAGCCATCCGAAGACTGGCCTTCAGAATGGTTTATATGGAGGACGTTCCCCTTCCGGACCCTGTTCGGCAAGGTCTTCCTGAGTTCAACAATGCTCCTCTGAAGAAGCGCCGAAGTTGGCGCCCACGGAGCCCCCAGGCGGAAGACAACAGGGAAGTCCTCTATCTGATGAACCGGATCAAAGCACTGGCTCAATCTGGATTGACAATAATCGAAGTTATGTCGATTTGCATAATGCGGGGAGTGCAGCCACTTCAATATCGTGGGCACCCCTTGTGGTGTTATAACGGGGCGGATGACGCCACCCGCTGCGGGCATAAGGGTCCGAACAATGCTGCCGCTCTAGCGAAAATTCTGTCCAAACTGTTCAAGGGTGAGGAAGAGGAGTTCACCTGCATCAAGCCACGGGATGGATTCTCCATGTACAATCCTTCGAGCTGGGTAAGTTATATTTCCCTGCTCCCATTTTTTCCCGCATTCTTTGTCGTAAGTATTCACCTTGCCCCTTTGCGGCAGGAACTGCGAAAAGCCATAAAGGAGGTCCTCGACTCCGGACTTGAAGAAGATTTGGTTATCTCCATGGAGCTGATAGATCGGCAGTTCTACCAGTTAAGCCGCGACAATGCCATGGTGGCCATTACGGCCGACTATCCCGGACTGCTCCCTGCATCGCAAGTAAGAAAAACCAAAAAATCCTAACTCCAAAAACTAGGATCCCCCTTTTAAACACTTCACCCACCATATACACATGGCATTTTTTACAGGGAAGGCATTCGGGACGCCCTGCCGAACCCGCAGCAACTCGCCAACCAGAGGCGCCGAGGTCAGGTAGGCCAAAAAGGAAGGCGGTCAGGACGGAGACGCCGGCGCAAAGGTATAAAAACCCCACTCCTTGGTTGTCATCTTTCTCAAAATGTAATGACACCCGTTGTCGGTGTCAAAACCGGCGGATCTCGGGTAGGGGGTCCCAAACTATGCGTCTAGGCCGGATGATAACAGGAGGAAAGGGACACGAAGTTTTACCCAGGTTCGGGCCCTCTCGATGGAGGTAAAACCCTACGTCCTGCTTGATTAATATTGGTGATACGGGTAGTACAAGAGTAGATCTACCACGAGATCGAGGAGGCTAAACCCTAGAAGCTAGCCTATGGTATGATTGTTGTTCTGTATGTTATCGACTAGCCTGGCCCTGGTTTATATAATGCACCAGAGGCCTAGGTTAACAAGAGTCCTAGCCGAATACGCCGGTGGGGAGAAGTCCTTGTCTTGATCGCCAAGTCTTTGTGGAATCTTCCTTGTATGCGGCAGATGTCCGAACTGGCCCATGAGTATACGGCCATGGGGGGCCTCAGCCCAATCTAATAGATCGGGAGGCGACGTGGTGAGTACCCCCTAGTCCAGGACACTGTCAGTAGCCCCCTGAACCGGTCTTCAAGTTAGGGACGCTCCTCGATTCTTCCGAACTGTTCTTCATCTTCGGTCGCAGGTCTTGAAAACTGGTTCAACAAATCTTCTTTATCTTCGATCTTGAGGATCGCCAAAATGCATTCGACGAGTTTACACGTCGGGTATCCAAGGAGCCCCTTTAAGTTTCCGGCCTTTACCAATGCCTTGTTATTTTTATGCCACACCTCGGGTTTGAAGTCGTTCCCGGGCGGCAGCTTCCTCTTGCGTCCGAGCTCCAACGCCGGACTGTATTCGAGGTATCTTTTGCAACCGAGCACCAACGTCGGACCGCTTCCCTGCTCTAACGCCAGAATGTATCCGAGCTCCAACGCCGGACTGTATCCGAGGTGTCGTAAATCACCTTGCTTCAAAGAAGTTTGAAGGAGTTTAGCCGAGCTTAATGCCGGAAATGCCCTCTATGGAGCCAGCCACTAGCGCCCGGGCTTTATGCCGGGCTGCTTTCGAGGTGGTGCACCACCCCGAATGTGGGCCGATTTTTGTGAATATTTTTTTATTGGTGCAATTTATTCTTTGCCGAGATATATAGCCAGTAGCCCTCAAGGTGTGTATCGGTCTAAAACCCGAGATGCACCTGAAGGATGACGTAAGACCGCTGATCCCAGTAGCCGTTGAGACTCAGGTTGATTTGCAAAATCGGCCTGAGGATCAAGTCCAAGCTCGGCAGAATACTTCGGGACACTAAAAGCAGTGTGCTAGTCCTCGAGACTCAGGTTGGGTGCGACCGACCAACCTGAGGATCAAAATCTCCTCAGAAACTGTATTGCACATAAAATTTTCTGCATTGGACAAGCAATGTAGTAGCCCCCGAGACACTGGTCGGGTGGTAACACCAGATCAGGGGATCAATGTGCCCCTTTAATATTTGTAAATAATAAGCCCGAAGCCCAGTAGCCCCCGAGCCTTAATGCGGGCACGGGTGGCCGAATTAAGGATCAATATCCATAGTAAAATCACAAATTATGTGTAATGACTCTATGTATCCAAGTACTTTACGTCATTAATGCTCAGATCCGCATTGTACAAAACTTTGTTGACCGACCATCGGCTTCCACCTCCTCGGCCAGTAGCCGAGGAGTGTTTGTCCTACTTGATAAAGCCTTTATGAGGGCAAAGATTTACAACAAACAAGGCAATCTGGCCATACGGTTTTATAAACAAAGGTACGCAGAGAGCTATATTACTGTTTAACAGAAGAAATGTCTTCCAAAGAAAATAGTCCCGCTATCGGTTCCTTTCTTTGGGTTGTCATGCTAAGCATGATCATTAAACCTCAGCTCTAATGTAAGAGCAAAATATTGAAGATTTAGTTTGGGAGGCCAGTTAATAGCCCCAGGTAGTGTTCGGCGACAGTCGGGGTCAAGGCGTAAACACTTCGGCCAATGTTATGAACGGCCATCATTTAACATAGTCATCGGATCCCTTACCAATTTACGCTTATTGTGAAAGTCAATTTTTGGCTTTCTCCTTTGAGGTGCTTAACCATGTGAGCTGGAAGCACAATCGCAGTGGTTCTCCCGTTGCACGCCTAGCCGAACAAAACAGAACGTAAGAAGCAAGTGCAAGAGCCGGGCAACCCAACTATTGACCGAAGACACAATTCAAAACCGATGCATATATAGCAATATCTGAGAATGTTTTTGCCGAATCCCTAAAGGTGTTCGGCGTTGCACTACGAGACTAATGCTGGAAAAGCACAAATAGTTTAAAAGTGCCAAAAAGCTTGGAAAACCAAGAAACGTCAGTAAAAACATGACGTCCAAACAATATCAAGTGTTCGGTGCCAATCCAAAAGTTGGTCTTAGAAAAAAGAAGTGCTTCTGTTGTGCTTTAACATGATACATCCTATCTCAAGACTTCGAGCGGGTCAGCATACGGCTTCAACCTCCTATCCCGAGGGCGGAGTACTTCTCATCAGGCCAGTTTAGCAAACTAAACTCTAGCGGCTTTGAGAGAGAAATTAGGCTCCCCGGCTAGTGACCGCACACTCGTGTCGAAAAAAGGAGTGATAAATAATAATAATAAAACTTTGCAATGACTAAGAAGAAGAACACTTATTATAAAACGGCTCAAATAAACTTAAGAGCCCCCAAGTGACTTGGGTAGAAGAATGATTGCATGTACCGAAGTACTTATATCATATCTATGTTCAACCGAACTTTAAACGTGTCTTAACCGACCGTCAGCTTCTCCCTCTTCGGTCAAGGTCCGAAAAGTGTTATGTACTCCATCGGTCGAGAATATCGACAGTGTTTCCAATAACCAGGCAATCGGGCCATAAGGTTGTAACAGACAAAGCGCACTCAGGGAACTTATGCTATATTATCGTGAAGTGTAAGAAGCATATTCAAAGAAAATAGTACCCCCACCGATACCTTTCTTCGGTGCTCATTGTTATTATGAGACTTGTGCAATAGATTTTTTGTACTCATGAGTTCCATTGTGTGCCGACCATCATTCAAAACTATAAGAGCGCTAGCTTTCGGCTTCACCCAGTCTGAGGTCCAGCTCGGGCGACCCGATCGTGACAATCACAGAGGTGCTCCCTTTACTCCCTAGCCGAACAATCGGGAACGTAGGGGTAAACACAGGAGCGAGGCAACCCAGCTTGCAAATCACTTAAGTCAATATGGTGCATATTGTGGCGTAATACACGAACAAGGAACAAAGCCGTACAAGTATAATCATATGCAAGTGGAAAAGCTTCATGAAGGAAGCCCCCAAATGAATTAGGTATTTGAATTTATGCGTCGCAAACAAAGTTTGGACAAGGAAATTTTTTACAAGCAACTTTTTTCCAAAAAAGTATAATGCTTGGTCGAACCGAACACAAGTTAGAAATTAAAGCTTTGAGCATGAAAGCGACTTAGCTGGTTAATGTGTTCAGTATTGATGACGCGGTCCGAGCTTCATGCGTGGCAAGGTTCCATCCCCCAAGCTGGTCCCGAGGTGGCGGAGCGGAGAGCTTGACACGCTGAAGTGGTGACATAGCACGGTCAATGCAGACCGGCAGAGTGACGCCGAAGTCCCCGGATCATTTTCCTGTGCACAAAAAATAGTGCAAAACGGAGATAATAGTAATAATGATAATTAAAAAAAATGTTGCATAATAAATAATTTATGCAAAGTGAGGAATAGAAGAAATATGGCCTGGCGCCGAAGTCAATGTCGATGCAGGGCGTCGGCGTGATGTAGTAAAGGCGTGGCAAAGCCTGAATTCACAGGTCGGTCCGAGCTCCGGATGCGGCGTTCGCCGGACTATGTACGGAAACTGATCGAACCACCACGCGACCGTCGTTAATGCGGTCACCATTTGATAGACCTGGTTTATTTGTTCTAGCAATCCGAAGGAAGGTGATTCCCAAAATTGGGACTCGCTCCGCACACCCATTGCCTGATGGACAATAAAACGACGGCATGGCAATGCTGGTAAAGGTTGACTTGCCGAGGCAAAGCCCTCGGCCTGGCTAACGTGACGGAGCTGGTTGGCTAGTGACGCCAAAGTGTCCGGAGTAGGTTGATGAAGAGATGGCGAAGCCCCCGGTCTAGCCGAGATGTCGAAGCCTCGACGTCAGCCGATGAGTCGAAGTAGGTCGGCGTGATGGACACCAGCTTGAAGGAACAATAGTGCGGCCCTGTCGATGTAGGTCATGACGTGGTCGATGCCGGCTTGATGAAGCGACCGTGCGGCGATGCTGGTATGGCTGCTCCGTGTAATCCGTGGGGCGGCGATGTTGATGATGGTTTATCCTTCGCGATGCCGGACTCTTGTTCGGCTTGCCGAGATGATGATCTGAAGAAGTTGAGCTCGGCTAAAGTGACAACGTGTCTAGCGCAGGTCGGCAGCCATGGATTAATATTGCCGGACTGGTTTGACACCAGCATGATGTTGAAGATCATGTTCAAAAGATCTTAAAGTTAGTGGGATGTGTTCGGGAACAAAACACAATACCCCATACAAAACTTCCTTCAAAAGGGATGTCCAAAATCCCGTTCATAAAAAAGATGAACTCGGGTCGGATTCGTTTTCGCGCAGAAAATAGATCCGAAAAGTGATGCACTAATCGGAAGGTTCCCGGAGTTTGGACGGTCGGATCGAGCTGAAATTTTGAGAGGTGGTAGATATAGGAATTCCGCAGACAATCAACGGTTGGATCTTCCAAAGGACGTCCGAGCTAGAAGCTGGACACCACGCCCTAAACTCATCCAAATTCCCATCCAGATTTGACAGGGCTCCGGTATATCGTGGATTGCTAGAGATTCCTCCATCAAAACTCGACGAAATTTTCCAGGGTTGTTATAGACTCAATTCCGCACAATTCCACCAAAGCGATCATCAAAGCGATACTCGAGGAGGTGGTGGCGGCAGATACGAGTTCGCTGTCCAAAAAAACAGCACGGTCGCTTGAGGGCGATGTTGACGTTGAGCCCCCGAGCTCCATAGATGATTCCTCCGTGATCTTGATAGAGATTGGAGTTGATGTTTGATGTCCGAACATGGTGATCCGAACACGGGGCGCAATTCTTGGTCGAACCAAGGTGACCAGTCGAACTGGTGACGAAGACGCCGAAGTCGCAGTTGATCTGCAGGCGAGCCATCGATCCTTTTATCGATCACACAGTGGAACTCTCAATGAAAGCACCAATGTCGGTGTCAAAACCGGCGGATCTCGGGTAGGGGGTCCCGAACTGTGCGTCTAGGCCAGATGGTAACAGGAGGTAAGGGACACGAAGTTTTACCCAGGTTCGGGCCCTCTCGATGGAGGTAAAACCCTACGTCGTGCTTGATTGATATTGATAATATGGGTAGTACAAGAGTAGATCTACCATGAGATCGAGGAGGCTAAACCCTAGAAGCTAGCCTATGGTATGATTGTTGTTCTGTATGTTATCGACTAGCCTATCCCTGGTTTATATAATGCATCAGAGGCCTTGGTTAACAAGAGTCCTAGCCGAATACGCCGGTGGGGAGAAGTCCTTGTCTTGATCACCAAGTCTTTGTGGAATCTTCTTTGTATGCGGCAGCTGTCTGAACTGGCCCATGAGTATACGGCCATGGAGGCTCTCGGCCCAATCTAATAGATCGGGAGACAACGTGGTGAGTACCCTCTAGTCCAGGACACCGTCACCCGTGTTTCTTTAATAACAAAAACGCTCGCCGGAATATGTCCGGCGATGTTGCCAATCACGCCTCCACCAGTCGGGCGCCAGGACCGGACATAGAGGCGGAAGCCGATATGGGGCAGGTGCCGGATAATCCCCCTACAGAGGATGCGGATAGATTATCCGCTACTAACTCAGAAGTGGAAAGCGCCATGAATCATAGGCGCCACCGGGCCATACTCCGTGACTCATGTTTCTCACCAGAGGCATTTTGATGCCTTCAATTCTGGGGAGGCGTACCTCCGTGCTGCTCAAGATGGTCTAGCCAGAGCCACGGATCAGTATGTAAAGGATGTACATGTGAGTGAATCTGGTGATTTATATGTATCTGTAGCCCCTGAGACTTGAAACAGTTAGCAAAACTGATTTATGGATCATCGTTATTGTGCAGGTTCTTACAGAGAAGAATACTAGGCTCTCCCAGGAGCTGGGGGAATGCAAGACCCAACTGCGGGCGGTTGTTGCCGCATTGCAGGGACAGAAAAAGCCTCCCGCTGGTAACATTTACTTTAAAGAATGATGGTTACCATATAGTGTGCGGCTTGGCTGTAGATCTAACAACAGATGTTGCAGATGAATTTGGAGAGAATCTGGATGCCCGGCATGTTATGCGACAGCTAGAGGCTGGCAAATGCGTGCTGACTAAAGTTAGGCGGGAGAAAAATAATCTCCAAGATGCCAATATTAAGCTGAGCGTGGAACTAAAAGACGTTCATGGCTAGCTTGCAGACTCCGAGAAGGAGAATAAGCGGCTTCGGCGCGGCATTTTCAGTAAGTGCTTGAACGAATCCTTTTAAAGGAGTTCGGTGAAGAAGTCGACTAACAGTGTTATGTCTGTAGGTATGCTGACGGGTCGTCCCGCGGAGGAAATGCCCGGGTCTGCGGGTGATCTTCTGTCTGAGCTGTCACATCTGCATGAACAAGTTCAGCAGGTGATGCAGGGCGTTGCCCAGGCCTTGTGGCCGTCCGTCTCCCTGCCAGAGGGCGTTGCCGAGCTTGCAGAGAAGCTCAAGGGAGCATGGCGGCGCTTCTGATTATGGAAGATAGCAGCCTGCCGACAGGGTGCCAGAGAATCCTGGGCCATGGTGAAGACGTGGTATACCAAGGCAGACCCAAATCACATGGCCGAAGTCGGACCTATGGGGCCCGACGGAAAAGAGATCCCCGTTAGCTTAGTTTATGGGCAAGTAGAATTAGCCGCAAAGTATTCTCAACAGGATTGTAAGTTAGACCGCCTGTTGGATGGTATAGAAGAGGAATTTAGTCAGTCTGCATGACTGTGTAATTAAAGTGACATGTATAATGCCTTCTAGCCGGATTGTAGATCATTTGTCGTTGCGGACCTTTTCGCTTCAACCTCCGGGCCCAATAGTCCGGAGTGAATCCGAATACCCGCTCAGTTATATAAGAACCGGGGTATGCGTGGAGACCATGCGTAGGGGTCATTAGTGCTTTATCAGACAAGTGCCCAACTAGTTATGTTATATTACATGGGTAGTAAGAAACATCTTCCAGGGAGAATAGTTCTGTTAAGGGTTCCTTTCCCTGGGTAAGCATGCCCTAAAGTGCATGTCCGGACTGCGATAGGAAACGCAGGAAAAACATCTGGGGGCAGATATGGACAATAAATAAAAATCATCTTTTGTTCACCGACCGAATATTCCCTTAAGAACGCTAGCTTTCGGCTTCACCCAGTCTAAGGTACACATCCGGCTGACCCGGCAGTAACAATTGCAGAGGTGCTCACCTTATGCCCTAGCCGAATTAACGGGAACGTAGGGCATACATACAAGAGTCAGGCAACCCAACTTGGCCAAAACTTAAGTCATATCGATGCATATAATGGTGAAAAAAGGTACATGCGGAAGTATAACACATGTGTGGGGCATGAGGCCCAGATAAATAATTTAAGCTTCTGTGAAAGAAGCCCCCAGGTATGAAGAGTGCGGCTAGCGCATCTGTAATGTGCAGGTAAGGCACAAGGTGACCCTTGAAGGCCTAGAGAAATAATAAATGAAAGAAAGAAAGAAAAACAAGACAAATAATGCATATGCGAAAAATGGACAAAGGGAGGGGACTAACTTAGAGTCCGGTGCTAGGTGTAGAATCTTCGGAGCCTGGCCGCGTTCCATGGGTTCGGCTCGAGTCGACTAGTCGATGCATCCCGCAGTCGGTACGCTCCACCGGTCAGAACTTGGTCAATAATGAAGGGACCTTCCCATTTGGGCTCAAGCTTGTTCTTTTTCTTATCCGGCAGGCGTAGAACTAGTTCGCCAATGTTATAGGTTTTGGCCCGTACTTCTCTGCTTTAGTATCTGCGAGCCTGTTGCTGATAAAATGCGGAACGGGCTTTGGCTGCGTCGCGCTCCTCCTCCAGGGTGTCCATGCCCATCGAGCTCGGCTTCTCTTTCTTCGTACATGCGCACTCGAGGTGAGTCATGAATTATGTCACAGGGCAAGACTGCCTCTGCGCCGTACACCATAAAGAAGGGTGTATATTCGGTACTATGATTCGGTGTGGTTCGCAGCCCCAGAGTACGGAGTCGAGCTCCTCTACCCAATGCGTGTTAGACTCTGTTAAGGAACGCACTAATCTGGGTTTAATGCCGCTCATTATAAGACCATTTGCTCGCTTGACTTGACCGTCGGTTTGTGGGTGATAGACTGAGGCATAATCGAGCTTGATGTCCATTTTGCTGCACCAGAGTTTTACCTCGTCGGCCATGAAGTTCATGCCTTTATCAGTGATCATGCTGTGGGGGACGCCAAAACGGTGTACAACCCCGGATATGAAGTCTATCACTGGCCCGGATTCGGCTGTTTTAACAGGTTTGGCCTCTATCCATTTGGTGAATTTATCCACCATGACCAGTAAGTATTTTTTCTTGTGGGTTCCCCCTTTAAGGGGTCCAACCATGTCAAGCCCCCAGACCGCAAAGGGCCATGTAATGGGGATTGTTCGGAGGGCGGTGGGTGGCATGTGGCTTGGTTTTGCAAAGAGCTGGCAACCGGCGCAGCGTTGGACCAAGTCCTATGCATCTGCCCGGGCCGTTGGCCAATAGAATCCTGTATGGAAGGCCTTGCTTACAAGAGCTCGGGCTGCGGCGTGATGACCGCCGAGTCCGGCGTGAATTTCTACCAAAAGATTCCGCCCTTCCTCTTCGGACATGCACCTTTGAAGGACTCCGGTAGTGCTTTGTTTGTACAATTCTCCCTCATGGACCCTGTAGGCCTTGGATCGCCGCACTATGCAGCGTGCCTCATTTTGGTCCTCCGGAAGTTCCTGTCTAGTTAGGTAGGCCAGGAATGGTTCTGTCCATGGGGCAATAATGGCCATTATTTTGTGGGATGAAGGTGTTATTTCGGTGGTGGAGCCTCCGATTGTGTCAGAGAGTTCGGTATCGGGTATTTTTGCCGGGTCCGGACTATTTTTACCGGTGTCCCCTTCCCATACTACGGATGGCTTGAACAGCCTTTCCAAAAATATGTTGGGGGGAACCGCATCACATTTTGCGCCGATGCGGGCGAGGATATCCGCCGCCTGATTGTTTTCCCGAGCCACATGGTGAAATTCGGGCCCCTTGAACCGAGCTAACATTTTTAGGACGGCGTTTCGATAGGCCGCCATTTTCGGATCCTTGGCGTCGAAGTTTCCATTTATTTGGGATATTGCGAGGTTTGAATCCCCGCGCACCTCCAGGCATTGAATGCCCATGGAGACTGCCATCCGAAGACCATGCAACAGAGCTTCGTATTCGGCTGCATTGTTGGAGTCTGTATACAATATTTGCAATACGTACCGAATGGTATCTCCGGTTGGGGACGTCAGGACGACGCCAACCCCTAGACCAGCCAGCATTTTAGAACCGTCGAAGTGCATGATCCAATTGGAGTATGTGTCATACTCTTTACGGAGTTCGGCCTCCGTCCATTCGGTGACGAAGTCGGCCAATACTTGCGACTTAATGGCTCGTCGAGGTTTGTATGTTATGTCGAACGGGAGGAGCTCAATGGCCCATTTGGCAATCTGGCCCGTAGCATCGCGGTTGTTTATAATATCATTAAGTGGCACTTCCGAGGCTACTGTAATCGAACACTCTTGAAAGTAGTGTCGCAGCTTCCGCGATGCCATGAATACCGAATATGCTATCTTTTGGTAATGCGGGTACCATGATTTGCATGGAGTGAGGACAATGGATACATAGTATACCGGCTTCTGAAGGGGTAACTTATGTCCGTCCGCTTCCTGTTCGACAACGAGCACCGCGCTGACAACTTGATGAGTTGTCGCAATGTACAACAGCATTGGTTCGCCGATGTTTGGCGCGGCCAGGATTGGGTTGGTTGCGAAGATGGCCTTTATTTCTTCCAATCCTGCTGTGGCCATGTCCGTCCACTCGAAGTGTTCGGTGCGCCGAAGGAGGCGATAAAGGGGTAAAGACTTTTCTCCTAAGCGGGAGATAAAGCGGCTTAGAGCCGCCACGCATCCAGTTAACTTCTGGATTTGTTTGAGGTCTGTTGGGGTAGCCAACTGTGACAAAAGCTCAGATTTTAGCCGGATTAGCTTCAATACCTCTACTGGAGACAATGAAACCCACGAGCTTTCCGGCTGGTACGCCGAACACGCATTTTTCCGGATTGAGCTTGATGTCGTATGTTCGTGGTTGTCGAATGTGAGCCTCAAGTCGTCTATCAAAGAGTCGACGTGTTTGGTTTTGACGACCACATCATCTACGTATGCCTCTACTGTTTTGCCGATTTGTTTCTCCAGACATGTCTGAATCATGCGCTGATATGTTGCGCCGGCGTTTTTAGCCCAAAAGGCATTGTCTTAAAACAGAAGGGACCGTCTGGTGTGATGAATGCCGTTGCGGCTTGGTCGGACTTCGCCATCTTGATTTGGTGGTAGCCGGAGTATGCGTCGAAGAAACACAATGACTCGTGTCCTGTGGTAGCATCAATGATTTGATCGATGCATGGGAGGGGGAAGGGATCCTTTGGGCAAGCTTTATTGAGGTCTTTGAAATCGACACAAAGGCGCCAGGATTTGTCCATCTTTGGTACCATCACCAGGTTTGCTAGCCAGTCCGGGTGTTTTATTTCTCTGATGAATCCGGCCTCCAATAACTTGGCTAGTTCTTCTCCCATGGCCTGTCTCTTAGGTTCGGAAAAACGCCGAAGAGCTTGCTTGACCGGCTTGAATCCCTTGAGGATTTTGAGGCTATGCTCGGCCAGCCTGCATGGGATTCCTAGCATGTCTGAGGGATGCCAGGCGAATATGTCCCAGTTCTCGCGCAAGAACTCTCATAGTGCAGCGTCCACAGCGGGGTTTAACTATGCCCCGATGGAAGCTGTTTTTGTAGGGTCCGTGGGATGGACTTGGAATCTGACTATTTCATCCGCTGGTTTAAAAGAGGTGGACTTGGATCTTTTGTCGAGTATCACGTCGTCCCTGTCCACTGTGGAGCGTAGCGTGGTTAATTCCTCGGCCGAGAGGGCTTCGGATAGTGCCTCGAGGGCCAATGCAGCTGTTTTGTTTTCGGCGCGGAGTGTTGTGTCCGGATCGCTGGCGAGAGTGATGATTCCGTTGGGCCCGGGCATTTTGAGCTTCATGTAACCGTAATGGGGTACTGCTTGGAAGATTGTGAACGCCTCCCGTCCTAGAAGAGCGTGGTAACCACTGCTGAACGGGGCCACTTGGAATGTAATTTCTTCGGACCTGTAATTATCCAGCGTGCCGAATACCACATCTAGTGTGATTTTCCCAGCATAGTGTGCTTCCCGACTGGGGATGATTCCTCTAAAGGTTGTGCTACTTTGCTCAATGCGGTTCCAGTCTATTTCCATCTTTTGAAGAGTTTCCTCATAGATGAGGTTTAATCCACTGCCGCCGTCCATGAGTACTTTGGTGAGTCGAAAGCCGTCCACGATTGGACTGAGGACCAGAGCGGCTGGTGGTCGGGCTGTTCGAAATTTAGGTTCGTCACTGGCATTGAAGGTAATAGCCGTGTCACTCCATGGATTTATTGTTGCTACATGGTAGATTCTGGCCATGCCGCGGAGTGTTCGCTTGCGCCTATTATTTGACGCGAAGGTCTCGAAGACTGTTAACATCGTATTGTTATCCACGGGATGGTGCTTTGTGGTATTTTGGATAAGAAGATCCTCACCACTTTTGGCCACCTGCCGGAGTATCCAACATGCTCTAAGGCTGTGCGTTGGTATTGTATCCATTGTACTATGAATTTTGCAGGCTCCGTTGAGCCATCCCTCCAGTACGGTTCCATGCCCTGTAGAGGGTTTTTGCTTTTTGGTAGTTGACCCGGGTGTATTGTGATAATGCACCCTTTTATTGCAGACTGGTTTGTATTCAGGGCCGGATTAACCCAAAAGCTTGTTTCAGTTTTCCAGGCACTTTCCATCGCACAATACTTTCGTACTATGGATGCCAAGTCAGCGAAGCGTGTTATCTCACGGCGATTTATGGCGTTAAGGATTCCCTTGTCCGTCCAATTATTGCAGAAAAATAGGATTGCGTCTTCCTCGCGACAGTCCTTAACCTTGTTCATCGCAAGGAGGAATCTGGCCCAATAGTGATGTACTGTTTCCTGGGGCTCTTGCCTGATGTGGGAAATATCGCTTATGTTTGGGTGGGTGGGTGGAATTGAATCCGAACCCTTACTAGATCTGGGGTCCACAGGCCGAGGAGTTTCTGATTTTGGAAGTTCCGGTTCCGGGGTGTTACCCGATAATCCTGGCCCGCAGCCTGACTCTAAGTTCATGGATTGGATGTTGTCCTCCCGCGAACGGGTGTCCGGTTCGGAGAGCTCGGGAATCTGGACATAGTTGGTCCTCAAGATAGAGGAAAGGTTGCCACGTTGTTCCTCCACCACTTCAATATGATGGCTGACCGGTGGAGAGTTAATCTCCCTTTGATCGGGTTTAATCCCAATCCGATCATAGTCCGTAGCGACTCCCAAGGTGGAGATGCGATCCAAGAGCTCGTTTAAGGAGGCGAGCTCCATTGGATCCATCTGTTCGGCAAGTGCCGATTTGACGTGGGGGTTGTTTTCGATGACCCGAGAAGTCATCGTCGGCGCGGCGGCCGAACAGGCGGTCATGATGAAACCGCCTAGCTGGAGAGTTTGGCCGACAGCCAAAGCTCCCCCAACAGTAGTACCATATTTAAAGATGAGACGAGACATCCTTCCTTCTGGCGACGGCACAGAGGAACTCTCAATGAAAGCACCAATGTCGGTCTCAAAATCTGCGGATCTCGGGTAGGTGTCCCGAACTGTGCGTCTGAGGCGGATGGTAACAGGAGGCAGGGAACACGATGTTTTACCCAGGTTCGGGCCCTCTCGATGGAGGTAAAACCCTACGTCCTGCTTGATTTATTCTTGATGATATGGGTATTACAAGAGTTGATCTACCACGAGATCGGAGAGGCTAAACCCTAGAAGCTAGCCTATGGTATGATTGTATGTTGTCCTACGGACTAAAACTCTCCGGTTTATATAGACACCGGAGGGGGCTAGGGTTACACAAGGTCGGTTACAATGGAGGAGATATACATATCCGTATTGCCTAAGCTTGCCTTCCACGCCAAGTAGAGTCCCATCCGGACACGAGACGAAGTCTTCAATCTTGTATCTTCATAGTCCAACAGTCCGGCCAAAGGATATAGTCTGGCTGTCCGGAGACCCCCTAATCCAGGACTCCCTCAGTGGGCCTTATTGCCACTTGTGCGTGCGCGTTGAGCCCCTTGTATTATAATAGGGGTATAGCCATCAAACCTGTATCAATTATATATAGATGTACCGGACTCATCCAACCGTGTCCGTGGTCTTAACGACCCGTCAGATACTTTAGTTGGTGAGGCCGTTTACTGTGCGGCTGCCAAGGCAGCCCCACTGTCTTCGACGCGCAAGGAGCGCTCAATATTTCCATTTACTTTGATGATGCCGCATGGACCGGGCATCTTAAGCGTGAGGGAAGCGTAATGTGGTATTGCGTTAAAGCGAGCGAAAGCCTCGCATCCGAGCAATGCTTGATAGACACTTTGGAACAGAGCGATGTGGAAGGTTAAACTTTCGTTGCGGAAGTTATCAGGGAAGCCGAATATAACCTCTAGTAGCAGGGAGCCCCTGCCATGGGCCCCTGGGCATGGCATTACTCCTTTAAAGGTAGCATTGCTGCGGCAAATTTTTGTTGGGTCTATCCCCATTTTGCGGACTGTGTCCTGATATATCAGATTTAAACTGCTGCCGCCGTCCATCAGGACTTGTGTGAAGTGGTATCCGTGAATTATTGGATCTAATACCAAGGCAGCCCATCCTGCACGCCAGATACTTGCCGAGTAATCCCGATGGTCGAAGGTGATCGGTTGGGACGACCAGTGGCGGAGCTCTGTGGTGATAGGCCCTCGGGCATGTCTTTCTAGGGGTGCCGCTTTGTTTTTCCCCTTTATCACGTGTAACACGTTGACTGTTTTTACTTCTAGTGGGCATTTCTTCTTTTCCCCTATGCTTTGCTTGCGAGGCTCATCCTCGTCTTCGCTTGTTGTATCCTGCCACTTGTGTTCGGCGTTGAGCTTGCTGGACTGCTTGAAGACCCAACATTCTCTGTGGGTATGATTTGCAGGTTTACCGAGGGTGCTATGGATCTGACATATTTGGTCCAGAATTTTGTTTAGGCTAGACAGTTCGTCTCTGTTGCCTTTGGAGGGCGGATTTTGCTGACCTGGCCGAGAGCTTATGAATCCGGCATTTACCGCCGTGCTCTTCGGGCTGTCTTCTTTATTCTGGCGCTTATTTTTGCTGCGTCGTGACTTCCCGTTTCCATCCCTGACTTCGGATGTACTTGGATCGCTGGTGCTGCATCTGGCTAACCAGCTGTCCTCACCCACGCAAAAGCAGGTCATGAGGCTTGTTAATGCTGCCATTGTTCTCGACTTTTCTTGTCCGAGGTGTCTGGCAAGCCATTCGTTTCGAACGCTATGCTTGAAAGCTGCTAATGCTTTGGCGTCCGGACAGTCGACTATTTGGTTCTTTTTGGTTAGAACCTGTTCCAAAGCTTTCAGGCTGACTCACCGGGTTGTTGAGTTATATGACTTAAATCGTCTGCATCCGGTGGTCGGACATATGTCCCTTGAAAATTTGCCCGAAAGGCATCTTCGAGTTCTTCCCAGCTTCTGATGGAGTTTTCGGGGAGGCTTTTAAGCCAGTGCCGAGCTGGCCCTTTGAGCTTGAGGGGTAAGTACTTGATGGCGTGGAGATCATCTCCTCTAGCCATATGGATATGGAGGATATAGTCCTCAATCCAGACCCTAGGGTCTGTTGTTCCGTCGTACGCCTCTATGTTTACGGGTTTGAATCCCTCTAGAAATTCGTGGTCCAGCACCTCGCGGGTGAAACATAGGGGGTGTGCAGCACCCCAGTATTTGGGTGTGCCGTGGTGTTCGGATGTTTGTTGTGTTGCATTGTATGTTGGAGCGCGCTTGCGTGGTCCATAGATGGATCTGGTTGCGCCGTCCTTTTGATGCAAGCCCTTACACGGATCGCGTACTGGTTTATGTGTGGCATCATTTGCCGCTTTATGTTGGCGATGAGATCGTCTATCCGACCGGATGGCCATTTTATTTTTTAATTGCGGAGGATCTAAGGCCTCCTCATCAAATTCAGGTAGCAACTTTCGCTTCGGATAGCTCTTGGTATGGCGATTACTGTCGTACTTCGCTACAGTGTTGAGTACTTCACTCCATTTGATTTTGAGTGTGTCTTGTGCAGCCTTGAGCCTTTGCTTCTATTTTTTCAGACTCCTCGCAGTGGCAACCAGCCTTTGATGGGCATTTTGTTTGCTCCGGGTGGCTGTCCGGTGTGATGTCGACCAGACTGTTATCTTCTACGGGGTTGGGTTGTTCGGCATGATTTTCCGTGTTGCCGTGGTCGCGCAATGGTTCACCCTACTCTAACGCTGGGTCTATATGATCGTTGTTTCTGCCGAGGCGGGATTTGGAGCAGCGTTTACGCCGCCGCTTTGACTGCTTCTCGAGGGAACAACCCTTCGCTGCATCCTTCCGTTCCTCGTCGTTGTTTTCTTTGGGTGTGTCCACCATGTATACGTCATATGATGAGGTGGATGTCTGGTGCCTTGTGGGCAGTGGTTCCTCGTCGCCTCCCGCATTGTCGTCCATACCGTCGATGTCTTCGGAGTCGAAGTCGAGCATGTCGGTTAAGTCATCGACAGTGGCTACTAAGTGGGTGGTGGGTGGGCGGCGAATTTCTTCGTTATCCGCGTCCCAATCCTGCCGGACGTAGTTCGGCCAGGACTCTCCTGACAAGGAGAGAGACCTTAATGAGTTCAGTATGTCGCCAAAGGGCGAGTGCTGAAAAATATCCGCGGAGGTAAACTCCATGATCGGCGCCCAATCGGATTTGACGGGAAGGGGCGCAGGCGGTTCGGAGTCCGTGGCCGGAGAACGATTCGGCAGTTTGGCACCACGGCTCTCGTGAAGGGTAAGGTCGATATTCGGCTCAATCGCCGCAGAGGATACGGCCTCCGTGGCGGGGTCTATCCACCCGTCCATGGATGGCGCAACTGGCTCCGAATTGAGGGTCGGAGCGGCTGCCGGTGCAATTTCTTGAACACTGTCCGATGGTAGAGCTAAATCGTACTCATCATGACCGCGTGGCGCACAAGGCAGGGGCTCGAATCCGTTGAAGATCAAGTCTCCGCGGATATCGGTCGTGTAGTTTAAGCTTCCAAACCTGACTTGGTGGCCAGGGGCGTAACTTTCGATCTGCTCCAGATGGCCAAGCGAGTTGGCCCGCAGTGCAAAGCCGCCGAACACAAAGATCTGTCTGGGGAGAAAAGTCTCACCCTGGACTGCATCACCATTGATGATCGTAGGAGACATCAAGGCTAACGGCGACGACACAGAGGAACTCTCAATGAAAGCAGCAATGTCGGTGTCAAAACCGGCAGATCTCGGGTAGGGGGTCCCGAACTGTGCGTCTAAGGCGGATGGTAACAGGAGGCAGGGGACTTGATGTTTTACCCGGGTTCGGGCCCTCTTGATGGAGGTAAAACCCTACATCCTGCTTGATTTATTCTTGATGATATGAGTATTACAAGAGTTGATCTACCACGACAACGGAGAGGCTAAACCCAAGAAGCTAGCCTATGGAATGATCGTATATTGTCCTACGGACTAAAACCCTCCGGTTTATATAGACACCGGAGGGGGCTAGGGTTACATAAGGTCGGTTACAAAGGAGGAGATATACATATCCGTATCTCCTAGCTTGCCTTCCACGCCAAGTAGAGTGCTATCCGGACGTAGGACGAAGTCTTCAATCTTGTATCTTCATAGTCCAACAGTCCTGCCAAAGGATATAGTCCGGCTGTCCAGAGACCCCCTAATCCAGGACTCCCTCACTAGCCTAGCGAATACTAGCATCTTCAAGCACCTTCAAGCATCTTGCAGCATATAGAAGAGTACAGATCAACATAATGTAAAGTAGTAGTGTTATCAACCTCCGCCAGAGATCCTTTCTCGACTCCCTACGAGAAAGCAATCCCAGAGCCATACTATCCATTTCTCATCACAATCCAATTCTCATCACAAGTATCCAGTTATAGTTGTATCGACCGGGATACAACTCCAAGTGTCCGTTACCGTAGGACAGGCTATCGATAGATGTTTTCTTCCCTGCAGGGGTGCACCAACTTACCCACAACACTTGATTAACTCCGGCCGGACACACTTTCCTGGGTCATGCCCGGCCTCGGCCAAACAATACGCCGCAACCCGACCTAGGCTTAATAGAGAGGTCAACACACCGGACTAAGCCTATGCCCCCAGGGGTCATGGGCCATCGCCTCGGGAACTCATGCACGTTGCGTGGCCGGCCGGTGGGAAGACCTAGCTACCTCCTTCAACAAGGCAGGAGCTTACGTAGTCCAACCCGACGCGCGCCGCTCAGTCCCTGATGTCTATTAAGCTTCGACTGATGTATACAACGTAGAACGCCCATACTATGCCCACATGATGGTTAGTGTTATCAAGCCAGAGGCCCCTCGGATCAAATATCCAAATCATAGTGGATTAGGAGCACGCGGTAACGAGCAGAGACTCACGATCGATGTGACCCCGGCTCCCCGTCTCGAGTACTTGCGGGAAGGGCTAAGAATGCCCGGCCACGCCTCGTAAGTATCTCGCGGGCACCTTCCAGGTCAACCCGACTCCACATCACTCGCTATTAAGCTCGCGCGGGTACCCCTCAGGGTCGACCCGTCTTTAGTAACATGGCTCAGTGCAAAGTCATAGTAACCATAGTAACTGTGTGTCTAACACCAAGGGGAAAACCTGAGGAATCACCCCCGGTGTATGTCATCAAGGTGAACGTAAGAGGATCCACCCTCGAGGTTCACACTTGAGGGGTTGCACGACAGAGCGGTAACAAAAGTGGTTAAGGAGGAAATCACCCTCGATGACCTCCACCGTATAGCTACACTACAGAGATCTCATCAGGAGTGATGTAAGAGGTTCCACCCTTGGCACTCAATGGCAACTCTACAGAGTCGTGGAACTAGGGGGGTGATATGCGGTGTCGGGGCCTGGACGTCGATCACGTTGATCGAGTCATCGAACTTAAAGCAAGGCAACTGGGACAAGGTGGGGGTCACTGATGGATCACTAACCAACCTATACTAAGAAGTTTAGGATAAGCAGGTAAGGTATGAAAGCAGGTAATAACAACAGGCTATGCATCAGAGTAGGATCATACAGAAAGCAGTAGAAGTTCTAATGCAAGCATGAGAGGGAAAGAAATGGGCGATATCGGAATGCTCAAGGGGGTTTGCTTGCCTGGTTGCTCAGACAAGAAGGAGGGGTCGTCGGTGACGTAGTCGATCACAGCGGCATCATCGGTCTTGGGGTCTACCGGGGAGAAGAGGGGGAAGAAATAGTAAATACAGAGCAAACAATGCATCACGAGGCATAACATGATGATGGGCAGAGCTAGGGTTGCCCAAACGTAGTACTGCACGTTGCAGACGGAGGGGATAAACATCCGAGGATGAATTCCCTACGTTAGGCGGATTCCAGACAGATGAAAGAGAGGGGACAGTTCCATGTTCAGCATGCTAGGGGCATGTGATAGGTGAATGGACCATGCATTTGGATTCGTTGTATTTTTCTGAGCAACTTTCATATAGAAAACATTTTCATCCGAGCTACGGTTTAATTTCTACGAATTTCTAAAGATTTAAACAATATCCTGGAATTATTTAAATTAACAGAAAGGGAAATATGACATCAACATGATGCAATGCTGACGACAGCAGGTCAACAGGTCGGCTGACCAGTCAAACCAGACAGGTGGTGCCCACATGTCAGCCACTGTAACTAACAGAGTTTATATTAAACTAAACTAAGGTTAAATAGCTACTGGGCCCCACATGTCAGTCTCTAATTAGTAACTAATTAGGTTTTAGATATTTAAAACATTTTAATTAATTAAAATAGGCGGTGGGGCCCGCGTGTCAGTGGCACTGGCTGCCTGGTCAGCAGTTGACTATATGACCAGTCAACTAGGACCCGCGGGGCCCACTGGCAGTGGCACAGGGGTGGCCCCAGGCCAACCACCTAGGCGGCGGCCGGCGTTCGCCGCTGGCGACGTCAGAACGCGGCGGGGGCAACCGGGCCTCGTCGGAAACGTGCTAGGGGCGGCCCTTTCACGTGCGGTTGGCACCGTTCGAACACGCGCACGACGGCGCGTCGACTGGGGGCGGTGGCGTCGCCGGAGTTGGCTGGAGCGGCGCCGACGAGCAGCGAGAGTGGCGGTCGCGCTCGGGCGAAGACGAGGATGGTGCTACGGGACACCGTTTTTAGCGCGGTTGGGCTCGTTCGAACGAGAAGACGACGGTGAGGCGATCTGGGGTGGTGGCAGAGGCTGCGGTGGTCTGGAACGTCGACGACGAGCGGCAAGGCGGACGCCGGACTTCGGTCGTTGTCGAGAACAGGTTTGGGGTGCGTTTGCGGGCAACTCAAGCGGCTAGACGAGGCCTACGCGGTGCGGTGAGCGTGATGGTGGCACGCACGGGACCCTTGGGTCGCCGTGGCTGAGTCGGTGATGAGCTCACACGGAGCCGCGTTCGGGAACGATGGGGAGGAGGAGCTACAGCGCCGGAATCTACCCATACTGCGGCAACAAGCAGGTGGCGTAGGCCCTACCGCACCAGAGCTTGGTCAGAAAGCAAGACGGGTACCGCAGATCGGGATCTGCTGCCTCGGCGCCGTCGAACGAAGAAACGATGCACATCCTCCCTTTCCACCGGCGGACAGGATGCACACTACAAGAAATATGTCAACTGGTGACCAGCACTATTGGTCACTGAATGGTCACTGTTTTCAATTTGTGACCTTTTTGTGACCAAAAACATAAGGTCAAAAGCTGGCGGTCATAAACCGACTATAGCGACCTTTCTTCTGGAATGGTCGTAGACGTTTATGACCAAAATATCTACTGTGGCGTTTTGGTCACTAGCAACCTCCTCAGGCCACGTAGGCATCCAGCGTGGCAATCTGATGTGGCACAAGATTCAGCCCGGTCCAATTCGATTTTCTACATGGGCCTAGCCCAACAATTCGACCTTTTTACTGTATATTTTCTCTAGCTACATGGGTTATTTTTTCTAATAGTTTTGATTTCTACATTGGCCTGACCCAACAATTGGGCCTTTCGTTTTTGGGCCATGGCCTTTTGGGCTCAACAGTTACATTTCTTTTTTTAAGACAGATCCAATAGTCAGATGGGTTTGAGTGGGTCCCAATGGTCAGAGTCATGTTCTTCAAATTTTGATTTTCCAGTAAATAAAAACAAATATTTAAATCAGAACTGACTGAAAACGACCAAATTTGGCACCTTACAATCAAACATACACCACGTTTATAATCGAACATACTTCACATCAGGTTTATAGCCACCAAGAACACAACTAAATATCAAAATATAACTATCTATCAGAGTATAACTAGCTCCAATGAGCTAGAACTCAATGCTTCTTCACTTCTTGGAGCCCACGATGAAACACGAATGAAGTACAACATCTGCAAGTTATCAAACAATATGGTAAGGAGCAAAATAAAGGCAATCTAAAAGCACATTAACTTGTAGGCAGTCTGTGTGCATAAATAAAGTAAAACAAGCAAAATGAGGCATAGAAATCAGTGGATACAAGTAGTTACTATCAGCTGCAAGTAAATACTACTCCAATCACATCAGGTTTACAATCCTATAAATGCGACATTTTTATCATGTAAGCATAGAAGGACAAATTAAACATCATTTAGATGTTTGAAACAAAGAACCAGAATTTAACCATTTGAACGGCAAAAAAATTGTTCCAGTAGATCATATCCGGTTTAAATTAACTCCTTTGACAACAATATTATACAACATCAAAGAAGTATACATACTGATCAGGTTTAATTAGCACATAGAAGCCAAATACCAGTAACCGATGAAGAAAAAATCCTGATATACAAAGCTAAGCTCATTGTGCATTTTCTTTTTCAATGTGATACACAATAAGCATAAGTAACCACCAAAATCTCTCAATACCGATCATTAACTAGAGACCTCCCGGGAGCCAAAGCCCTAACAGCCATGGCATCGACTAGAAGAGTTGGTGTGCAAAGAAAAAGCGACTACCTCTCAGGGGCCATAGACGGCGGCGATGACCCTGGTGTTGCCCATCTCGAACATCGCCGACCCGTCGGCCCTGGAGAAGATGTCAACCTCGCCCTTGAGCTGCCGCGTCTGCAAGGCAAGGCAGCAAACAGGAAGAATCAGAGGCAGTCGAGCCAGCATGAAGAGGATGAGGCTGCTCTGCTGTGGACAAGAAGAGTTTAGCTAGGTATGATTGTTAAAAGAAATCAACAAGACAGTGTAACTGTAGCAAACAGTATTCAGAGCATCATTACCCAGTCATACTCTCCGCGGACCCTTTCCACTCCATACTCCATGCCTACATACACTCCAGCAACAGCACCTGCAGATTAACAGAAGAAGCATCTGAATGTGTCAGTGAACATAAGAAGAAACGGACGAGTGTTTGACGCCAATGCATTTATATCAGCCAAATAAAACAACAGAGTAATACGCTTCTACTTGGTTACCCCAATATGCGCCCTCCTTGCACATTTTCTTCAGCTGCATAAACGACCAGAATACCATATTAGATTTCTGAATCGGGAAGAACATGTTTGAATAGAGAAGACGGAAACAGGACTCAAGCGAACAAGATAGGGGAAAGGAGAGGACCTTCCATGGCCCTCGTCTTGATTACATATTTTTGGCAACTGTGCACTGCCTTGATTACATATTTTGTAACCACAGCCCCAAAAAAATGTAAGTCATCGACTCACAATCAAGCATACCAAATGGTTTTTTCAAACACATCCTGGCTTTCCCCAAACTGAACTTACTAGTTAAAGCAAAGCTATCGGCACAAGATTCTGACAGAAAATGGCCACTCCAAGCCATCCAAATCATAAACAATACACCATGGATACATAATGATACCTACCGAGATTCAGTTTCAGTTGAGCCTAAAATAGTCTGACAGTCCAAGCGCACACGTTTGGCTTGGGGCATATCTCTCTAGATAACAAACAGTATGACTTCTAATAAATAATAACCAATAGTACTGCCCCCAGATGAGCTGCTCATACATAATGATAAGTCAACTAACAGCTAAAGCAGAGCATAACTTCATAAATATGACCATTTTCAGCATCATCTCCAAGAGGAAGAAAAAGTCAAAGAGGCCGCTATATGTACAAATAAACACACTGGCATTTGCCACATAGGGCTAGCAAGCCAGCAATGAACCATGTGCATAATCTACTATAAATAAAGTGTCCTTTAAATCTGATTATAGGACACAAGCAAGATCATGATCCTCTATTTCTCTCTCTCAACCAAAATCTTGATTCTGCATTATAGTCCGCACAACAATCCTATCGCTCAATATGATTATTTTCAGCAGCATCTCCCAGAGGAAGAAAAATTCGAAGAGGGCGCTATATGTATAGATAAACACATTGGCATTTGCAACACAGGTCTAGCTAGCCAACAATGAACCATGTGCCTAATCTGCTATAAATAGAGTGTCATTTAAATCTGATTACAGGACACAAGCAAGATCAAGATACTCTCTGTCTATCTCTCTCTCAACCAAAATTTTGATTTCACATTATAGTCTGCACAACAATCCTATCACTCCAATCTACGGTACAGGTGCAAGCCATGCCATAATAAACGAAGAGGGGATCCCAGATTTGTGGCTAGGAGGGGGGCGACGGGAGTGATAGGAAGAGCACCTGAAGGACGATGACAATGACGACGTGGACTACCGTCGCTCCTCCCGGTGATGGTGACCTCGGGCGGCAGCAGACGGCGGCTCGGCGCCAGGGTGCAGCGGGAGAACTCGACAGATCCGACCTAGAAACCCAAAAGAGCAAGTAAATTCAGCGCGCGAACCGAAGCAGAAGAGCCTCCCTGCGTGAAACCGCGAGGCGAGGTTAGAATTAAGCGAGGAGGGGAGGGAGGCGGGGCTTGGCTGACCTGCTCGATGTGGCCCTACGGGAAGTAGAAGACGAGGTCCCTGACTCGCGGGATGGTGACGAGCGGGCCGACGTAGGCGTGCCAGATCTCGTCGTAGAGCGGATCCCCTTCTCGGAAAACCAGCGCCGGCAAACGTTAGCGACCAATGAGGAGGAGGATTGCGGCCCCGCTGGTTAGATCCGGAAGCCTGCGTACCTGCGGAGGGGCCTGCGGCAGCGCCATGGCGGCGGGTGGCATCTGCTGCTGCTGCTGGCCGGCGGCGTGGCGGGAGGAACCCTAGCCGCTGCCATGGGGATGGAGCTCCAGGTCCAAGCCCTTGCGGATCTGGGAGCCGCCGCCACCGCCCAACTTGCTCGCGCGCATTATCTCCATCTTCTCTTACGGTGAGGTGTGGGGAGGTGAGGGGAGGTGAGGGAGGGGGAGAGGGGGAGCGCCAGCGGCGAGGTCGGAGGGAGACGCGGCAGCCAAGATCTGGTGCCGGACGTGGCGGCGGCAAGGGAGGAGTGTAGAGCTAGGGTTTGCGCGAGAGAGAGGAGGGCTGGGTGGGGTTCATGCGAGGGAGAAGGGTTGGGTTGGGATTTTCTGCCATCGGATGGGATGGATCAATGGACGGATGGATGGACTGATGTTTGCCAGGTCATCGATCCAAGCCACTAGTGACTCCACCATCAGAATTAAGCTTAGGTAGTTTTTTTTGTTTCTCTTATGATTTTCACCCTCTAATTCAAGGTAAACATTCAACATATTAACCACTTATAGTTTTCTAAAATAAACCAATAGTGTGCACATATGTGTATCTTGGGATAACAAACAATGTTGATTTGGGGAGTTTTCACTTTCATTGCACAAAAGAGCCATTTTCCATTTTTCGAGTGCCCCAAATGAGGTTTTTTTGTGAATAACCTACCAAATAATTATTGCAAAATTGGACCAAATTATTTTTCTAAAATACTAGGACATATTTAATGCACAATTGACCAAATTATTGGGTGTAAAAAGTTTTGATCCACCTCTGGTGAAAAAGACAAATTTTCGCCGTTTCAACTGGAAGCGGGTCAAATTTCAACTACGGCTGCCTCATAGTTTGCTATTTATTTTTTATAAAAATCATTTCTAGGTACAAAAGTATCTATTTAATCAGAGAAACACCAAAACAATTCCAAGATTCAACCACTAGCTAGGAACGGTCATTCCCGCCGTTTTGACCGTATTTTGAAACAGGCATAAAAAATTCAAAAAAAAATCAAAAAATTGGAAAACCTTCGCATTGTGTCATCATATGTGACCAAGTTCCCAGGAAAAATAATAAACTTGTAATACGACAATTTTTTTAAAAAAAGTGTTCTCAGAAACGAGCTATCATGTGTGAAGATTCATGGCTTTCAAGTCAAATGATCAATCTTATGGCCACATTCATTGCCTAGTTTGTTCAAATAATCTCATATTGTACACAAGGGTGCATATTGGAATGGCAAACAATGTTGCCTAAGGGAGTTTTCATTTTCTTTGTACGAAAAATCAATTTTTCATTTTTCGAGTGCCCAAAAGGAGGTTTTTTGTGAAGGACCTCGCAAATAATTGTTGCAAAATTGGACGAAATCAATTTTATAAAACACTAGGACATATTTAATGCACAATTGACAAAATGGTTGGGTGTAAAAAGTTTTGATCCACCTCTCGTGAAAAAGACAAATTTCCGCCGATTCAGCTGGAAGCGGGTCAAATTTGAACTGCAGCTGCCTCATAGTTTGCTATTTATTTTTTCCAAAAATCATTTCTAGGTACATAAGTACCTATTTAATCATAGAAACACCAAAAAAAATTCAAGATTCAACCACTAGCTAGGAACGGTCATTCCCGCCGTTTTGACCGCATTTTGAAACGGGCATAAAAAATTCAAAAAAATCAAAAAATTGGGAAACCTTCGCATTGTGTCATTATATGTGACCAAGTTCCCAGGAAAAATAACAAACTTGTCATACGGCAATTATTTTAAAAAAGTGTTCTCAAAATCGAGCTATCACGTGTGGATATCAATGGCTTTCAAGCCAAATGATCAATCATATGGCCACATTCATGGCATAATTTGTTCAAATGATCCCATATTGTGCACAAGGGTGTATATTGGAATGGCAAACATTGTTGCCTAAGGAAGTTTTCATTTTCTTTGGACGAAAAAACCATTTTCCATTTTTCGAGTGCCCAAAAGGAGGTTTTTTTGTGAAGGACCTCCCAAATAATTGTTGCAAAATTGGACCAAATCATTTTTATAAAATACTAGGCCATATTTAATGCACAATTGACAAAATTGTTGGGCGTCAAAAGTTTTGATCCACCTCTGGTGAAAAAGACAAATTCCCGCCGATTCAATAGGAAGCGAGTCAAATTTGAACTGCAGCTGCCTCATAGTTTACTATTTATTTTTTCCAAAAATCATTTATAGTTACATAAGTACCTATTTAATCATAAATACATGGTTTGATGGCGATACGTCGAGGTTTGGGCGGTGGCCAAGGCCCCCAACTCTAGAGCGCGTAAACTCGCATGCCCGACGCGTGGTCACCGCGTGACCGTGGCGTTGCCATGTGTTCTGGGCAGCCTAGGCATGTCTAGTGGGTTGGGCACTCCCCAAGTAGGTTCTAGGAAGAAAATTACAACATAAGATTCTCACGAGGAGACCGATCGATGCTCAAACATGAATTAGCAGCCAAGTGTTTGATTAGCGGTACGAGAAATGCACATGGCCAATGGGCGTGAGTTTTTGCTGAGGATGATCATCTACTAAGAAGAATGTCTTCGCAAATTTTCAGATCAAAAAGAGGATCCTAGGTGGTACTTGCTTTGCAAAGTACCACACTGGACAGAAATATGAATGTTGAAGCTGGGCTCAAAATAATGAATGGATTGAGCTGAAATTTGGTGGAGGATGGTTATTTGGGAATTGGAAAGCACCGTAGAAAATTGATACCATTTGGACATGCCAAAGTGATACTTCCTTCACAATGCTCTTCTATGGACAAAAACTTGGGAAAACTAGTGAGAGAAATTGGATGAATGAAATGAGCTCAAATTTGGTGTAGGTAAGTTACATAGGTACGGTTATGCCTTGGTAGATTTTCAGATCATTTGGGTAAGCCTAGATAGTACTTACTTCACAAAGCTTCTCTCGAGGTAGAAACTTTGGAAATTTCCTGAGAAAGATTTACTAGGAAAATGGAGCTGAATATTATCATGTGGCAATGATTTGGGTATGGAAGAGTGCCCAAAGAGTTTGAGGTTAATAGGAGGGGTCTACATAACACTTGCTTTGCAACGTGCCAATCTGGAAATTTGCCGAGCAAGATTTTCCAGGCAAATGGAGCTGAATTTTGTCTTGCGGCAATGATTTGGATAGGAAAGAGTGCCCAAGAATTCCGAGGGCAATCAAGAATATATAAATAGCACTTCCTTCATAAAGTGATGTTGTGAACAGAATAGGAAAATGAATATTGTTGAATTATTTTTGAACTAGGCAAGGAACTATTTTTACATATTTGACGAAGATATGACCCAAAGAATTTATGAGATTTTTTTGGGAATTTTCGGAATGACATAAATATAGGTTGCTTCACAACCTAGGCCAAAAATTGACACATGGACATGACACATAGGCAAAACTGATGAGGTGGCGCCAAGTCATACCAATCCACCACAATTGACAAGGTTATGACCATCTATATTGGTCATGATCAGCTAGAAATAAAGCAGCGGACTAGTGCTATCTGCTTTATGACCATTTCGTGTAAGGAAATTACGACCTTTCTGACCAAAATGGTCGCAATGGTTTAGGGTTTGGAGCCCCCCGAATAGCTTTTGACCAATTGGTCTAAAAAGGTCATAGATTTATGACCAATTCTTCCAGGGTCACTGACAGAAGGTCATAAGTTGACATATTTCTTGTAGTGGAGGCCGGATCAGTGACAAACGGTGAGAGAGAGAGAGAGGCCACCACCGCCTTGTGTGAGATACTCTGAAGAGAGACAAACCCCGGCAGGAAGGCTCCATTGTATCTAGTGGAGCGGACTACCTTTTTCTCCATAAAAATCGTTTTATATTATGTGTACGTGCCGAGCGATATAACTTTATTTAAAAATAACATGCCAATGCATCAAGTCGAGCTTTGTTTCGTGCACGCGTGGTACACGACCTCCGTAGGTAAACAACGGCTACACGCGCTCAAATTACCATGTGGGCTGCCATTTCCTACAGAAATGAGCTCCACCGTGTACTCATGCGGGTATGGTTGGGCACGAAGCGTGAGTACATGCACCTATTCTCTCTTCGTGTACGTACACCACCTATGTGGGGTTGTGTGGGAGATATACAAACGTAGAGAGATATACTGTGTGGGTTCGTGAGTGTTTTTTGGGAGGTGAGAAATAGACAAGCAATATGTGTGGATGATATTTCAATCAAAAATGTAACATATGCAATGTGTGTGAAATAGAGTCCTGGATATATCATATATATAGAGGGAGCGATCCACGAGAAGAGAGTGGAGATATCATCGGCTTGAGGTATCCATAGAATCGAATAGAGGGATGATGTGTGTGTGTGTGCGCGCGCGCGATCGATAAAGAGTGCCAACGAATTTGTGTGTGACCACATGAAAGATATAGGGTGGCTGGCCTACTAGAACATGAGAGGGGACAGGTGCAGTTTGACTCCGTGGCATGGATACCTACCTACAGCGCTCGACTATCGGTGTGTGGTGGGGGGTGGAGGAGACCTAATTAACTATATAGGTACAATGGCTGGTATATGTGTGGAGGAGGAGAGAGACCTACCTTATGTATTGAGGGAGATCGATCGGCATCCATGCATATGTGTAGGAGAGGAATAAGGTTGCGAGAGAGATAGAGCTAGAGTGTCGGAGGGGTTAGTGGTGGAGTTGCTTCTAACAAATGGTGGGGGAGGCTTGCTAGACAAACAGAGGGCACGCCTACAATATCAATAAGAGAGGGGATGGCTCCCTGTCTGTGCATGTGCGTGTGAGAGACGGGTCAGGAGGCATGCACGAATGATGAGGGGGACGATATGGTTGTGGGAGCAGACGTAACTACATTGGAAGATGAATCGTCCTTTGTCAGAGAAAGGAGGGACATAACTTGTGAGGTACGTCGATCGATGGGTGGGGGAAAATAGTTAAAGTCGACCCAGGTATATGTAGGGAGATCGATCAGTATACATGCATGTATGTGTTAGAAGCAAACAAGGCCCGGGGAGAAGGATAGAGAGAGGGGGATGCAGCTATGAGGTGGTGCGAAAGGCATACTATATCAAGGGGGAAGGAGTGTGCGAGTGCGAGATCGATGAAAAGAGGGGTGGGAGTGAGGCATGGACGGTGAGAAGAGAAGAGGGAAAGCTTGTGTTTGTGGTAGGCATACCTGGCTAGAGAGGCATATCGATAGATGTGTGCCGCAAAGAAGGAGCTGGGGCCCTACACACACCATGGGTGAACGACCTAAAGTGAAAAGACGAATTTGCGTAATGGAGCTAGATAATGTTGAGGGAGGGTGAGAGGGATGCGGGCGTGTGCATGCACGAGAGAAAGTTAGCGCTAGCTACAAAGATAAGAGGATTGTGTGGGTGTAGAAGACAAATAGAGATCATAATTCATTATAAAAAGTGAATTCGGATATTTGAAGAATTTATCATAGTGTTTTAAATCGACGTGTGCGTGAATATATATAACGGTGATACATATGGTGTGGTTATGAACATGTTATACTACATATAATATATTTTATCTCTACTCTTATAAAAACAGAGTTGTTGATGATGGTGTGCCTGCCATCCTGCAATATAGGCCGTCTAATTTATATCTAACGGATAGGAAGGAAACTATGGCAATTTTGAAAAAAATATACCCACACCCGTCTCCACATTTGCAAATAAGGCCTCCCCTCGATCATCTTGATGTTTCGTGGAACGCATGGGCATCTTGCTAGTACTACATATAATATATAGAACATTGATTATAATTTGGGATAATGTGTGGCTTTTGCAGCTCAGGGCTAAATATTTGTCATAATGTAGGGGGCGGGGCACTATACTTTGTGTGATAAACACGGTGTACGTATGGAACATGGTTTAGATTATGAATATCTAGTTAGTACATCAAATGTACTATTATTTGGAACCAACATCAAGTGTATTCAAAAAATTGAATTTGAGTTCATATAGTACACATAGTTCATATATATATATATATATATAGTAATCATGTGGTGTGTTGTTAAGGTAATACACGAATGATGGTTGAAGTTGGCAACAATCATGATTGTAGATTCTTATCCAAATAGAGAAACGAATTCAAATTTAGTTCGAATTGCAGCTGTAGTATAGACATTTGGAATGCACTAAAATGTTGGTATGAGTAGGTTGCATGCATTATACAACTAGCGAAAAATTTTAAGTGGACATACCATGGATTCATAGCTTTGAATAGCATTTATATAGTGAAACGGGACAAGACTCTCTCTTTGTGTGGTGTGAATAGTTTTATTTTTTCGTTTTTTCGTTGAGGGAAGTGCGAATTGATTTGGTACGTACAAGTATAATCTTACACGTTAGGCTTGTCCCTAAAATTCAACCCGTGCCTTGTTATATCCCGAAAATTCAGATATCGTGCTCCCAAAACTCGCGCCTTCACAACCTGCGCCTTGCTATCTCGAAATTACAACGCGCGCGAAGACTCCCTCGAGCTGCCAAATCCTAACATGTGAAATCCCCCTTCTAACCGTGAGCTGAAAGGGCAGCTAGTTCAAATTGGTGGGGGTACTTTTGTAACACACCCTACATTTTGGACAAGCACGTCCCTAAGTCATGGTTCCCCCTTCCCATCGCCTCCTTTTCGCCATTCAAAATCCCAGGCCGTCATAACCTCTCCGCTCCAGCCGCGAAGCCCCACCCTCCTCCGTCCGCCACCTCACCACTGCCTAGCTGGAGCCTCTTCCCCGACTACGTCGTCCACCACAACAGCTTGACGTCCCTCATCCACCCTCCCGGATGAGGATTCGTTGTCCATCTCGTCGTCCTACCGGTTCAGCCACCCCATCCTCCATCTCCAAGGAGATGCTCCGACAATCGCCTTGTCTATCGCGGCTGCTCCATCCCCATAGCGTCGCCTTAACCTGCTCCAGCGGAACCGCAACATCCTCACCGACTCCTCCGACGAAGCCGAGGCCTACTCGGCGCCACCAAAGAGGTTGTACACTCATCACATCACACCTTCTCCTTAACTCAACCTCCCGGCACCGACAGTGCTCCATCCCGCACCCCCATGGCGCGGCTACCTCGAAGTTGGCGTCGCAGGCGGCATCTCCATGACGGTTCTTCCCCAGTGCGAGGCCCCTCCGGCGGCGGCGTCCATACTAGCCGGATCAGCTGCTTCTGCTCCGGCTCTCGCTTGCTCGCGCTGCTGCTGCTGCTCTCCCCCTCGCTCGTGATGCTACTCTGCTCCAATTTAGCTACACTTTAGTCGACTGAATTGACTTTTGGGTCAGTCGATTTTAAGGGGGTATGGGGGCTCGCCGGAGTTAAGGAAGAACCACCCGCAGCGGGGAGGGGGCTCGCGGGAGAGGTACCCCACTATCTATCTTAGGGTTCAGGGTGGGGGCGGTGGTCACCGACGGTGGGGGTGCGGTGGGGGGTGGTGGCGTGGGAATCGCCGGAGAAAAAGCTCGGCGTGGGGGGCCTAGAGGGCCGGCCGAGGCGGCAGCGGACTGGCGGTGGGTAGTGGTTTCGGGGTGGCGAGGCTGCGCAGGAGCGCCACCGGCCGTGGGCGGCGGGGGCCGGCGGTTCGGCCGGTGGTGGCTGGCGGCTCAGGGGGGTGCAGGTTGAAGATGAACCGCAGGCCCTCCCTAAACTACATGTCAAGTGCCTCTCTACTACCATTGCGTTCAGTTTTCACAGTAACACTCAGATTCCACGGTAAATTTCAGTTTCGACAGTTAAGTTCCGAGTCAATAGTTTTTACCTCATCTGTAGTAGTCCGGTGGTTTTTGGTGATCTAAATTTTACATCTATCAATTTTTGGTAATGTATTTTACATCATCAATTGGAGAGGCTATTAGAATCCCACTTGAGATTAACGATGTATGTCTTGTGCTGCTTCAACCTCGACGTCTTACGGCTCGCCGGAGCTGCTCCAACGATGGAACTATCCATCACAACATAGCAGTGACCTGGACGCCATCCACAGATTCCTCAGATCTTCCTCCACACCTCTGACAGCCACCTCTGCCTCAACTTCTTCAGCAACCAACCCAATGATGCTGAGGTCGACACGGCTACGGCAAAGTGGTTGTACACTTGTCGCATCACTTATTACTCTACATTCATGTCGATCCATTAGGGCTATTTTGGTTCAACAGAAAAACATAGCAATGGGAAATTTCCCTATGGCACTCTACTATTCAAATATTCATGCATTTTGTTGTAAGGAATGGAGCAAAACACCACCTGGACCTACTTTCCAAAATCCTATGCATGAAAACAAGACCAAGTGCATTAGTGGAAGAATAACATTCTAACTGTACACGCTTTCATATGGTTTCACTTTATTTTGGCCATGTTTCTTTGCATTCCTCTGCTCTTCCAATTCCTGTGAACCAAACACCCAAGTTGACAAAAATCCTGTGTTCACAAATGCTCTGTTTCCCATGTGCATTCCTATCCTATTCTGGTGTTTTTCCTATCCCTGCGTTTTTAGAATCATGCAAGCCAAATGAGCCCTTATAGAATTACTTCAGTTACAGGTAGGTGTCGAAGAAAACTTTGTGTGGTTTGTCCTGCTCCTGCCGCGGCGTCGTCCACCTCACCTTAGCTGCTCCATTGACAGAAGCATCCACTAAACCAGACATCACAACTCCTGACCGTCTTTCGCCACCTCAGATCACCTTCCCTACTGCTAGCACCCACTGCAACGGCATCACCATCATCGACTCAGCAGATGAACCTGAGGAGTACACGGGTCCACAAGAGAGGTCGCACTCTTCTGTTTCTGCTTATGTTATGCATTCCTTAATATTACCTGCTACTTTATCGTCCTGTTCACCTCTTAGACTCCATGTCAGGTCCAAATTAATGTTCAAACTTGAGTTCTAAATTAGTTGTGGGGCACATATCGAGGCAGCAATGAATAGTGTCTCTGTCTAATATCTGGTTCACCTAGGGTATGCCTATGTTGTTCATCTTGGGTGGGAAACAAATAGTAAAGCAATCATCAGCATGTTATCATTATTTTTGGATCCATCCACTGGTTGTTACCATCACTCTAGATTTCTGCATGCTCTCCTTACATAATCTCACTATATTTTTTGTATGCATGTCAGATATTGTACACACTCATGTCGAACATGTAGAGAAAAAGAGAAGAGTTTTGCACGGCAATACAATGTCATGCAGACATTGCTCCATGGTGGGTTCAATGCCAAACCCTCCCCCCTCTCCAGATTGTAATCCAGAGGAAGATATTTGTTCTGAGGTGGATTCAGACATAGCTGACCACTCCTATTTATCCCCCAAGGTGTTTGCTCTAACTTGGCATGATGGTGTTAGTCATATCATGCATATGTTGCCTTGCAGTGCCTACTTTCGACATCATATATGTCATCTGCTTAGTTTAGACATGTTCTATAATGCCACTTGTTTAGTTTCAATATCATATATGGGAATTATGCAGTCTCATGTCTTTTAGCCAGCCATAATGTATGTGAAATCTGCAATGCCATCCTGCTTAACCAGGCATCATATATTTGAGTGATATCTTTCCCATCCTTTTCTTCATTACATTTCCATTTGTCGACAATATTTGTACATTAAACTACTCTTCGTGTGAATCAGCCATTTGAGTGGGTGATGGAAAAATCTGGAGTGAAAACAAGGCCTTCAGAGCAGACAGTGCTACCTGTCGAAGTAGATCTCTTACTAGGTCCGGATAGCTCTTCAGAGATGGATTCAGAGATAGATGACCAGTCCTACTCCCCCACCGAGGTGTATGCTCTAACTTGGCATGGTTATACTACTCATATCATGCATATGGTGTCTTGCATTGCATAGTTTAGACATCATATACACAATATTCAACACCATGTTCTTAGTTCAGACATCATATATGCGAATGCCCTCTGCGTAGCATATAAATCACATATGTGACTTAAATCATGCTATCCTGATTACTTAGATAACATGTATGTGAATTATGTCATGCGATCCTATTTAGTTAGTCATCATATCTTTGAATTATGTTATGCTATGCTATCCAGTTTAGATAGACATCATATATGTGAAATTATGTCATGCTATCCGTTTTAGTTAAACAATATACATGTCAACTATTTCATGCCCTCTTTTTTCCGTACTATCTATTGCATATGTCTCTCATACAATGTTTGTACATTCAACTATGTTCCCTGTTTATCAACCATTTGAATTGGAGCGGGTGATGGCAGTATCTAGCGGAGTAAAAACACAGTCTTCAAATAAAACAGTGCTACCTCTTGGTGGAGATAGCACCCCGGTTGTACATGCATGAGAACCAGCCCTACCACACATAACCCGGACTCTTGCAGATTGTACCCCTACTTCGATGGACAGAGAACCAGCTTCACCCAATCTAACCCCAACCCCAGCAGATAGTAACCCAGTTCCCGTTGACACAGCACCATCTCCACCACAGAGCTCCCAAACAAGAGCAGTTAGTAAGGCAGCTCCAGTGCCCAAAGCGCCAGTACTACCACGGCGAACCCCAACTCCATCAGTTAGTACACCTATTCCTGTGGAGGAAGCACAACCAACCATTCATAGCTTAGCATCTATCGCATTTGATGTTGTTAAATCCTATGTGCGTATCTTCCCATCATGGAAATATAATACTGAAGATGAAGGAAAATGCCAGTTGCAGGTGTTTGTCCAGGAGTTATGTGTAAGTAATGTTATTCATGGCAATTACTTTGCTTTGTCCCATCCATTCTACCTCCATGATGGTTATAATACAGCAAATTTTCCCATTTTTCTCTATAGAGAAGGACCGATTTGGAAACTCAGGATGAGGCAACCTGTGCTAATACCTCTGCTATCTTCAAGAATGCTTGGTTGCAGTATCGGAATTACCTGAAGAAAACGTACTTCACTCGCAAAGAAACTCGTTAAATTCCCTTACATTCTCCTGAGACACATTTAGTGGATGATGACTACGAATGCCTTGTTTTGTAGTGGTCCCGAACCAAGAATGTGGTAAGGTCTATGAGCTCATTTTTTAAGTACTATATGCTTCCGTCTTACTATACTCTGTTCATGTAGAACAAGTGCTTAAACCTGAAGAACAACTATTCTCATTTAAGATTCCATTGCTATCATGCATACTGCTTTGCTCTTGTATCACTGTATTTACTCATACAAACTTATTTTTAAATTGAACGATCCAATTGAAATTCCAATGGCACAACAGGTATGTTTACGCATGTTTCTTTAACAGGTTTGCTCTTATAAATAGCTCTGTTGATTTTAATTTCAATTGTGTATACAGTTGACTTCCCATATCATGCACATTAGTAGCATCACAACAGAGCCAATAGTGTTGTTGTACATGTAGACCTGTGGTACCCATCTGAAATCTTGGTGTGTCGTGTAGTTTCCCACGCTTTGTATTCTTTCAGTGCTGCTTTCTCTTGAATAGATATGATTTGAAAAGTGTCTCTATTTTGATTTGGCAAGACAATCCAGTGACCATATAGGACATAGATATATGTTTGTTTGATGCTTTTATAATTTACTACTTGGCAACAGAAGACTTGGTAGTTTAATCTTGTCCACCTTACTAATGAACTGGTTCACCGAAATGAGTTTCATATACGAGTACATGCTAAACATGTTATGTGTCTGCTTGTTTCTTCTTTTAGAATGCTGACAGAATATTGGGGAAGAGTGCCTTATTAAGCAATGGTAATGGAAGTAATGCAGATAAGGTTCAGGATAGTGAGACATCCTTGTTGGTCTCCAACAAAGCTGATAAAACAGCTAAGGAAAACTATCTTGAAGACGGTGAGACAACCCCAAAGTCCTGTCGTGGTTTACTGTTCGAGTTACTTGCCACTACCGCTTGCACAAGCTATTCGAACTCACTATCTGAATCAATTTGGTTTCTTGAGTCTCAACTACAAGCTGAAAGACATTGATCAGTTGTGCTGTGACAAGAAGCGGAAAGACTGCGGAAGTCCCTGGAGCATTCAGATGCATACTTTCTGGTGCAACAGCAAGCGTGGGAGGATTTTAGCGCCAAACAGGACAAAGCTAATAAGCTTGCTAAGCTTATTGCCAGCATGGTGGATACCCAGGATAACGTTTCTTGAGCTCTTCTAAAGTTGTTTCAGTTATGGACTTGTTTTGTTGCCGCGTTTATTTGCACTGGTGGCCAATTTTGACGGCCAGTGTATGTAATATGCTGCTTTGTTCCCTATATTTGCACTGGTGGCGAACTTTGATGCCCAGTGGATGTAATATGTGTAATAGATGTAATAGACTAGCGTTGGTTGCTTGCTTATTTATTTCCTTATTGTCTTGTTTAGTTGTTTGCTTGTAGTCACTGCAGTTCTTTTTCGACGTTTTTCTAGTGGCCACAATAACCTATTTTTGGTAACTAGGCCACAATAACCATGGCAACACATGGATTGTTGTAACCATGTGCCTCCTGCGGGCCATAGGATCCATGGGCCTTCTACGGGCCGTAGGATCCATGGACTTTCTATGGGCCATATGATCCATGGGCCTTCTACGGGCCGTAGGATCCATTGGTCTTCTATGGGCCGTAGGATCCATGGGCCTTCTATGGGGCATATAATCATTTCGCCAAACATGGGTCATACTATTCGTGGACCATAACGGGCCGTTAATAGGCCATATTTGACAACGCTAGGAAAACAGCCCAACGGGTTAACGGGCCGTAAACGGGCCGAATGTAACCATGGGCTGAATTTCCCCACAAACGGAACAGGCCAATAACAGACCGTAACTAACCAAATTCTAGAAATGAGCCCAAGAATAAAGGGCCCTTAGATGGCCGAAAGTTAACACGGGATGGGAACGGCCGATGAAATAATGGGCCGTTAATGGGTATAAAGCGACACACTGTTCATTATGGGCCAGTTTCATCTCGGGCTTTTAATTGGCCTAGAGTTAGAAAGGGCCTCATATGGGCCGAAAGACATCATGGGCCATACATGGGCTGAAAGTTACAATGGGATAGAATCATATTGGACGGCCTAGATGAAGCTACTAGGCATAATTCCGATAGGCCGTAACGGGCCGGGAGTTAGCGGGCCGTAAATGGGCTATATACGAATAGGCCATTAATAGGCTTTCTGTGGGCTGGCCCGTTACCTTTTGGCCAAGTCAAACGGGCCGGCCTTTTCTCCAGAATGGGCCTCTGTTGGGTCGTGCCACTATCGACGTATCATAGGCGCCTCATGTCCAATGAGTGGATGACATCTGTCCCAACGGTGAGCCAACACGTGTTTCCTCCGGCCAATGAGAATTTTACACGTGGAAAATCCCCATTGGTCCGCGTTGTTAACGGGTTATCGGATCCAAAACCGGACCCAATAGCTTAATGGCGACCTGTTACGGTGGATGCCACGTGTCGGTTACCCTTGACGAAAACACTTCCATGACATGCCATTTATCGTCATGGATGTGGACACTTCCGTGATGATAATTTTGGTAATGTCATGGAACACTTCTACGAAAGCACATGTATGACTATCTTGATTCTATCATAAAACCGTCATGGATGTACATGCATGATAGAAAACATGACCTACTGTGACAAACACATATCAACACGGAAGTGTATTTTTTTGTAGTGACAGGCTGAATTTGGCCCACAAGCGGAACAGGCCAGTAACGGACCATAAGTAACCGGATGCTGGAAATGAGCCCAAGAACAAATGGGCCCTTAGAAGGCCGAAAGTTAACATGGGTTGCAGACGGCCCAATGAAATAGTGGGCCGTTAATGTGTTTAAAGCGGTGCACTATTCCTTCTAGGCCAGTTTCACCATGGGCCTTTAATGGGCCCAGATTTACAAAGGGCCTCACATGGGCCGGAAGGCAGCATGGGCCATAAATGGGTCGGAAGTTACAATGGGCTGGAATCATATTGGACGGCCCAGATGACGCTACTAGGCCCAATTCGGATATGCCATAACGGGTTGTGAGTTAGCGGGCTGTAAATGGGCTACATGCAAATGGTCTGTTAAAAGGCTTTCCGTGGGCCGGTCCGCTACCTCTTGACCAAGCCAAACGGGACGGCCTTTTCACCTGAATGGGCCTCTGTTGGGCCGTGCCACATGTCGACGTATCATAGGCGCCTCCTGTCCAATGACTGGATGACATCTGTCATAATGCCAAGCCGACACTTGTCATATACTATGAGTGAGATTTATCATATTGCTTCATTACAAACTCACCGTAGTAACTATGCATGCCCCATTAAAATCAATCCTATTTGCACTTATGGCATAGATGACAAGATGATGGTCATTGGCTTTTGTTTTTCATGCGATGATATTGCCATGCTTCCATTACATGATTTGTGCAATTCATCTACTATGCCATGCCATGATCACATAGTTCCGGATATGCATTATTTTGGATGTTGTCAATACTCTTTTTGTGATTTTCCACTAATGCTCATGAGGAGACCCCCATAGTTCCTCATACATATTAGGAGATTTCGATGCATTCCACTTTCCATGCTTCACATGATTGTATGCACCATATGCATTATAACAATGCTCTAGATATGTCCCATGATGCATTATATAGTTTGAGTCTCCATTATGCTATACATAAAAACAAACCTCTCATGATGGATGACATGCTCATATATCATGCATCTCATTTATTTGAGCATTGATATTTTGTGCCAACCACCACATGCACATGCACATCATGATGGATGATGTGTACATATACCACACACACACGATTTTTCCTTTGTCTTTGTTTTGTGTAGGTACTCACGAATACTCGTCAACCTCACAATCCGATGAGTTGACGAAATGAGCTCATGAGAGCAAAGATGACTTGGGATTCTTTGAAATGCTTCTTCCACCGTTTCCATTGCGCAAGGACTACGCGCATTACTTTTACTTGGCTCTCGCGTGCCTATGGGCTACATACCACTTTACACTCTATGCCCATTCTCTCATGTTCACTTTGCATGTTATGCCTCTATCTATGCTTGTGCCATGCAATTGTGGCCCTTGCTTGCATTTGCACATGATTCAACATTTACCTATATGTATGTGTAGTCG
Organism: Triticum aestivum; assembly: GCF_018294505.1. Taxonomy (NCBI): domain Eukaryota; kingdom Viridiplantae; phylum Streptophyta; class Magnoliopsida; order Poales; family Poaceae; genus Triticum; species Triticum aestivum. The sequence goes on along the minus strand of NC_057800.1, from coordinate 133,889,528 downwards.
CATGCTTGGTGGATATACTAGTAGCTATCACCATGCTTTCTTTGTGCCCCATGCTATTGATGATTGTTGTGTTGGGAGAGTCATGATGCTCAATTGCTATTTTACATAGGACTCCTTGCAAATACAATGATGATACTACCTTCCTCATATCTTGCTTTCATGCTTGTGATATGTCACATGCACCATTTATGCCCACTATTTGTACACATGACATGCTTACTTCTAGCATGTTGCATCTTCGCACTACTAGCTTACATGCCACGATTGCTATGATTGCTTGCTTTGTTGCATCACCCATGATCCATTCTTGCTCGTTTCATTGGGTTGATGACATATATGTCCATGCCTCTCACATGACTTGTCTTTTTGATTGTCACTTGTCTCCATTAGTTGCATATCTCATATTCACATGTATTGAGGTCAACCATATGCTTATTGATCTTAGAGACTTGGACATATTGCTTGTTATGCATGCTTGTTTGATTGTGCTTAATGCCTTTGGTTGTTCTTGCATCATATGCTTTCATACCATGCCATATTCCCTCGTCCTTTCTTATGATGAGCATGATGTATACACTTGTTGGGTATCTCACCACACGAGTGATAGGTTTTGCATTTTCGCTAACCTCATTTTTTTCAAGTGTTTGTCATGTTCTTTCACTTTGAGCGATTCACAAGGCGCTGCCATTATGAGATGTTATGGTCATGTGAAGGCATACACGATGCGCAACACCAACATCTTTGGGAACATTCATTAGGTGAACTCATTCCCTCTGATCCATCCTCCATTACACATCTTGGATGGGACATACTTTGATTGTTGTTTCCTTCTTGTTGTCTACATGATGCACCTATTGGATGGACGAGTGACATTGGATATTGACCCTATAGACCTTCACGTTGAGGAGTGCTTGGACTTAGCGGACGCACCTACTTTGGATGCAACACAGGACAACCATTCATGCCACGACATCGAGCATTGGTACGTCACCAAGCCATTGACACATTGCACCAACACCTCCATATACATTGATTGTGTGTCCACATGTCATGCTCGATGGACATATCATAACCACCATAAGTTTGCACCTTATGCATGGATTGACTCGCATTATGATTGTCTTGTTGCATCTATTTCCATGTCATCCATGATATATAATCTTGTGCACTTCATTAGCAAATTTGTTGTGATATACCTTGATGGCATATTCATACATAATGATCACATTGCCAACTATAAATTGCATGATATACCAATAATTTTGAGCACCCCTTGCCATGTTCATGCTCTTGATAAACCGTCCCACTATGACATCATTTTGCACAATGGTAGAATTTATCACTTCATGCACAATGAGCTTGATCACTTGAGTGCATTATATGCCATGCCTTTTCATTTTGCTAAGCTTCATGCTCATTGTCACAACCAACATCATTGGATGAACTCATGCTTCATAGACTGACACCTTGTGTGCGCTAACCATTATATTTCCAAGTGTCCCTTGTGTTTGCACTTTTTGCATGAATACCATTCCGGCGACACCTTAGACTACTTGCACCGCGCCATGATAACAAGTTCCTCCATGTTTGCCATTTCCATGGTGATGTGGCTTACGATCCGAGGTCAGATCCCTCCCAAGGGGAGGGGATGATGTAGAGCATCCTATGGTCATCCCCATGGACATGCCATCGTCACCCAAGGGTTAACTCGCTCCTCTCTGAACCGTCACTTCCTGCATATGAGACATGGCTACTACCTCAAATGTATATGCTATGCATGATCAGGAACCGAGAGGAAGAACATGGAACAACTAGGATCATTAGAAAGGATGGCAAGGACAAAGCGCGAGGAGCAGGAGAAAAGGCTGACGGCAAGTCACAACCACCGAACGACCGGTCCATACCGTACGTCCGAAGCCTGGAGGTTCAGCCATCCAGAACAACTATAGCCGAGGCACCCTACAGCACCCAGACGACTGCTAAATGTCGGACATCCGACAACCATCAGCCATCGGATGACCGGCACCGTCCGTATATCCGGTACCAACCGACTAGAGCCAAAACATCGGAAGTCCGAGGCCCTCCGAACGATGGCCCCCTGCGAGCGACCGAACGACTGACGCATGTGACCCTTGCTTGTCTGCGGACAGTGTATCGGGCCTAAGCCCATGTACCCATTCGCCCCTCACTTACCCCTTCGTGGCTAGACTATATATACTCACCCCCCTCCTCTCTTCTAGGGTTAGCATTGTGATAGCTCATTTTGGAGAGATAGAGCTTTGCTCATCCACTTGATACCCTACTCCATTGGAGACCGGGGCCTCCTAGGAGAAGACCCCCAAGTGGACTCAAGACGCCCTTGTGGGAAGATCCTTCATGGATTCAAGGCCTCCTTCTAGGAGATGAACTAGCTACCTTTGTACCCCCTTTATTGTATTTGGACCCTTGTACCTCTTTGAGTGGTTGGATCTAGCACATGTGTGATTGGATCTAGTTGATTTCAGTGTTTCCCTTGTGTTTTCCCCCCGTTCCTCTCTGTGTTCTTCGTGTTCGTCCTTGGGGATCTCTCCAATCGTGGAATATCGACCATCACCGGGTTCTACCTTGTATCATATGGTATATGAGCCAAATTTATCACGTATTTGGAGTTTCCCCCACCTTTTTCTGGCCTAATTTTGTGTGTTTTTGCTCTATTTTTCATACAAGTTTTGGAGCCTCCTCTAGTTCTTCTAGTTCTACTTCTAGTTGGTCCTGATTGAATAATTAGAGCTAGGCTAATCCTCTTGTGCTTATAATTAGACAAGACATGTTGTTTCTAATCTCCTAAGTTCTTCTAGTTCTAGTTCTAGTTGGTTCTAATCTCCTCCCTCTGATTCTCCGGCGATGATTAGCTCTGGACGGTGAAGCGATGTCGGATCATGAAGGCTACACACTTACAACCAAGTAGAGAGGCCGTGCTTTCGGTCTTTAGTTCATGGGCGATATGAGGGATTGTTCATCGATGGTATGAGGAACTCCAAGTATGATCTAGACCGACATGTTCTTCTTCTACTGCAACTCGGTGCCAGTAAAGATCGGGGTCACGACCCGTTATGCATCTTCATATTGATCTTTGGTGATCGTAGGTGCGATTTTTTTTGTTTTCTACTACGTTTCTTAACAAGACGTCCATCATGACTTAAGTTTACAACCCAAAATATCAAAATGACAGGAGCGGGAGTTGCAAATTGAACAAAATATAAATAGCCCAGCCTGATGACCCGCTTCAAGACTAATAACTCAAATGCTTCCCCTCCTTTTTTCATCAGATGACCAAAAAGTTTTGAAGACATTGAGTGTCTATTCATCTCAAGGGGTAGTCAATAAAGATGGTTGATGCGGGCCTGGCGTTGAATCTCGGTGATGAGTTGGTGGAGCTGCAGGTGCTGAGCCATAAAGACGAGGCAGTCATGGCATTGGCTTGAGGAGAAGAGGCTGGTTGTGCACATTGATCCCCTCAACAAATACCTTGGGTTGCAAGGCTCATGCCTCAGTCCATACCTTACCGAACTACTCACATATGGAGATCAGATTGCAAGAACAAACCTTGGAGATTGATTGATTGCAAATATGTGTTACAATGGATGCCTTGTGCGATGCACAACTACAAGTATGAACTAGATGAAGGAGCACTATGGTGGCGGTGATGGCTATAGAGATGGAAATGGCGGCGGCTAGAGTTTGTGGATGAAGATGATGATGAAGAGGTTTTGGCTGCTCCCGTGCTCATTGTTCTGTTGACATTTGAATGGGGTCCCCTTTATAAAAGTTGTACAGGTGGACAACCTGTCTCGAAATCCATGCCAAACGGGCACTCACACTACAAAAAAAAGACACATCCGTGACATTTTGGGCCGAACAATTTTTTTTCTGTCATGCTTATGACACTTCTATGATGATAATTGTGACAAAACCCGGTATCATCATAGATGTGGTGGGCTCCTACTTCTATGACAAAAAATCATGACAGAAAATGGGCTTTTCGTCCTGGGCGGGCCGGAGACGCAGTTGCATGACATTCTTTGGGCCGTCCATGACGGAAAAAACCATGGTAGAAGCGAGGGCGAGGAAAATATCATGGAGTTCCCGGTTATGGTGGGTGGTCGGGGCCGAGCGATGCACAGAGGTTTGCGCATTTCTTTCGTACACATACGCGCGCGTGTGCGAGGCGCTGCGCTCTAACTGAACCCGAGCGAGGCATTGGGCTCTAACTGAACCCAGGCGATTGCACTAGCTACGTTACTAAACCCGAGAGATCCATCCCTTGTTGTTAACTGAACCCAAGTGATTCCTTTGATACTGCTGCTAACTGAAGCCAATCGATGCTGCCTCTTGATGAACAGAGCCTTGTTGGGGGTTTGGATGAACAGTTCTCGGTGGGAGGTTGGATGAACAGGCCCCCGTGGTAGTAGAGGCTGTTGCCGCTGGATGAACAGGACCCCGATCGATCGAGCCGGTTGGGGGTGGTTGAACAGGACCCCGTGGAGAGGGTTGCTTCAACAGTAGCCGGTGGAGGAGTGGTGAAGGCTGGATGAACAGGAGCCCATGGATGAACAGTTGCAGGTGGAGGCTGGAGGAGGTCAACGATGGACGAACAGTAGCCCGTGGAGGCTGGAGGAGGTCAACGGTGGAGATGAACAGTATCCCGTGGAGTCCCGTTTTGCAGTACGCCACACCCCTCCCAATAAACAGGACCCCTTTTTTACCGTAGCGCTCCAACACAAGTCTGTTTACTCAATTTTGCGGTACACCACACCCTCCTGATCAACAGGACCCCGTTTCGACCGAAGAGGTCCAAGAGAAGTCTGTTTCCTCCATTTTGCAGTACGCCAGACCCCTCCTGATGAACAGGGTCCCGTTTCGACTGTGGCCGGTCGAACACAAGGATGTTTCCTCCGTTCTGCGGTATGCCAGGCCTCGTTTCGATCGGCTGTTCCATCCAAGTTGGTTGGCTCCCGATGAACACGACGATGACGCAGTTTCTCCGTTCTGACCCAGCCATGTACACGAGCCCTGGTCGTACATATGCGTGAGTAGGCATTCGAGACCCTGCCCGTATGTACGTACGTGGCCGTATTTACTTTCTTGCACCCTGGACGATGTACGTATGTGTACACGATATTAACGGGACTGCGTGACATGCTACGTGTGTGCCTCTACTACAAAACGTGCGCGCCTCTACTACGACATGCGCACTTCCTTACATGGCCACGGTTCATCGCTACAGCCTGCAGACAGACCGATCAACCAATATGTACGTACATGTTCACGGCCAGAATGACAACGCTACCTACGCTTCGACCAGGTGGGTCCCGACTGTCAGGCACTTCCTTGAGTGCGAAGATGTAGCTGGTGGGTCCCGGCAGTCAGGGGGCGAATTGTTTTTTGCCCGTAATATGGACACACTTCCTTGCGTGCAAAGATGTAGCAGGTGGGTCCCAGCAGTCAGGGGGGAAACGTTTTTTTCGCGAAATATGGTGGCCCGTCCGGTGGGTCCCTGCTGTCAGGTGGAGGAATCATTATTTTTCGCGTAATAAGGAGGCACTTCCTTGCTGCGACCATGGACCCAGCTGTCAGCCTCTCCATGTACAGTACTCTTCTGATGGAAGTCATTCCTTGACCACATTGACCACACCGCACCGAGAGCACCAAGGCGGTGGACGACGGTGAGGCCCAGGAAGGGGACGACGCGGAGCCGGGGAAGACGCGACAGTGGATGCCCACACGGAGAGGAGTACGAGGGTTCACTAGTTCGGCTGTGGTGTTAGGCTGCCGTCGCTGTAGGGCTTGGCCAGCGGTCGGAGTAGTAATGGCGGTGAGGCCTCCGCGGCAGCACAACCGGCCATGGGAGGCAGGAGCAGGCGGCACGACCGGCGCTACTTTGGGCGGCTGGAGCAAGAAGACCAAAGGTTGAAGAAGCACTACGGCCGTTGGATGGACATCGTACGGTCACTAGAGCTAGAATCATTCATATTGACTAAGTTGAGAAAGCCCTCCGTCCCCGTCAACTTAGTAGGCCCACAAGTCAGCCTCCCACTATGCTGGGTCCCAGCTAGCAGGGGGAGTATTCATTTTTTTTGTGCATAATGAGGCACTTCCTTGCATGCGAAGATATAGCTGGTGGGTCCGACCTATCAGCGGGGGAAAGGTTTTTTTCGTGAAATATAGAGGCCCTTCTGGTGGGTCTCAGATGTCAGGTGGAGGAATCATTATTTTGCATGCAATAAGGAGGCATTTCCTTGTGTGCGGCCGTGGACCCAGCTGTCAGCCTCTCCACGTACAGTCCATGTCCGATGGATGTCATTCGTTGACCATGTTGACCATGCCGCGCCGAGAGCACCAGGGCGGTGGATGACGGAGAGTCCTAGGAAGGGAGCGACACGGAGCCAGGGAAGACTCGGTAGTGGTTGCCCACGCAGTGGGAGTACGAGGGTTTACTGGTCCGGCTGCCGTCGCCAGAAAATAACAGGAGGTGTGGGTGAGTAGAGGAATGGCTTGGACAGCAATGGAGTAGGGTGGGGTGATGCGGCCTGTGCGGCAGCACAGCCGACCACGGGAGGCGGGAGAAGGCAGTCCCATCGGCGCTGGTTTGGGCGGCTGGAGCAAGAAGATCAGATATTGAAGAAGCAACATGGCCGTTGGATTAACATCTAATGGTCACTGTTGCTAGAATCGTTTGTGGACTAAGTTGACAAAGCCTTTCGTACACGTCAACCTAGTAGACACACAAGTCAGCCTCCAAATCTATCCCAAACAGCATACAGCCCGAAATTTCTAGCCAGATTCAAATTAATTTAAAAAACTAAAGATACCTTTAATTTAAATCCAATGAAATTTTACCCGCACAAAAACAATGAAATGGAAAATATCAAAATCTGAAAGGAAAAAGTATTTTGGAACTAATTGCATGTTTGATGTATTTTTTTCATTTTATAGCCCATTTATTATTACTTATAGCCCATTTTCTAGGCAAAATGCATCCCTCCTCGTCTTGAAAGATTTCCGACCCGGCAGGGCATAGAAAAGAAAGTAGGCCTATGTTGGTTATTCTGCAAAAACAAAATAGCTGGGCTAGCCATTTTCAGAAAGGAAGAAAACAAACTAGGTTGGTCATGTGCTAAACATATGAAATAAAAGCCTGGGCTAGACAGGCCACAGCTCCCGCACAACCCAGTTGATACCCTTCTCCGTCCCAAAAAGCCAAAATTACTGCGCGCGCTGCTGGGTCCCTACTGCCATCCTCACCATGTATAGTCATCTCCTTATTCCTCTCGGTTGTTGACCATGTTGACAACACCGGGGGTGGCGCCGCAGCGAGCGAACCAAGGCGGAGGATGATGGTGAGGCCTCAAACAGGAACAGACAGGAGCCGGGGAATATGCACAGAATTTTAGAGTGTGATGTGGCCATGATGCATGCGCGGCAGCACAGCCAGCCGTGGGAGGCGGGAGCAGGCGGTCCTGCCGGTGCTGGTTTGGCTTTGGAGGTTGGAGGAAGAAGCGACTGAAGAAACATGACAAACATTGAATGTCAATCCAACGGTCAAGGTTGGCACAATCGTTTGTTGACTAAGCCGACCCCAAGTAGCCTACTTTTTTATATATAGGAAGAAAAGAAAAATAGGCTCGTTCGCCTGATAAAATTCCCGAAACTGCGACCGTTCGATCTTGTGTCACAACTAAAACTGCGAGGAAAATGCGTTCGTCTGCCATCCTCCTCCCAGGGAATATTCACCACATAAGTGACTAGCACGCTTGGTTTTCAACCGAGAGGTCTTGGGTTCGAGTCCTAGGAACTCTCAATTTTGTCCTCCTTCCTTCCTCGCAAAAAAAAGAAAGAAGAGGAAGATGCAGAGCAGAAGGTTAAATATGTAGTTCCTCTGATCATGGCCAAGCAATAGCTGCTGAACAACCTTGACAGCAATGAGGAGATGAAAAAGCTTGTGAAGATAATGGGAAAAATCGATGTGCTCTGTAGGATGATTGTCTCTTTATTTGCAGTGTATGTAGCACTCATGATGTATTGAGTGGCTATGACATGAGCACTTTGCTGAAACTAGTAATGAATGAAACCTGTGTAGCAGGCTGGGCATAGTGTTGTGAACATCTAATGATTTCTATTAATGGAAATCGGGGGATATCCCCTTTTACTCATAAATAAATAAATAGCAGAGGCCCTTTTGGTAATAAATAAATAAATTAGCAGAGGGCCTGTTGGGTCAGCTTTGTTCCCATTCGAAGACGTCGAGCAAATTGCAGTCCAACAGCAAACTATGTCATCAAATTCAAGTTTCACAGCCAAATATGAGTACAACTAAACAACAATGTCATCATGTTTTAGTCGTCATACAATCACCAAACACAAATCAACATACATAACAAGTGATGTTCTCACAGCAAAATACTAAACAACATGTTCATTAGGTTTCAGTTGTCATAGCAAACACAATTTCACATAGTAGATTAAAAAGCGTCTTCTGATAGCAAATACGACAAAAGCAATCTAATCATCATCCGCAGCAGTAGCGTCAACATCTTCGCCATGTGCATCAGTCTAAATCGTAATTCCCCACAGTGTCATCTTCTTCTTCATCCTCAATGTCCTCGAATGTTGGCTTCTTCTTGATCAACTCTTGTATGTCCACAGCACGACAGGCAATCTTTTCGCCAGCGTCATTGACGTGATGGTTTTCAAAGATATTAGGAACATCTGTGGAATCTTGTACATCAGGATCAGTGTAAGCATCATCTTGTTGTGCAACTTCATTAAACGAATTCCTCTGCTCAAACCTTTGCAATACTCTCCAGTCATCGCTATGTGCAAATGTGTCTTCCAAGAAAAATATCTGTGTTGCTTGATTTGCCAAAATAACAGGCTCGTTGGTCTGGTACGATGCCTTGACATTGATGGATTTGAAATATTCATCAGCTCTGGGTTTTGCAATCTTGGAAAACAGGTTATACCCATGACAGCACAACAGAACCACCCACCAATGATCCTCGAAACTGGAGATATACTGCAACTGGATAATGTCTGTTATGTTGGCAAACATTTCAGTTGTCTCTCTATCGTACGTATTCGTGCTCATGATGGCACTGTTTTGTCTCTTCATGCCTTCATCACGTCCAAGGGTGTTGTAGCCCACATCTCCAACAAAGCAAGATTCATAATGCCTTACCCGAGTATCAGGACCCATTGCTAGTGCATAAAGGGCATCATCAACTGCCTGCCCATCCTCCCGGATCTTCTTAACCTATGGTTAGAAAATAGACAAGATGATCATCTTATGTACTCAATATATTAAAAAAAATGATAGTGCAATTCAAAAGCTTACATGGCTCTTGAACCATTTCGCAAATCCTGCCATAACCAGTTTGTTAATGTTTCTTGGATTTTGTGGCAGTAACTCCTTTTGTAGATGTCGCACAACATAGTGATCGCGTCAAACATCTAAGTATATAAGAATGTGCTGCAAGTTTAGTAGATTATGATGTATAAGCTGCAATACTTAGCACTTACTTGATATAAGGTAGTATCTCAGGATAGTTATTCAACACATACCAAACCATTTTCTCCAAATCTTTAGGTTTGTCCTCTTGTTGACTCTTCCCTATAACTCGAACAGAATAATCAAAAACATTGAGCCTGGGATTGTCCTCACCCACCTCTTTGCTAAGCTGATCAGTTGTTTCAATGTATTTTGAGCAGAATGTCAATGCTTCTGTAGCAATGTAATCCTCTGCAATGGAACCATCGGGTCTAGCTCTGTGCCTAACGTAGCCCTTGAAAGTGCCTAGACGCCTTTCAATAGGGTACATCCAGCCATACTGTACTGGACCTCTAAGTAGTGCCTCATCCGGTAGAAGAACATCCAAATGCACCATCACATCAAAGAAGGCTGGAGGATATATCTTCTCAAGGTCGCATGGGATAGTTGGTATGTTGTCTCTAAGACGCTCCAAAGCATCTATCCTGATATTTCTACTATAGAGTTCCCTGAAGAATTGTCCCAACTCTGCAACTGCTCTGTATAAGTTAGGGCGGCCCAATTCTCTAAGGATAACGGGTAAAACCCTTTGAAGTAGGACGTGGTAGTCATGAGTTTTCAAACCTTGTGCCTTGTTTCCATCTACACTGACTCTCCTTTCAGGGTTGGAAGCAAATCCATGTGGGAATCTCACACATGACAGGACCTTGCAGCATTCTTTTCCTTTTACCTTGTCCAAGACGTACACAGATGGTGTCATATCCCATGGTTTACCTTCATCTTCCACCTGCAAATCCTTTCTGATACCCATGTGTGTCAAATCAATCCTAGATTTTAACGTATCTTTCGTCTTGCCTTCAATATTAAGAAGTGTGCCAATAATGTTGTCACATATATTTTTCTCAATGTGCATCACATCAAGATTATGCCGCTGATCCAAATCTTTCCAATACTCCAAGTCCCACAAAGTGGACCTGCGGGTAAACAATAATCTCTCTTTTGCCCTGCCACGCTTTCTTTTCCTGCTACCATTACCAGGATGGTTTCCTGGTATAATATGCCTGACCTTCTCTAATTCCACTTGCAACTCATCGGCGGTGAGCCTCTTTGGCGCATCACGGTTTTCATGCTTTGCATTGAACACATTTCTTCGGTATTTTGTAGGACGCGGCTTGTCCTTGGCAAGGAAATGGCGGTGTCCAATGTAACAGATCTTGCTAAGTATTGCGTATGATAGCAGATTCCTGTCACAGCGAACACATGCATTGTAACCATGTGTCGTTCGCCCTGACATAGTGCCCAAAGCCAGATAATCATGGATGCACCAAATTATAACAGCACGCAGAAAGAAATCAGCTGGTGGGCTGCTATATAGGTCTCGAGTGAGAACACCCCTCCATAGTTGTTGAAGTTCCTCCTCAAGAGGCTCCATGAATAAATCAAAATCCTTTCCAGGACTTTTTTGGACCTAGGATGAGCAAGGCCATCATGTAGTTTGATTACTTGGTGCAGACATTTGGAGGCATGTTGTAAGGGATAACAAGCACTGGCCACATGCTATATGTGGCGCTCTGGTGGCCAAATGGGTTAAATCCATCTGAAGCTAAGCCAAGTCTAATGTTTCTCGGGTCAACAGCAAACTTTTTGTGTTTCTAATTGAAGCTTTTCCACTCACTACCATGAGATGGATGGCTCATTACATTCTGATCTCTGTACTCCTCATTCCTAGAATGCCACGGTACATCCTATCTTGTTTCAGCATCATGAAACAACCTCTGCAATCTTGGTATAATTGGAAAATGTCTCGAAACATTATGAGGAATCCTCTTCACAGCATCGCCATCTTTCCATCTTGATGATTTGAATTTCAGGCATTCACTTAAGTTGGCATAATCCTTCCGGAACAGAACACAATTATTCTTAAAAACATGGATCATATCATATCCAATTCCAACTACACGAAGGAAATTCTTCGTTTTACTATAGATGTGTGGCAGCTCAGACGCATCTGGGAAAGATTTGTGGAAAGCAGCCAACAACACCTAGGTCGATGTCTAAAGCTATGGCAAGATATTTGGACGAGCATATCTAAGTAACAAAATATATCTAAAGCTAATTTAGCAAACAGATTTGAGTGCTAAATTATGGCAGGCTGTTTCAGCAGTCAATGAGGCCGAGCACATAGCCATCAAACTATCGAAGGCCATCGCAGCAACAAGGATTGAGTATAAAACGGTATAGAGCTATTTCACCCAACAGATTGGCTACTAGACCATGGCAATCTACGTCACAATAAATATATGGCAGGATATTTTAGCAACTAATCGGGCTTGGCATGTCATCTCAGCTAAGGAGATTGAGTGCAGAATAGGGCAAGGAAGCTTCTTAAGAAGAGCATATTGACTGTAAACTACTTTGGCAAACAGTGAGATTAACAACGTCTACAGCTAACATTCAGCGCTACACCGACTTGCACGGGGCCTCAGTCTAGAATGTGTGTACCGTGGGAGAAGCTAACTGCCGTGCATCTCCACACGAACGTTGCCAACGGTGGCGGTGTTGACCGTCGTGCGCCTCCACAAGAACGTCGCCAGCGGTGGCGGCGCGGAAAGAGGATGATAATCTATGAGAGCGTACTGTGGGAGCGAGAGGATCACCGTGCGTCCCCTCGACGAACCGCGGCGCCGACGTATCGGCGCGGCGGGGAGGGCAGCTTTGGTGGAGCGAATGGAGTGGAGGGGATGGGGAGGGGGTTTGGGGAATATTATTGGCGAGTTGGTCGAAGGGCGGCTGAATTTGGGATTTAGGGGGAATTTTTTGGGGGGGTGGGGGGTCGCGCGGTGGGCAAGGGGAGTTTGGCGCATGGTCGGTTTCTCCATGTGCAGTCCCATGTGTCAGTGAAGAGGCAAGCCGAAGCGCGTTCCGTTTGCTTGAGCCATGTGCAGGACCGAACATGTGTGGGGTGCAATGCGACCGCGACAGGGGTGTTGTGACTGTATCGCCTTTTTTCCTTTTAAACCAGGTGCTTCGCCCCCTCAAAAAAAACTTGGTGTGTCGCGTGATCCATTGATACTACTACTAGTAATCCAGTAATCCCGACTAAAACGTCGCGGCCGGGTCTTTTCCCGCATGATATGCTGGGAGGTTGGCTTAGTTGGGTTTTTTAGGATGAGTAATGCTACACCTACGTAATCCCAGTTACATAATTAACGTAATGTGAAACGTGTGAGCTATTGATTGTAGATTGGGGGAGGGAGGGGCCCAGCACCATGAAAATCAGGGAGAGAGAGAGAGAGAGAGGCAATTTACGTTAACCCTTTCGTAGGTTCCCGTAGATGTAGAAAGATGTGAAATGCGTGAGACTAGCCACAATGGAGAGTAACATACACTTGTAACATACACATATTACTACACTATGTTACTACCTTCATAGTGGGTAGTAACATAAGTGTGGTGTCATGCAAAGCTTCATTTATTAGGTTATAGACTCATATTGCATTAGGACATGTGATGTTACAGTAATTAGCTAAGTTACTCAAACTACATCTCTCCTCATTAAAACATTGCCACATAAGCAAATTTGTTGAGTTGGACTCGATGTTACTGCTGAAGTTACTCCCATTGTGGCTAGTCTGAATGTGTAGTGAACGTACTATTGTAGTGCCTAAGATAAATTGTGTATGTAGACCCTATGTGTTTATTTACTTCGCATGTTAGCTTTATCTCGATTCAATAAAAAGCAGAGTTGGTGATGATGGTGTGCCTGCCATCCTGCAATATAGGTCATCTGATCTATATCTAACGGATAGGAAGGAAACTGTGACAATTTACCCGCACTCCTCTCCACATTTGCAGATAAGGCCTTCCCTCGTTCATCCTTTTCTCCCACTAGATCTTGATGTTCTGTGCAACACACGGGCATCTTGCTAGTACTCCTACAATATACTATATTATTGTGAAAGTTCATATACACCGGCCGAGATTAATGCAAACACGGCAGATTTTCATTACATTTTGAACTTTTATAAGACAAAAAAATAAAAGAAACCTGACCCTAAACCTATTCTACGGCGCGACCGACGTCCTCCATCTGCGATATCCATGTACGGGGGCGGGGTTCAAGACCCGTGAAGTGAAGGTGCGGTCTCCGGTGAGGAAGAGTAGAACACGGGAGACGGACTGGCCAGTTGGCACACCATTCCCTGCCGCCTCCCATACCCTACTCATCCTCAGAGGAGTCCCCGACCTCGGCGGTGCCGGACGTTGGACGGCGGCAAGTAGGATGCATGGCTGACAGTGCTCCCATCGTTGGCCGCCAGCGTGGCCACCGCTTGTGCGATTGCGTCCGCGTCCGGCTGCACCGCTATTGCGTCACGAGCGACGACTTGAGTGAGGGTGGCGGCCTCGAGCTTCATCCCCGAAGACAAGCTCTCCCGCAGAGCGTCCGCGGTCACGGTCATGGCGGATGTGGTGCCAAGTAGCAGGACGATGCGCTATGGTGTGGAGGTTAGCTAGGCGTTGCCGCTTTAACTAGCGCATTCCAGTGAGGCCAAGCGTCCGGGTGCGTCATTAAGTCGTTGGAGTTGGTTCCTCAGGCACCAAGCCTCTTAACGACGGCATACAGACGAACGGCATGAATGCGAGCAGCTGGCACCGGCTGGGAACGCAATGCGTGACGGCGCGAGGGACGAGGGTTTTTGGTGTGCCAAGGTAGTCATCTGCAGTCGTGGCAACGTTGGAGATGCCCTTTGCTCACATTCGATCCCCACATTTCATTGAAAAGGAAAGACGACCCGGCATGGTCTCAGGTCCTAGGGATGCAGTTGGCCGTGCTACACCACTCCGCGGACGTGTCGCGGCGCGCGCGCACTTCGGCGCCTCGTGCATCCTTGACGAGCCGGGTGTTGATCTGTTGGTCGTTCCATAGTGCTAACGCCACCCTCGACACACTGAAACCGACCATCCCCAGCGACGATGAGCGTGTCGCTCATCGCGGTCGCCATGTCCAGAGGCGGTGTTGGAGGTGCGCCACGTTGCTGGCCCCCACGACCCACATGAACGGTTGCCGGTGGCGAGGAGGTCATGGGCCAGGTCCTCCATTGGACGAGTCTGTGCCACGTCGTCCCGACAGGTGTGTCCTGAGGGAGTCCTGGACTAAGGGGTCCTCGGGCGTCCGGCCTGTTACTCATTGGGCCGGACTGATGGGCTATGAAGACATGAAGACCGAAGACTATACCCGTGTCCGAATTGGACTCTACTTGGCATGAAAGGCAAGCTAGGCTACCGACTATGAAGATTCCCTCTTATGTAACCGACCTCATGTAACCCTAGATCTCTTCGGTGTTTATATAAACCAGAGAGCATAGTCTAGATAGGACATATTCATTACCATATACTCATAGGCTAGACTTCTAGGGTTTTGCCACTAAAATCTCGTGGTAGATCAACTCTTGTAACACTCATATTCATCAAGATCAATCAAGCAGAAAGTAGGGTATTACCTCCATAGAGAGGGCCTGAACCTGGGTAAACATCGTGTCCCCTGTCTCCTGTTACCATCGATCCTAGACGCACAGTTCGGGGCACGACTTAGAGGCATAACCGCATTGTAGGTTTTGTAGCAAGAAGGGTCATCTTCACACAATCCCATGTAATGAACAAGAATGGGATAAAGAAAGATGGCTTACAATCGCCACTTCACACAATACTTAAATAAAGCATACATCATTCAGAGTACACACATAGAACGACTACGGTCAAAGCCAAAAGAAAAGAAGATAACCCAACTGCTAGATCCCCGATCATCCCAACTGGGCTCCACTACTGATAAACATGAAAAGAAACATAGTAACGACCAAGGTTCTCATCGAACTCCCACTTGAGCTCGGTGGCATCACCTGCGCTGGTCTCATCGGCACCTGCAACTCTTATGGTGGTATCTGGTAAGTCACGAGGACTCAGCAATCTCACACCCGCGAGATCAAGACTATTTAAGCTTAAGGGTAGGAAAAGGGGTAATGAGGTGGAGTTGAATCAAGCACTAAGCAAATATGGTGGCTAACATACGCAAATAAGAGCGAGAAGAGAAGCAACACAACGGTCATGAAGCTAGAAGTGATCAAGAAGTGATCCTGAGACTACTTACGCACAACCATAACACAAGAACCGTGTTCACTTCCTGGACTCCGCCGAAAAGAGACCATCACAGCTACACACGCGGTTGATGCATTTTAATTAAGTCAAGTGTCAAGTTCTCTACAACCGGACATTAACAAATTCCCATCTGCCACATAACCACGGGCACGGCTCTCAAAAGTTTATACCCTGCAGGGGTGTCCCAACTTAGCCCATTACAAGCTCTCATGATCAGAGAAGGATATTCCTTCTCCCGGAAAGACCCGATCAGTCTCGGAATCCCGGTTACAAGACATTTCGACAATGGTAAAACAAGACCAGCAAGACCGCCCGATGTGCCAACAAATCCCGATAGGAGTCGCACGTATCTCGTTCTCAGGGCACAGCAGATGGGCCAGACGTCGGGTTGGCATAGACCCTAGTTTCCCAGGGGGCGCCGGACATCGCCCGGTTTGGACCAGCACTCAGAGGAACACTGGCCTGGGGGGTTAAAATAAAGATGACCCTTGAGTCTACAGAACCCAAGGGAAAAAGGCATAGGTGGCAAATGTTAAAACCAAGGTTGGGCCTTGCTGGAGGAGTTTTATTCAAAGCGAACTGTCAAGGGGGTCCCATAACCCCAACCGTGTTAGGGACGCAAAATCAAGGAACATAACACCGATATGATGGAAACTAGGGCGGCAAGAGTGGAACAAAACACCAGGCATAAGGCCAAGCCTTCCACCCTTTACCAAGTATATAGATGCATTAATTTAAATAAGAAATATTGTGATATCCCAACATATCCATGTTCCAACATGGAACAATCTTCATCTTCGCCTGCAAGTAGCAACGCTATAAGAGGGGCTGAGCAAAAGTGGTAACATAGCCAAACAACGGTTTGCTAGGAGGGTAGGTTAGAGGCTTGACATGGCAATATGGGAGGCATGATATAGCAAGTGGTAGGTAGCGCGGCATAGCAATAGAACGAACAACTAGCAAGCAAAGATAGAAGTGATTTCGAGGGTATGGTCATCTTGCCTGAGATCCCGCAAGGAAGAAGAACGAGTCCATGAAGAAGACAAATGGACGGAGTCAAACGAATCCTCACAACTCTGAAACGAAACCGAAGCTAACGAGAGAAGCAACTCAGAAAGAAACAAACAACATAGTAAACAACCACCACATAAGCATGGCATGATGCATAATCAAGTATGATGCATGTCCGGTTTAATGAGCATGGCATGGCAAAGTGCAACAAACAACACTACAAATTAAGTGGAGCTCAATATGCAACGAGTTGCATATTGACGAAACACCACACTCAAGTTATTTAGTTCGCTCTCGTTTATGTACCCAACAATATTAAATGTTGATTAACATGGCAAGAGGTGAAGCATAAGTACACTAACTATTTAGGCAAGTTTAAATGAGCCCGGAACAACAAACAACAATTCCGGAAAATCCTCATGTGCATATTTTAGAAATGGTACTGTTCTGCCCTAAACCATATTTTAATGTTGTTAAATAGTAAAACAAAGGGCATCATGTTAATCTATGTATTTTCCTACCCCATTTGCATATAAAGTTTATTAAATTTGAAGCTACAGTTATTTAGTTATGAAATAAATCATTTTAACATGGCATTTAGCAAATTTAAACAAACATCATTTTAAACATTTTAAACATGGATGAAAGTGGCATAATATGGAAGTACATGAAATTCTAAGCACTTTTCATATATAAATTATTAACAAATGATGCATGGTTTGTGAGATGTTAAAATGTATGCACATGGAGGGGCAATCTGTAAATATGCAGTTTTCAGTTAAATGGCAAAATTCACAGCGCATGGAAAAGATATGCATGGGCCGAAACTGGCTGACCCATCAGTGCACAGGAGAGTGGCTGGAGGGGCTGCTCACCCATGGGCTTCGGCCTGGTCGGTGAAGCAGCAGGCCGCGGCAAGGGAGCTGGGCCGGCTTGAGTCAGTGTGCTGGCCCAGGCGAGAGGAGGAAGGGTCAACGCAGACGGGTGCTCGAGCAGAACTTGCTGCTGGTCATTTTCCTTGTTTGCTCGCCCGACAGAAGCAGGGGACGGCGCCGTGCTGGCTTGGCGGTGTTGGGCTTGAGGAGGCCGAGGTCAACGAGCGAGGGCTCGTCTCCCTCGCAGAGAGACGAGATCGACAGCGGCTGCGCTGGAACAAGGGAACAATGGAGGCGCGGGAACGGTGGGACTGCGGCGCGGCAGGGAGCTCGGCAGACTGGGTCGAGCTGGAGGAGCTCGGGGCCTTAGGTGCGGGAGCATAGGAGGCCGAGGCGCCATGCATGGCAGGGGAACGGCAGCAGCGACTGGGGAACTTGGCGGCATCCATGGCCGGCGGCGCTGTTCGATTCCTGCAGAGACACGGGAGAGAGAGGGAGCACGCTGTGAGAGAGAGTTTAGACAGGAGGAAGAGAAGAGATGGGGCTGCGAGAGGGGTCCTACTAGAGGTGGTCGCCGGTGGCGAGGTTCGCTGGAGTTGTGGGTCACGAGGAGGAGGAGCGCTCGTCCGCCGTTGCTTCTTCGAGTGGAGCACCGGGCATCTCCCATGTAGTGGCTTGGGCGGAGGAGACAAAGGGAGCAAGGCCGTGGCCTTGATCCATCCTGGATCAAGCGCCGGCTGGCTGCGGGAGAGCTCGAGGTCGGGCATGCGGCTGCGCGCGGGAGGCTGGGAATGGAGCAGCGTAGAGAACAAGCGAGGTGGTCGGAGGCTGCGATGGGTGGGCTGGATCGGGAGGGATCCCGATGTGGAAGACGTCTGGCGGCAGCGCGATGGGATCGATGGGACAAGGCACCTAGGATCTAGGGTTGGACCTATATATATATATATATATATATATATATATATATATATATATATATATCAAGGGATTAGGTTAGGGGCTACCTAGTCCCTCTGATCGAAATCAGACGGTAGAAAAAATAGGCTATGGGCGTCCAACTGAGAGACCGAAGATATTTAGGAATGTTTGGGGATGATCCGGACGCACTGGTCATGACCGCTCGGATCGAGTTCGGGGAAGTTTCGGACAAGCAAGCGAGGGGTTTGAGCACTGAGCAAGGAGATTAAGCGGCCAGACAAGAGGGACTCGAAAACCCGGTTGGTCTCGGAACGGACAACGGAGAGACGCGGCAACTACGAACGAACTAAGAGTTATAAGAAAACATGTGGATGCAATGTGAATGATGCAATGATGAATGCAACAAATAAATAAATACACACAAAGATAACAAAAAAAATATGGAAGCCGTCTGGAGTGTCGGTCTCGGGGCATCACAGTACAGTTTGGGACCCCCTACCCGAGATCCGCCGGTTTTGACACCGACATTGGTGCTTTCATTGAGAGTTCCACTGTGCCTTCGACGAAAGGACTCGATGGCCCCTTCGATCATCAGTAATGACGCCGTCCAGGGAGAAACCTTTCTCCCCGGACAAATCTTTGTGTTCGGCGGCTTGATACTGCATGCCAACTCGCTTGGCCGGCTGGAGCTGATCGATAGCTACGTCCCTGACCACCTGATTTGGAAGCCCAAACTACGTCGCGGGTATCAGTGGAGACTTGATCTTCAATGGATTCGAGACCGCGGCAGTTGCTTCCCCGTGCCCCGATGAACATGACTTAAATCAGTTATCGGACCACGCCCAGGAGATGGATCCTATTGCTGCAACGGCTTCGGAACCAAAGCAGATCGTGCCCTCCGAGGACACGAAGCCTACGGCGTTGGAGCCGCACACAGACTCGACATCCTGCAATGCTTGCATCAATGGAACTCCGGACTCGTATCTGGTAATATGTTCCGGACCAGATGCGCCCACGGACACCAACCTAGATCGGTTATCAATTTTCAAATTTAGCGCCGCAGACATCTTCCAGCATTCGCCTTTGGGTGACGTATTAAACTCTTTGAAGAAATTTTCCTTGGAGAAAGACTTGCAGCCGAACTATTTTCGGTTCGAGCTAGATGCGGATGACGAGGAATTTTGCTTCCCATCCGCCACCCACTTCATAGCCACCGTCGATGACTTAACCGACGTGCTTGACTATGTCTCCGAAGACATCGACGGTATAGACGACGATGCCGACAAGGAGCAAGGCCAAGACCCGCCATTTACTAGACGTTGGACGGCAACCTCTTCGTACGATGTGTACATGGTTGATACACCTAAAGGATCTGGCGACGACAAAGAAGAGCCGGACAAAGACAAACCCTCGGAGACGCAGTCCAAGCACCGGCGCCCCAAACGCCGTTCTAAGCCCCGCCGATCAAAAGACGACAACACTGGCACTGGAGAAAATAGTACTCCGGGCAACGCCGAAAACAATGAAGACCCTATCGGAGCTATATCCGAACAGGAGGAAAACGGCAACGAGCAGGATAACACCGATGAATAGGCCATATAAGATGACCCGGAGGACGACATCTATCATCCACCCTCCAAGGAGGAGACAAGCCTCGCCAACGATGATTTCATCGTGCCTGAGGATCCTCTCGAGTAGGAGCGCTTCAAGCTACAGCTCATAGCCATTGCAAGGAGCCTGAAAAAGAAACAGCAGCAGCTTCAAGCCGAACAAAATCTACTCGACAATAGATGGAATGATGTCCTGACAGCTGAAGAATACCGCCTCAAGCGCCCAGCCAAGAGCTACCCAAAACACAAACTGCTACCTCAGTTCGATGAGGAAGCACCAGATCCCATACCTCCCTCGCGCAATGCGGAATGGCCACAACCTGGTCGGGATAGAGTGGCAGACCGACCACCCCGCGGTCGGAATACAACGACAAACCAGGCCGAACAGCAGACCGACCAACCACTTCGCAAAACCAGGGACAAACCAGCTCGGGACCATACGTACGACCTTCGGCAGACCCTGGATAGTAAAGCAGGACATACAAGATCGATCTATGGATCATGAGGACATGCCTCGAGGCACGAAGACGGCTACCTATTTGGACGTGACAAACCTAACCACGCCCGGTTCGAATGTCGCAGACGGACTCCATCAGAACTACGCCGCGACACCGCCCGGTACAGAGGTGCCGCACACCCTCTCTGCTTCACAGACGAGGTACTGGATCACGAATTCCCCGAGGGATTCAAGCCCGTCAATATCGAATCATACGACGGCACAACCGATCCCGCAGTATGGATCGAGGATTTCATCCTCCACATCCACATGGCTCGAGGAGATGATCTCCATGCCATTAAATACCTCCCACTCAAGCTCAAAGGGTCAGCTCGGCACTGGCTTAACAGCCTACCCGAAAATCTATTAGCAGTTGGGAGGACTTGGAAGAAGCTTTCCTAGACAACTTCCAAGGAACTTATGTCCGGCCGCCAGACGCCGATGACTTAAGCCACATAGTTCAACAATCCGGAGAATCAGCCAGAAAATTCTGGAGTAGGTTCCTAACCAAAAAGAACCAGATCATCGACTGTCCGAATGCCGAAGCACTAGCGGCATTTAAGCATAGCATCCGGGACGAATGGCTCGCTCGCCACCTCGGCCAAGAAAAACCAAGGTCCATGGTAGCCCACACGGCACTCATGACCCGCTTTTGCACGGGAGAAGATAGTTGGCTGGCTCGCAGTACAAATATGGCTAACGAAACAAGCCCCTACGAGGCCAAGAACAGCACCAGCAAGTTCCGGCGCAACAGAAACAAATGCTGAAGCAACGGCGATAACACCGATGACACAACAGTTCATGCCGGATTCAGTGGCTCCATGTCCGACCAGTGAAAGAAGCCCTATAAAAGGAGCAACGGAAAACCATCCAGCTTGGACCACATACTTGATCGTCCCTGCCAAATACATGGCACCCCAGATAAACTGGCTAACCATACTAATAGATATTGTTGGGTCTTCAAACAAGCCAGCAAGGTAAATAGCAGAAGCAAAGAAGGGGGATCACAAAGTGAGGATGAAGACGAAGAGCCCCGGCAGCCGAACACTAGAGGGCAGAAGAAATTCCCCCATCACACCAAGACAGCGAACATGATATACGCTACACACATCCCCAAAAGGGAACACAAGCAAGATCTTAGGGACGTCTACGTGGTAGAGCCAGCCGCCCCTAAATTCAATCCATGGTCGTCATTTCCGATCACCTTTGATCGTTAAGATCACCCAACTAGTATCCGTCATGGCGGTTTAGCCGCATTGGTTCTCGACCCAATCATCGACGGATTTCACCTGACTCGAGTCCTAATGGACAGGGGTAGCAGCCTCAACCTGCTCTATCGGGATACGGTACATAAAATGAGCATTGACCCCTTACGAGTCAAACCCATGAAGACTACCTTTAAAGGAGTCATACCAGGCGTAGAGGCCCGTTGTACGGGCTCAATAACGCTGGAAGTAGTATTCGGTTCTCCGGACAACTTCCGAAGCAAAGAACTAATCTTCGATATAGTCCCATTTCGCAGTGGCTATCACGCACTACTTGGGAGAACAGCATTCGCCAGATTCAACGCGGTGCCGCATTATGCTTATCTCAAGCTCAAGATGCCTGGTCCACGTGGCATCATTATTGTAAATGGAAACACGGAATGCTCCCTCCGTACAGAGGAGCACACCACCTCCCTAGCAGCAGAAGTACAGAGTGTCCTTCTCAAGCAGCACTATAATCCGGCTGCCGAGCCCCTAGACATCGTTAAGAGGGTCCGGACTAGACTGTCGCAGGACAGCTCGGCTCGTCACGGGCCATAGCAATTTGGCCTCCGTTTCAACCCTGACGAGGCAATGGTATTACTACCGCGCACATATAAATTACGCACTCGAGGCCCCATAGGTACTGACGGAGGCACAACTCGCTCGCGATCCACAGTACGGCCTTATAGACCCTGGGATTCGCACGCTTTCACTTTTTCTTTTACGGGTTTTCTTCTCTTTTCAAGGTCTATACGGACGATCCGCTTGCAGAACACACCAAGGAGGCAAGGAGCTCTACTATACAAGGGAACCCCCAGGTGGCTTCTAAAAAACGATTACCATACTTGTTTTACAATACTTGCATGCAGCTCGCCCTTGGTTACGGCATTTTCAATAGCCTTACTTGCTCATCGCATTACTTGTACAAAGTACGCTTCGATGTACTGATTACATCACAATGGTGAATAAATGGTGGCGTCAGCTCATTAATTAATTTTTTCCGTTTTCACCTCAGTATCTATTACTCATTGCACGCGTACATCATGGTACGTACTAATATGCCAGGGGCTTCATTACACCCACATCACGGCAACAAAAGTTTGAACACTTTTACAGTGTTTGGCACCCCGAACTTATAGCATTATATGCATCGGCTCTAAATCATGTCTTTGGTCAATAGTTGGGTTGCCCAGCTCCTGTGCTTACTACCTTACGTTCCGCTATATCGGCTAGGGTAGTAAAGGGAGAACTACTGCGATTGTGTCCCATTTATTCCGGATGAGCACCTCAGTATAGAAATCTAAAAACTGACTAGCATGATGCTGCGTGAGCTGGTCAGCTGTTCGTGAGGTCCCAAATCATTAGAGATTTTTCCGATTCTTGCGAAGAGTCGGTTCTCCCGATTAGGTGTGTATAACGCCCCTAATTCGGCCTTCTGAATACCAGGGGCTTCACCAACTTTATTCATTTTCAAACTCCTATGGCTAAGTGAGGGCGGTAAAGGCCGCATAGTCTGATTGCCTTGTTCATTGCGCTAAACACCTCCTTTAAGGACCAGAATGTGGAGTAAAGAGTGTTTAGATTTATCCCGAACACCCCCGTACTATCCACGTGGGGGCAGAAGCTGACGACTGGTCATCCCTCAGATTTAATAAACGGCCGCACAGGAGGTAAAAATTTAAAATCATAAACATTATACTACATAACATCTTTGTTCCATATTACAGGGCAAGATAATACACATGTTCTTATGGGAATATAATATCCTTCGAACATTGCTCCACCGCAAGGCGGGATCCCTCTAGGACACCATCAAAATGATGCTCGGATCGACGATGCTTCTTGCCCTCCGGCGGTCCCTCGGTCATCAGCTTCTTGGCATCCAGCTTTGCCCAATGCGTCTTGACGCGAGCAAAAGCCATACGCGCACCTTCAATGCAGACCGACCGCTTCATGGCTTCGAGCTGCGGACAGGCACTCACAAGCCGTTGTACAAGTCTGAAATAGCTGCCAGGTGCACGATCGGCAGGCCATAGCCGACTATCAGGTCCTTCATGGCCAGTTTGGCCAACCGGTGCAGTTTGACCAGCTGCTTTAGCTGGTCGCTGAAGGTCACTGGATGTTCGGATCCCAGATATTGGGACCAGAACAGCTTCTCCGTTGACATACCTTCCTCGGCTCTATAATGCTCGGTTGCGTCCGACACACTGTGCGGCAGACCTGCAAATGCCCCTGGAACACCAAAATTCAGGACATGTACAAGGGACGTTTTCTCTACATATTTTCTCGGCATGGTGAAAGACTCACCCACCGCGATTTCCTGGGCCACTTGAATCTCCTGGAGGGTGCTCTGGGCCTCGGCTCGTGCATCCTGTGCGCTCTGGCGAGCCTTCGCCAATTCGGACTCCTGCGCCTTAAAATCGCGCTCCAAGAACTCAAACTTTTCTATCGCGCCCTGGAGCTGCCATTGCGCCTCGCCAACCCGGGCCTCGTGCTTCTCGCGCGATGCACGTTCCTTGGCCGCTTTGTCCTCGGCCTCGGCTAGCGCCTCCTTAAGGGTTGCCACCTCGGTCGTGGCCCCTAATAAAGTTTATGAAACTTTATGCCCGGCCGGACTATTCATTTTTTTGAAATGTACCCACAGGTTACTGCATACCTTGGCTCTCCTCCAACTGCTTCTTCACGTGGCCGAGCTCCTCCTCGGCCCGCTCTAGTTCCTGCTTCTTTTTCGGAGACCTCCGTAGCTTGAGCAGTGGCAGCCTGCAGCGATACCTGCTTATTCACATAGACAACTCATGTTAGACTCCTATGATTTTTTATCCTATGTTCGGCTTTTCCTACTGAACACCAAACAGAGCATCAGGGGCTACTATCTATACTGTGATATTTTTCTTACAATTAGATTACTTACCTCAAAGCCTATTAGAAGGCTAGTGCAGGCTTCGGTCAGCCTGTTTTTAACAAACTGAACCTTCTCTATTACCGTGTCCATAAGGACACGATGTTCATCCATGATAGAGGCGCCTCGTAGCGCCTCCAGCAGATTATCCGGTGCCTCAGGTTGGATAGAGATCACCGGCGAAACAGGCACACTCCCTCCTTGTGGGGAATGCCGTTCGCTGGACCCTGGAGCCGTGTTGATTTCCGGAATGGTATCCGGCTGGGGTCCGAATGGAACTTGGGCCCCGTCACCAGTCCCCATGGGGCTTTTTCCCCCATGTGTCCGGCGTCCGAAGAGTCATCCTGGGGCGTCACATCGATGATCTCCGGAACCTCCCCCCGACCTGGGAAGGTCTTTTTGTACACCACCTCATCATCACCCCTGGGTGAGACAGAATGAGCAGGTGGCGGAGACATGCTAGCCATCTCCTCCGTGTCCAGCGAATCCTCTATCGAGGATCGCGGAGAGCCATCGTGTGCCGGACTGCAATGACAAAAATTTACAGTATATCAATATCACAAACCAGGAAGGCTAGACTTTTGCGAATTCTGGTGCTTACGAAGCGGCCCGAGGCTTGGTCCGGCGAGGTCGTTCCGGACTGCTGTTGACGTCCCGCGTGGAGTTATCCGCAAGGGAGCCTTTAACCCTCTTAGGCACTTCTGCCTCCGGGCTCATGGGGGCCGCTCTCTTCTTCCTCCCCGCTTCAGGTGGGGAGTCCTTTTCTTCTTCCTCTTTATCGCTGTCATCAGCAGACGAAGAGGAAGTCCCGCTTTCGGACGTTTCATCTGGAGTGCTTCTCCGGCGAAGGTTTTTCTTGGCCCCTTGGGCCGCCTTCCTAGCCGTCTTCTCCGCTCATAAGGCGCGGGGAACAGCATCTTCTCCAGTAATGGAAACACCTGGTCCTCAGGTAGCGGAGCCGGACAGTTAATCTTCTCGGCCAACTTAACCCAGGCCTGAAAATAGAGGAAGGAAGCTTAAGTTTTTCCACAAAATATGCTAGTAGGGGGTACTCCTTGAAAACATTAAAGAAACTGACCGTATTGGGCTGACACTTTAAGCTAAGCCCGCGGTCTTCAGTCGTGGGCGGTGGCGTCTCGCCGGCCTTGAAGAGCACCTTCCAGATTTCTTCATGTGTTGTGCCGAAGAGCTCCAGTAGCGTCTGGTGCTTGGCCAGCTCAAACTCCGACAAACTATAAGTTCGGTGTTGGCCCGGAAGGACCCAACGAACAAGCATAACCTGGATTACGGTGACAAGCTTGATCTTATTCTCTATCATGTTTTGGATGCACGTCTGGAGCCCTGTCAGCTCGGCCGAGGGACCCCAGGTTAGGCCCCGCTCTTGCCAAGAAGTGAGCCCCATCGGGACTCCAGATCGAAATTCGGGGCTCGCCGCTCAGTTGGCGTCGCCAGCTCGGTGATATAAAACCACCCCGATTGCCACCCCCTCACCGTCTCCGCGAATGAGCCTTCAGGCCAGGTGACATTGGGCATCTTGCCTACCATGGCACCTCCGCACTATGCTTGCTGGCCCCACACAACTTTCGGCCTCACATTGAAGGTCTTCAGCCATAGGCCGAAGTGAGGCGGGATGCGGAGAGAAGCCTCACAAACGACGATAAACGCCGAAATGTTGAGGATGAAGTTGGGGGCTAGGTCATGAAAATCCAGCCCATAGTAAAACATCAACCTGCGGACAAATGGGTGAAGAGGGAACCCAAGCCCGCGGACGAAATGTGTAAGGAACATAACCCTCTCGTCGGGCTCGGGAGTGGGGACGATCTGTCCCTTGGACGGGACTCGATGAGCGATCTCTTTGGCCAGATATCCTACCTCCCCGAGCTCCTTGATATCCTTCTTCTTAACAGAAGAGGCCATTCACTTACCTCCAGCTCCGGATCCGGACATCCTCGAAGTACTTTCTCGAGCGAGGGAAAAGCTAAAGCTTGGGCGCTGGAGTTCAAGGATGGAAGGGCCGGGGAAGAGAAAGGGCGTGGGTGAAAGAAGGGAATCCTTACCCCCTTTATAAAGGCCACGAAAGTCAAGCGCTTTCCCACTCGCCTGTTCCCAATGGCTGTGCAAATGGCGTGGTTGGGTTACCCATGGCCGCATTGATGAGAATCCCGCAATAGGGGGGACACGATCTCTGCTTTGACAAGACGTGCCAATAGCAACCGCGTCTCGCAACGCAGGGTGGCAGATGAAAAACGGTTCAAATTATAACCGGACAAGCGTAGCATTATAAAAACTGTCAGCAGATTAGACTCATGCAAATATCATATTCTCTCTGCAGTCGTGTGTGATGAATAACAGGCCCGGATACAATCATCGCATCCGAAGACTATCTTGGAGTTCGGAAGAAGGGGAACCCGCCTTGCAATGCCGAAGACAATCTGCGCGTTGGACTCCTCGTCATTGAAGCCAGGTTCAGGGGCTACTGAGGGAGTCCTGGGCTAAGGGGTCCTCGGGCGTCCGGCCTGTTACTCATTGGGCCGGACTGATGGGCTATGAAGACATGAAGACCGAAGACTATACCCGTGTCCGGATTGGACTCTACTTGGCGTGGAAGGCAAGCTAGGCGACTGACTATGAAGATTCCCTCTTATGTAACCGACCTCATGTAACCCTAGATCTCTCTGATGTCTATATAAACCGGAGAGCATAGTCCGGATAGGACAAATTCATTACCATATACTCATAGGCTAGACTTCTAGGGTTTAGCCACTACGATCTCGTGGTAGATCAACTCTTGTAACACTCATATTCATCAAGATCAATCAAGCAGGAAGTAGGGTATTACCTCCATAGAGAGGGCCCGAACCAGGGTAAACGTCCCCCGTCTCCTGGTACCATCGATCCTAGACGCACAGTTCGGGACCCCCTACCCGAGATCCGCCAGTTTTGACACCGACATGTCCCACATGTCGGTTTCCCTGTTTTCCTGGCCATATTCGAGCGTCAGTGCTCCGTGTTGCGCATTAGGCGCAGAACATGTGGTTTTTGTGCCCTGGTTCAAATGTGGTATAGTACCAAGTTGTTACCCTAGCCCCAAGTGTGGTGGTTTTGGGTACGGTACCACCCTTTTCCTTTTCAAGTACTGAAGCGTAACACTTGATTAAGTAGTCGGATGGTGTGCTAAATGTAGGTGTCCGACTGTTTGAAAGAATAATTGAGGTGTGCCCGGTCCGTGTCCGCATTTAGGGGTCCAACTTACCATGTTTCGGCAGTAGTAACTATACTACTCCCTGCGTACTCCCTCTGTTTTTATTTACTCCGCATTTTAGCTTTGCTCAAAGTCAAACTTTGTAAACTTTGAGAAAGTTTATAGACAAAAATAATAACATATACAATAACAAATCAATACCATTAGATTCATTATTGAATATACTTTCACATCATATAGATTTGCTACTGTAAATGTTCATATTTCTACTCTTACTAGCAAGATGCCCGTGCGTTGCACGTAACATCAAGATGCATTTGTATGACTAGTTTATCTTGTGAGACAAAAGGATGAACAAGGGAAGGCCTTATTTGCAAATGTGGAGAGGTGTGTGGGTACCTTTTTGAGAAATTGCCATAGTTTCCTTCCTATCCGTCAGATATAAATTGGACGGCCTATATTGCAGGATGGAAGGCACACCATCATCACCAACTCTGTTTTTTATAAGAGTCCCTCCGATTTATATCTGATGGATAGGAAGGAAACTAGGGCAATTTTGCAAAAAGGTACCCACACACCTCTCCACATTTGCAAATAAGGCCTTCCCTCGTTCATCCTTTTCTCTCACAGGATAAACTAGTCATACAAATGCATCTTGATGTTACGTGCAACGCACAGGCATCTTGCTAGTAAGAATGAAAACAAACGACAAAAAAATATTGGACGGTGGTTCGAAGTCATGACCGCGGGCACAATGGACAAGGTGGCCTTGTATTGGTATGTTGAGCCGTCTGTTTTAACACGCAGGAGTTGGTGTGGTGATTATACACACACGCATGCATGCACATGAACTGCATGCACGCAACACTCACACGAACACATGCAGCCACGCACGCACACAACACTCACACGTACACACGCAGCCACGCATGCACGCAACACTCACACGCACGCACGCACGCATGCATGCATGCATGCACACACCACACGACCAAAACACACTCTCACGCTCAAGTGCTCAACCTACACGTGCATGCGCACACATCAGGCCCTGACAGACACATACACAACCAGGTGGTTCCTGCGCACGGGTTGGAGTCTTGTCGCGCCTGCGTAAATTTGTGTTTATCTGACCTTTTTCCTATGCAAACTGACAGGTGGGACCCACAAGAACATGGTCAATTTAACTAGTCAACATGGTGCCACGCAGACTATTTGACCGGTCAACAAAGTGCAATCCGATGCTGAACGGTGAGCAAGTGACCGTATAATCATCGCAAAACGTATATAGTGACTGTAATGAGTGTATTCTGAAGTCCGGTGATCGTATTACGCTTTTCTCTCTGTAGGCCCTCCAAAACTACATCTCTACACATTCTCGCATGTTACATCTAACAACTATGCAATATAACACTACTACTACACTCTAACACAATAAATCATATGTGTTTTCAGTTTTACTAGATATCATCTACCGCGCGTTCATCCTCATGTGTGTTAAAACAGATGGCTCAGCATACCAGTACAAGGCCACCTTGTCTGATGTGCCCGTGGTCATGACTTTGAACCACCGTCCAATATTTTTTTGTTGTTTGTTTTCATTCTTACTAGCAAGATGCCCGTGCGTTGCACGTAACATCAAGATGCATTTGTATGACTAGTTTATCTTGTGAGAGAAAAGGATGAACGAGGGAAGGCCTTATTTGCAAATGTGGAGAAGTGTGTGGGTACCTTTTTGCAAAATTGCCATAGTGTCCTTCCTATCCGTCATATATAAACCGGACGGCCTATATTGTAGGATGGCAGGCACACCATCATCACCAAATCTGTTTTTTATAAGAGTGTAGAGTAGATACAAGCCAGTAGGTGGGCCCAATGGTAGTGAGATAATGTGATGCAACACCAGAGGTGCCACATGGAGCGTTTAACTGGTCAGCTAGTCGTGTCTTGAGCAAATACAGAGCTGTACGGTGAGCCCGTGACTGTATAATAACCATAAAACGTAAATGGTGACCGTAATGAGTGGATTCTGAAGTCCAATGTACGTATCGTGCTTTCGCTTCAAATACAATGATCGTCACTGTATATATCGTGAGAGAAAGATGAAACATGCGTGAATGTGCTGGGGGCGTACTTTTAGAGGACCTGGAGATAGTTTGTGTGCGTACGTGAAAGGGGCGTAGAGGGGGTGTATGCGATGGAGAGAGAGATGCTCTTAGTTTCTCTTTATTATGACTAATTTTATATATAGTATAAAAATATAAAAATTCACAGTGTGAAATAAATATCATTGTGGGCACCATGCAATGCAAATTAACGTTCATACTCCTTCATATAACTTTGTAATGTTGTATATATGTAGAGATTCTAAAATAATTTTTTCTCCACACTTTATTCAAAAGGAATGTTGTATGTGAAATAAACATGAAGAGAGGGCTTTTTAGATCAATGGGGTACGTGATGTAACATGTGTGAATGTGTAGTTGATGTATTTGGCAGGGCCTAGAGAGGTATGTGTGTGTATTACGTATTTGAGAGAGGCATGGATAGAGGGGCCAGCGGGGGAGGGCGTGGGAGAGGTAGCAGGAGAAATGAGATAGGTCTAGAGAGAGATACGAATATGATGTCACGACGAGAGATTCCCTTGAGTGTGTATATGCAAGGGGGGAGGGGATAGAAGCAAAGGGTGTCTGTGTGGTGTCTGTGTTGGTATGTGTTGGTGTGAGAAGATAACGAGACCTAGGGGCAGAGGGTGTGTCATCGCGTGCGGTCCGGTGGGCCAAGGTGAGGCCCTTGGTTCGGTTCCGTCCTACGCCACATTGGTCGGCCCGTGACGCATTTAGGGAGACCCATGGATGACTAGTCGTACAAGACAAAGATAGCAGAATCATGAAGGACTCTGTGTCCACTGACAAAGCCGGCTAGGATTTGTAACCCAAGGTCCTCGGACTAAGGTAACCCCCTATCTCTGATATTGCTATTCATCCAACCTAACTTTAAGGGGCATCCTACAGAATGCTCTGCTAGAATCATACTCGTAGGAAGAGAGGTGTGAGACAATGCGTGAGAGACAGGCCTAAAGATAATGTGCGTACAGGAGACACGTAGGCAGGTCTATGTATATAGAAAGGGTCGATGGGGATTGTGCGTGTGTATGCTTGTGAGAGGAAGAGTGCTTGTGATAAAGGTTAGTGAAAACAGTCGTAAATGGTTACGAGAGGGAGGGAGGGTTATATCGAGAGCATGTCTGCGAGAAAGACACCTCGGGAGAGAGTGTGTGAGCATGTGTGAGAGACCACCGATGGAGAGTGAAACTACACGTAAAAGACTGATGTACACATTGATTAAAGATATAAATTGTATCCAAATATTAGGATGGGATCATGATATTTGCAATTCGCGTAAGGAACGGTCATTGATCCATCAGACATCTAGATTCTATCGAATTTGAGCATGTCTATGTTATTATTCGACATAATTGATCCACATAGTTAGTATTTTGAACTCCAGACAATGCATCGCTTTAGCAATCGAATATAAACGTGAGTATAGTTCATGTTGTGTGTGTAAAGCACATTATACATACGAAAGTTACACAATGAACATTATAAATAGCTAGCTATGAACTAGCATACATTTGAATTCAACTTAAGGTGGTTTAAAAAATCGAATTCAACATGAAGTCCATTCAATTATTTGAATTCGATATCATGGCATTTGTAAATCATACCTAAATTATGGGGGCACCAATCTTTGCTCTGATTTTGTACATAATAGCATATATAGTCGTGTACAAAATAGATTCAAATTTAGCTCCTCCATTCCAAAATAATCGTAGTTATAGGATTTTCAAGTGTCAAAATTTCAAAAAGAAGCGGATAATTTAATGAGGTTTTCAAACATACAAGGTCATTTAACGTTGTCTATTTAGGTCAATCCTCAAAGTTCAAGAGTACTCTAAATGTGAATGCTTCTGTTTCAAAATTTCGAACGAAGTGCCAAAAGAGCCTCTACTCGCCCGAAACCGCGTGAGACCAATGTTTGGCAGTAGAAAGAAATTACTTTTCTAACTCCGACCCGTGAAACCTACCGGCCCGACGTCCAAAGGTCTAAACCGGGGTAGGTTTGTAGCTTCATCTAGACGCCACGCAACCGCCTTCGAAAAACATTAAACACAATGGTCACCTAAGCACACATGCGCGCGGCCGAAATCGCTCCCGCCCACTATTTGGGACACTTGAGATTACCATCCTACCCCGACCCGCAGTAGGTCCGAAATTTAAGAGGGGGCAAAGTTAGTACTTTCCCCAAATTTCAAACAAGTGCGTCCCATCTGTTCAAAAAAGCCAAAAACAAGCGCGTCCCAGACCGAAACATGGTTCTCCCTTAGCTCCCCCCCCCCCCCGTCTGATTCCCCATTCGTACTCCGTGGGCGCCAAAACTACCTTTCCACAAGCCGTGAAACCCCGGCGTCCTCCGTCCGCCACCCCATCCCACCCATCAACCACCGCCCTCCTCAATCACGCCGGAGCCGATACGCCGACATCGTCGTCCACCGCAACCTCAACCACAATGCCCTCCATGGCTAGTAGTTGAAGCTGAGGCCGAGCTGTCCGTACCCGAGAAAGTTCAACCATGCCATCATGTGCCTCACCGCTGCCGCTCCAACTTTGCCACTGTCCACCGCACCGAAGCTATTCCTGCTATGTCATCCTTCACCGCCTCAGATCTGCTCCCCTCCCCGATATACGGCCACGGCAACACAGTCAACAATTTGTCCATGGGTTCGTCCAAGCCTGCACCCTCCTCCAAAAACATCGGTTCCCCCGGCAAAAAGAAGGAGATCACCACGACATATGGAGGAGACCACACTGGCAACTGGAAATGGTACTCCTCTTCCCTTATTCGTGCAAATCTTATGTGTCTGCTTGCATGGTATTCATCCCATAGAAGACACTAGTTGACCGCTTCTTCTTGATACTAGATGTTCCTAGTAACTCGTGATGCACAAGGTTTCTCCTCATATACTATTTCACCTTAGCTAGAGGTCCGTCGCCCCCTGGATTTCAATTCCTGGTCAGTTGATTCCCAATTAACGGAAGCATTCCCCAGCGTAACAGGCGCTAGTCCGCCTATTACGCGGGGAAGCAGCGCCTCGGTGTTTATCTTAGGGGCGTGTGGGGCCTAGAGCTGCTGGCGCCGATCTGGAGGTCGGCCGGGATTAAAGGGATGGCCTGGGGGCGCTGCCAAGCACGGCGGTGGTGTGAGGTCGAGGGGAGGGCGGGGCGGCGGAGGCAGGGGTCTGGGCCGGTGGTCGCTGGCGGTTCGAGAAAGATCGTCAACAGTGACTGGCGGGAGGTAGACGAAGGCCATCTGCCCGTTCCTTATAGATCGGACGGTTCATAAAAAAATCGACTGACCTATTTATTTTCAGTCGACTGTTATCTTGATAGGACCACATGTGGTGGTGTGCTGGAGGAGTACCTGCATTTCCCTGTGCTCATATATTACAAAATCATACGGAGTAGAATCTAATTTTGTTTGCCATGCAATGTTGTAGAGCTATCATATGTCTCCTGTCATTTATTTTTCAGCCACCTGCTATCTGCTACTTTTACAGTGCACTAGTTCTGCACACACTTCACCCATACTCTCACTATTGTGTTTTTATGCAAGGGTATTTCAGACTCTGCCTTGACAGAAGCAGAAAAGAAAAGAGAGAAGTCGCTCCAGCTTCGTACGCGGCTAGGCCAGACATGTTTCAGCCTTTAAAGGGTGCAGTGTCAGCAGATGGAGACGGTAAACGTAGCTCTGGAGTTGATGACCTCGCTCGCAATGAACCACCATCCCAGGTGCTTGCTTTAACTTCGCGGTGTCATATGTGGTTGCATGTTGCATATGGTGTCTAGCTTGTATTCGAAAGGCCGAAGTCGGTCTTTATTAAGATAAGGAAAGATATTTTTTACATGAACCACCATCCCGGGAGCACCAGAAGACAAATAGCTAGTCAGGGCACTGGCCGAGCCAGTGACAAGCCCAGCACAGACAGGCATCACCTGGAAGCCAACTAAAAAGCCACGATGGTGGCGAAGCAGCCCGCCTCCCACCAGGCTCTTAGGTCCTAGATGATCATGCTCACCACTCCAGCCGGATGTCCAGCTTGTATTGCTTCCAATTTGGTTAAATTGCATCTGCTTAGCTTACACATTATACCTTTGAATATGACATGCCTTCCTGTTTTTGGTACATACTAGTACATCTTTCTATTAACCATGTTCTTACATCAAACTAATGTTCTTGTGTATCCCTCATCAATCACTTATGATGAGGCAGTCAGGCCAGTGGACTACTGTGAGAAAAGATCCTCATTTAAAGAATGCAGCGTCAGCCTCCCCACATGATTCTCAAGAAACAGCAAGGCTAGATGAAGATAGTGAACGTAGCTCTATAGTTGATTACCGCATTTCCCCTACACTAGCATCGCAGGTGCTTGCTCTAACTTGGCAGCGTGATATGTGGTTGCATGTTGCATATGGTGTCTAGATTGTAATTCTTCCAATCTGGTTAAATTGCATGTGCTATTCTGCTTAGTTTATACATTATACCTGTTAATGTGACATGCCTTCCTGTTTTTAGTACATAGTACATCTGTCTATTAAGCATGTCCTTACATAAAACTATTGTTTTTTGTATCCCGCATCAATCAATATGACGAGACACCTTTAGTATATGCAGTGTGATATTAGTTGCATCTTTCATATGATTTATAGCATGCGCTGCTTCTAATTTGTTGAAATGCCATTTATGATGGGACGCTTTTAACTTGGCAGAGTCATATTGGTTGCATCTTTCATGTGGTGTCTAGCTTGCATTGCTTCTTATTTGTTGAAATGGTTTCTGCTTAGTTTACACAAACAGTTGTGAATATGCCATGCCGTCCTGTTTTTCGTACATATTCCATCCTGGTATCATGTGTTTGCCTTACATCAAAGTAGTGATTGTCAGTATCATGCACGAATGAGTTCTGAAGAGTGAATTTTATTGCTTTTTCTTGTCGGTTTTACTTGACAATTCAAAATCAATAAAGCGGAAGGAAGTTAGCAAGGCAGCGGATAAGGTGCTCCTTCCAAACGGAGGGCCTCTACAAATTCTACTCCTCCATCCCCCCAAGATGATTTGCAAGACAACACATGCATAGACACTCAACGTAGCTGTGTTGATGATGAGCACGTCTCCCCTAGTGCACCATCACAGGTGCTCCCTCTAACTTGGCACTGTTATATGTGGTTGCATGTTATGTATGATGTCTAGCTTGTATTGCTTCTAATTTTGTTGAATTCCATCTGCTTACTTTACACATTATACTTGTGAATAAGACATGTGTTCCTGTTTCTAGAACATACAATATCTGTCTATCACACCATGTTCTTACATCAAAGTACTACTGTTGTGTAACCTGCAACAATCACTTATCATAAGACACGTTTGACTTGGGAGTGTGATATAGGTTACATCTCGCATTCTTTTCTAGCTTGTACTACTTCTAATTTGTTGAAATGGCACTTATGACGAGACAGTTTTAACTTGGTAGAGTGATATTCGTTGCATCTTTCATATGGTGTCTAGCTTTCATTGCTTCTAATTTGTTGAAATGCCTTCTCCTTAGTTTACACATCATAAGCTGTGAATATGCAATGCTGTGAATATGCAATGGCACTAATGACGAGAGACCTTTAACTTGGTAGTGTGATGTTGTTTGCATCTTGCATATGATTTATTTCTTGTACTGCTTCACATTTGTTTAAACGCCATTTATGATGAGACACTGTTAACTTGGCAGAGCGATATTTGTAGCATCTTTCATATGGTGTCTACCTTCCATTGCATTGCTTCTAATTTAGTGAAATGTCTTCTGCTTAGTTTACACATCATAGTTCTGGTTATCTCATGTCGTCCTGTTTTTCGTACATATTACATCCTCCTATCATGTGGTTGTCTAACATCAAAGTTCAGTTCGTCTGTATCACGCATCAATTTGTTCTGAAGAACTAAATTGTTATTCGTTTTTCTTGTCGGCTTGACTTAACATGGCACAGAGAAAGAGGAAGCAACACAGAATGACAGGGAAAGGGAAGCGGAAGAATCCTGCAGATTCTGCTGGTACTGATGGTGCAATAGAAGGTCAAAGTCCAGCGGAAAATTGTACAAACAGGGTATCCCGTGCTACACGAGCTGCAGAACAAGCCAAACAGAAACAAATAGCTGCCACCAAACAAGCAGAGACAACCCTAGTTGTTGCAACACCTTCCACAGTACCACCAGCTGCACGATTTACTCGTTGGTCAACTCAGCTAGCAGCACGTTCCCAAGCTCCCTTGCCACCTGACACTACTTCCGAAGCACTCTTGACACAAGATGAGTTGGCAAGATCAGATGAACTTTGTGAGCTTCAACAGCAAGAAGGTAGTTGCTGGAGTCAAGTTACAGTTGCATGCTTCTTTATATGTAGTCTCACAGTTTGATGTACACTAACACTTCCTATGTTCGTTGTTGGACTAGCACCTAGGCGCAAGAGGAAACAAACATAAGGGATAATGCTCGATAGGTTAACTAAATCTAGAGGAGGAAGAATGGAGATCCGTTTTGAGGCAGGTTTAAAAAGGCCACGTGATGCTACAGAGTCAGCCAAGTTAGTATCAGAGGCAGCGGTTGCCGTTAGGTGTCATGTACGTATCCTCCCAACATGGATTCAGTACAGGAATGACAAAGACGAAACCCAGTTCAACACCTTCCTCGACCATTTATCTGTAAGTATGGTTATGTATGGAAACTAGTAATATCGTCTTGCTCTGTCCCATACTTTCTAGGTTGCTGATAATGAGACTCCCATAATTTTCAACAGATGAGGTTCAAGTTGGATAGCCAAGATGATGCAACCAGACAAGCTTGCACCCATGTTTTCAAGTCTGCTCTGCGACAGTATCGGTATAACTTGAGGAAAACTCACTTTGAAGGCAAGGCTAACAGTGAACTTGCCCAAACATCTCCAGTGGAAAATATATCGGATGAAGACTGGAGAGGCCTCGTTAAACACTGGTCTGATCCAAAGTATCAGGTACATTATATATATGTGATCAGATCACATGTTGAAGTCCTATTTACGCATGTGCCACACAAATCTATCTTCTTGTAGGTGAACTGTTCAAAGAACAAGGCCAACCGTACGAAAGTGAAATTCCAACAGACGACAGGATCTCGTAGCTATATTGCACACTGCGAGGCTCTTGTAATTAGCTGTTGTTTCACTCTTTTCGCTGTACCATATTATCAGATCTATATTGACTTGTTCCAAATGCAGAGGAAAGCCCGCAAGGACCAAAAAGTACCTGAACCAAATGCTGTGGAAATCTTCAAGGACTGTCACACCAGCAAGACGAAGGGCATGACTACACCAGTCAAAGCCGCTGTTGTAAGTCCTTAATCCTCATGCCTTTTAACTACTACTTACTCTGACTTGTGCCTTGAACTGCATGGTTTGCAGCCAATGTCTATTACTCTTTTCAATTTTATACACAATTGTCTTAGCGTATCATTGCACCTTACAAGGTTTAAAAGAGAGGAGTGATGTTCCTTTGATCTTGACCTGTAATCTAGTTCCGTGCTGGACTTGCCCACACAACGTTACAATTGCCTGTTTGTCTGTTCTCAGTTGTTTTGTGATATGAATGATGTCATACTATGCTTACCGTATTATAAACTTTGTCTCTTTATCCTTAGCTGTCAATACAATGTGAAGAAATAGACAATACATTAGCCATGGTACATGGTCATATGTTTGGAACCTGGTTTTATTATGTACTTTGCAGTAAAATACAACTAATATTTTACATGGGTTCACCAGAATAAGTTCTGTAT
Organism: Triticum aestivum; assembly: GCF_018294505.1. Lineage (NCBI taxonomy): Eukaryota > Viridiplantae > Streptophyta > Magnoliopsida > Poales > Poaceae > Triticum > Triticum aestivum. The sequence continues at coordinate 133,851,676 of NC_057800.1, read as the reverse complement.
ATAGACCAAAGCTATTTTGTTTGGTTTTGCTGCCTCCTTAATATCTTCTGTTCTGGTACTACTAATGTAAAAACTCAACTTTTCAGCAAGCTATGGAAAAAATGGTGGAACCGCCACCTTCTGAAGGTGGCGAGGCAACTATAACCGCAATGTCAGCTCTTGCTGCAGTGGGTCAGTACCTGTCCACTAACAGTGCCAAAAGCACGTTCCTGCGTAATACTGGGTTGGTTGTTAAGGCAATCTCGTCCAAACTGCCTCATGATCAAGATATGCAAGCTCAAAACAATGTTATATCTACGCTCCAGACACAAGTCCATTCCCTAACAGAGACCCTTTGTCAAACAAGGACATACATTGTTCGATGTCGTCAAGATATGCATGGTTTTGAAACCAGACTATCAAACATTTGCTATGTTGTTCAGGAGCCTAGGAGAAATGAAGGCGAAGCTTATGGTTCTCCATCAGACAATACAACATCAAAACGTAACAGCCAGGTCAAATGAACTGAGCTTCTAAACTTCTGGTGGTGCATTTATCTGCTAGACTGTTAACTTTTATGCCAACCTTCCTTTTGTTTATAGTTGTAATTTGTTTTGTTGCGATACAAAATTTGTTCTTAACATGCAGCCACCGGCTGAAGAAAATAGCAAGCCATTTTTGTATAGTGTAGGGTGTTCCCAATATTTGCATTGGTGGTGATCTTTGATGCCCAGTGGATGTAATCTGTGCAATCGCCTTAATAGCCTAGCGTTAGTTTCAGGCTTATTTATTTCCTAATCTTCTTTCTCCCTGGTTTGCTAGTGGACGCAACAACCATGGGCCATATACGGACCGTGGTAACCTTGACCCTGCTACAGGCCATAGGATCCATGGGCCTCCTATGGGCCGTCGATAAATGGCCTCCAACAGGGTCATAGAATCGGTGGGCCTCGGGCCATCGGATAAATGGGTCTACATGGGCCGTAAACGGGCATAATTGGTATCGGCCCAACACGGTAACGGGCCGTTAAGAGGCCAGAGGACAGCAAAGGATTAATTTTTTCACGGGCATAACGGGTCGTTAATGAGCCAGAATATAGGACGGGCTAGAAATGGCGCAACGGGTTAACAGGCCACAGACGGGCCGACTCTTGCAATGGGCCGAATTTGGCCCATTAGGGGAACAGGCCAGTAACGGGTCAAAAGTAATCGATGGCCGGAAAGGAGCCCAAGAATGTATGGGCCGGCAGCAGGCCGAAATCTTACACGGGCTGGAAACGGCCCATGTGAATCATGGGCCATTAATGGGTACAAAGAAATTTACTGTTCATTATGGGCTAGAGTCACTGTGGGCCTCTAATGGGCCTAAAGATACGAAAGGCCTCCTATGGGCCGAAAGACATCATGGGCCATACATGGGCCGAAAGTGAAATGGGAAGGTGTTATATTTGACGGCCCACATGATGTTGTTGGACCGATTTCGGGTAGGCCCTAACGGACCGTGAGTTATCAGGCCATAAAATGGGCTATTTGCGAAGAGACCATTAACAGGCTTTTCATGGGCCAGCCCGCTAACTTTTGACCAAGTCAAACGGGTCGGCCTTTGTAAGCTAAATGGGCCAGTGGTGGGCCGTCGCATGTGTCGACATATCATAGACGCATATCTGACCCACTAACGAGTTGACATGTGTTTCCTCCGGCCAATCAGAATCTTACATGTGGAAAATTCCCATTAGTCCGGGCTGTTAACGGGTTATCGGATCCAAAACCGGACCCGATAGCTTAACGGCGACCCGTTACGGTGGATGCCACGTGTCGGTCACCCTTGACGAAAGCACTTCTGTGACGCACGATTTATCGTCATGGAAGTGGACACTTCCGTGATGATAATTTTGGTAATGTCATGGAACACTTCTACGACAGCACAGGTATGACTATCTTGATTCTGTCATAAAATCGTCATGGATGTACATGCATGGAAAAAAACGTGACCTATTGTGACAAACACGTATCATCATGGAAGTGTATTTTTTTGTAGTGTCATACGGGTGTGTGTGCACCTGTATGGAACGTCGTCTTTCGCTCTGGTTCCGCGCAGATGCTTCCTATTGATTCCTTCTTCTTCCATTCTCCTTCATTTTCATTCCCACTCGTGATTTCTTTTAGCCAATTTCTTGAGGAAACACATCAAGGAGAGGATTTGTGAAAACCTTTGCGTTCATTAGTCATTAGTACCAATATCAGAGTGAATATCACTTTTTAAATGAAATATCTTGGTTTAAACAAAGGTGAAATGAGTGCTAAAATATCACTCATCATAGCCACATTATGGCAATTTAGTAGTATCATTCAGAAATTGTAACTTGCAGACATGCATAAATTCCACATACGCTTCTCTACAACCAATGGTAGCTACCCTCGATTCTCCCTAGAATCCCCTTGCATCATGGATCCAATTCACCACACATATAAAACGATGGGATGTGAGAGGAGCCAACATGTTTCGTACCTTCATATACGCGTTGAATAGCCTGTAGAAATGGACGTGGACCTATAGAACGAACTCCACTTCCGTTTGTCCTGCACCTCCTACTCGATGGCAGTGCAGTAGCTAGCACCTTCGCCTCGCCAGCGGCATGGAACCAGTCGATATGCAGAGACGGTAGCCAGCGCTCCCTTGCCGGCAAGGCGGAAACATGCCACGTGTGGAGCGGTAGCCATCGCCTCCTCTAGTCAGCGACATGCAACATGGTAGCCATCGCCTCCTCTTTCTTGATGGCGCGGTAGCCGACTCCTCCTCCTTGCAATGGTCAGTTCAAGTGTCGTTGCATCGATGCAGCATCAGCATGAAATCTCCGTGACACACCTCTAGCTCGCCCTCGTCAATGGTGTAGCCCGCTTCATAGCTACCGCCTCCACATCGTCACCGACGCAACCCGCCTCGTCTTCAAAATCAATGCGACAACATCTCGAGTGTCACATGGGGAACTAGGAGTGAGTGAGAGAGAGCAGAGAGGAGGAAATAAAAGTGTGGTCATAAAGGGAACCGGAATGAGAGTTAAGCAGAGGATATGGGAGAGCGGTGTTTGCAACAACAAGCAGTTCGAGCGGACGAGTCCGTGGAGCTGACGTGTCATCTTCATGTGCTCCAAGATCCGTGCTTCCTATCGAACATTTTTTGCCTCAAGTGCCTGAACAACTGTTTGGTGGACACCACGGTTCTTTTTTTTGAGGGAAACTTGCCGCTTCTTTATTTAAGATCCAAAGCTCGGAATGTCATCCGATATTACATCTAAGATAGAGTCTGGGGGACACCAAACCAAGTATTACATAAACCCTCCTCTGCAGCTACTCTTGCTAACTTATGAGCGGCAACATTTGCAAACCTACTATCCCCTGGAGCCGCAACCTTGGTGACCCCTTGATGAAACACCTGACCCAGTGGCCTCATAGTTCCATTCCGCGGTATCCAGTTCTCGTGGTGGATATTCACCCGAGACCCATCTCCTATTCTCCAGACCAGCCCCTCCCGCAGCAAGTCTCTACCATGTAGAACACTCCGAAAAGTATATGATGCATTAGACGGGCACGTAGCCGCTAGGATAGAGCTATCACGGAAGTACCTTGCCTTGAGCACCCGAGAAACCAGAGAGGACGGCACGGTCAGGATACGCCAAGCTTGTTTGGCTAAGAGAGCCTGATTGAAGGCTTCAGGGTCCCAGAAACCCAAACCCCCCTCTCTCTTAGGGGCACACATCTTTTCCCATGAGACCTAGTGCACTTTCCTTTCACCATTGGTTGCACCCCACCAGAATTGGGAAGAGATAGAAGTCAGATTCCGGCACGTCTTCTTTGCGAGGTGAAAACAACTCATAGTGAAAGCGGGTACAGCTTGCAGCCCCGATTTGATCAGAACCATCCTTGCCTTCTTAGACAGACCCTGACTCTTCCATCCTCCAACCTTCCCTTTCGAGCTTTCAGTCAAGTATTTGAAAGTCCCATCCTTAGATCTCCCAACCCGTGTTGGCAAACCTAAGTACTTCTCACTTAAAGCTTCCGATTGGATGCCCACCGTCTGTTTCAGCATGGTCTTGTTCTTGCTACCTCTTTTAGCACTGCGTTGGTTTTCCCCGAAGAGTAAGGGATGATGCAACAAAGTAGCGTAAGTATTTCCCTTAGTTTTTTAGAACCAAGGTATCAATCCAGTAGGAGGCTACGCGCGAGTCCTTCGCACCTGACCAAAACAAATAAATACTCACAACCAACGCAAATGGGGGTTGTCAATCCCTATAGGGCCACTTACGAGAGTGAGATCTGATAGATATGATAAGATACTATTTTTGGTATTTTTATGATAATGATGCAAAGTAAAATAAAGGCAAAGTAAATAGCAAAGTAGTAGGAGATTGATATGATAAAGATAGACCCGGGGGCCATAGGTTTCACTAGTGGCTTCTCTCGAGAGCATAAGTATTCTATGTTGGGTGAACAAATTACTGTTGAGCAATTGACAGAATTGAGCATAGTTATGAAAATATCTAGGTATGATCATGTATATAGGCATCACATCCGAGACAAGTAGACCGACTCCTGCCTGCATCTACTACTATTACTCCACTCATCGACCGCTATCCAGCATGCATCTAGAGTATTAAGTTAAAAACAGAGTAATGCCTTAAGCAAGATGACATGATGTAGAGGGATAGACTCATGCAATATGAAGAAAACCCCATCTTGTTATCCTCGATGGCAACAATACAATACATGCCTTGCTGCCCTTACTGTCACCGGGAAAGGACACCGCAAGATTGAACCCAAAGCTAAGCACTTCTCCCATTGCAAGAAAGATCAATCTAGTAGGCCGAACCAAACTGATAATTCGAAGAGACTTGCAAAGATAACCAATCATACATAAAATAATTCAGAGAAGATTCAAATATTATTCATAGATAGACTTGATCATAAACCCACAATTCATCGGTCCCAACAAACACACCGCAAAAAGAAGATTACATCGAATAGATCTCCACAAGAGAGGGGGAGAACATTGTATTGAGATCCAAAAAGAGAGAAGAAGCCATCTAGCTACTAACTATGGACCCGTAGGTCTGAGGTAAACTACTCACACTTCATCGGAGGGGCTATGGTGTTGATGTAGAAGCCCTCCGTGATCGATGCCCCCTCCGGTGGAGCTCCGGAATAGGCCCCAAGATGGGATCTCATGGATACATAAAGTTACGGCGGTGGAATTAGGGTTTTGGCTCTTGTTCTGATCATTTGGGGGTACGTGGATATATATAGGAGGAAGGAGTGCGTCGGTGGAGCAACAGGGGCCCCACGAGGGTGGACGGTGCGCCCCCTACCTCGTGGCCTCCCGTTTTATTTCTTGACATAGGGCCCAAGTCTCACTAGTCTTATTCGTTGAGAAAATCACGTTCCCAAAGGTTTCATTCCGTTTGGACTCCGTTTGATATTCCTTTTCTTCGAAACCCTAAAACAGGCAAAAAACAGCAATTCTGGGCTGGGCCTCCGGTTAATAAGTTAGTCCCAAAAATAATATAAAAGTGTATAATAAAGCCCAATAATGTCCAAAACAGTAGATAATATAGCATGGAGCAATCAAAAATTATAGATACGTTGGAGACGTATCAAGCATCCCCAAGCTTAATTCCTGCTCGTCCTCGAGTAGGTAAATGATAAAAACAGAATTTTTGATGTGGAGTGCTACTTGGCATAATTTTAGTGTAATTCTTCTTAATTGTGGTATGAATATTTGGATCCGAAATATTCAAGACAAAAGTTCATATTGACATAAAAATGATAATAGTTCAAGCATACTAACTAAGCAATTATGTCTTCTCAAAATAACATGGCCAAAGAAAGTTCATCCCTACAAAATCATATGGTTTAGTCATGTTTCATTTTCGTCACACAAGAATGCTATCATCATGCACAACCCCGATGACAAGCCAAGCAATTGTTTCATACTTTAGTAATCTCAAACCTATAAACTTTCACGCAATATATGAGCGCGAGCCATGGACATAGCACTATAGGTGGAATAGAATATAATGAGGGGGGTTATGTGGAGAAGACAAAAAAGGAGGAAGTCTCACATCAACGAGGCTAATCAATGGGCTATGGAGATGCCCACCGATTGATGTTAATGCAAGGAGTAGGGATTGCCATGCAACGGATGCACTAGAGCTATAAATGTATGAAAGCTCAACAAAAGAAACTAGTGGGTGTGCATCCAACTTGCTTGCTCACGAAGACCTAGGGCACTTGAGGAGGCCCATTGTTGGAATATACAAGCCAAGTTCTATAATGAAAAATTCCCACTAGTATATGAAAGTGATAACATGAGAGACTCTCTACTATGAAGATCATGGTGCTACTTTGAAGCACAAGTGTGGCAAAGGATAGTAACATTGTCCCTTCTCTCTTTTTCTCTCATTTTTTTTTCCTTTTTTGGGCCTTTCTCCTTTTTATGGCCTTCTCTTTTTGGCCTTCTCTTTTATTTATATTCCTCACTTGGGACAATGCTCTAGAAAATGATGATCATCACACTTCTATTTATTTACAACTCAATGATTACAACTCGATACTAGAACAAAGATGACTCTGTATGAATGCCTCCGGCGGTGTACCGGAATATGCAATGGACCAAGAGTGACATGTATGAAAGAATTATGAACGGTGGCTTTGCCACAAATACTATGTCAACTACATGACCATGCTAAGCAATATGACAATGATGAATGTGTCATGATGAACGGAATGATGGAAAGTTGCATGGCAATATATCTCGGAATGGCTATGGAAATGCCATAATAGGTAGGTATGGTGGCTGTTTTGAGGAAGATATAAGGAGGTTTATCTGTAAAAGAGCGTATCATATCACGGGGTTTGGATGCACCGGCGAAGTTTGCGCCAACTCTCAATGTGAGAAAGGGCAATGCACGGTACCGAAGAGGCTAGCAAGGATGGAAGGGTGAGAGTGCGTATAATCCATGGACTCAACATTAGTCATAAAGAACTCACATACTTATTGCAAAAATCTACAAGTCATCAAAAACCTCGGTACTACGCGCATGCTCCTAGGGGGATAGATTGGTAGGAAAAGACCATCGCTCGTCCCCGACCGCCACTCATAAGGAAGACAATCAAATAACACCTCATGTTTCAAATTTGTTGCATAACGTTTACCATACGTGCATGCTACGGGACTTGCAAACCTCAACACAAGTATTTCTCAATTTCACAACTACTCAACTAGCACGACTTTGATATTATTACCTCCATGTCTCAAAACAATCATCAAGCATCAAACTTCTCTTAGTATTCAACACACTCATAAGAAAGTTTTATTATTAATCTTGCATACCAAGCATATTAGGATTTTAAGCAAATTACCATGCTATTAAGACTCTCAAAATAATCTAAGTGAAGCATGAGAGATCAATAGTTTCTATAAAACAAATCCACCACCGTGCTCTAAAAGATATAAGTGAAGCACTAGAGCAAAATTATATAACTCAAAAGATATAAGCGAAGCACATAGAGTATTCTAACAAATTCCAAATCATGTATGGCTCTCTCAAAAGGTGTGTACAGCAAGGATGATTGTGGTAAACTAACAAGCAAAGACTCAAATAATACAAGACGCTCCAAGCAAAACACATATCATGTGGCGAATAAAAATATAGCTCCAAGTAAAGTTACCGATAGAAGTAGACGAAAGAGGGGATGCCTTCCGGGGCATCCCCAAGCTTTGGCTTTTAGGTGTCCTTAGATTATCTTGGGGTGCCATGGGCATCCCCAAGCTTAGGCTCTTGCCACTCCTTGTTCCATAATCCATCAAATCTTTACCCAAAACTTGAAAACTTCACAACACAAAACTTAAAGTAGAAAATCTCGTGAGCTCCGTTAGCGAAAGAAAACAAAAGACCACTTCAAGGTACTGTAATGAACTCATTATTTATTTATATGGGTGTTATACCTACTTTATTCCAACTTCTCTATGGTTTATAAACTATTTTACTAGCCATAGATTCATCAAAATAAGTAAACAACACACGAAAAACAGAATCTGTCAAAAACAGAACAGTCTGTAGTAATCTGTAGCTAGAGCAAGATCTGGAACCCCAAAAATTCTAAAATAAATTGCTGGATGTGAGGAATTTATCTATTAATCATCTGCAAAAAGAATTAACTAAATAGCACTTTCCAAATAAAAATGACAGCAGTTCTCGTGAGCGCTAAAGTTTCTATTTTTTACAGCAAGTTCAACAAGACTTTCCCCAAGTCTTCCCAACGGTTCTACTTGGCACAAACACTAATTAAACACAAAAAACACAACCAAAACGGAGGCTAGATAATTTATTTATTACTAAACAGGAGCAAAAAGCAAGGAATAAAAATAAAATTGGGTTGCCTCCCAACAAGCGCTATCGTTTAACGCCCCTAGCTAGGCATAACAAGCAAGAATAGATCTAGGTATTGCCATCTTTGTTTTCAACTTTTTAGCGGAATCAGGTTCGAATCCGGGAGGTTCTTTACGTTTCCCTTCACATTCTGAAATTTTTAGATCTAATGAATCCAACCGCTTATTGCAAAGGGTAATCAACATATTCATGCGGTGAATATTTCCACTAATGTTCTTAAGAGGTTCAAGAGATTTCTACAAGATTTTAGTAACTTCACAAATTTTTTCAAAAACTTGTGTCTCTTCCTGGGTAGGATGAGGCCCCTTTTGTTGAGGTAGTGTTCCCACTATACCTTCTATAATTTCAAGTGCAATACGGGGATCGATTTCAATAAAATTGCCTTTGGCAATGCAATCCAAGAGTTGTCTATGAGACATATTTAATCCAACATAAAAATTGCGAAGCAAAATTCTCAGATTTGTTTCAGAGGTACAATTACGATGAGATTCCATTATTCTCAACCAGGCATCTTTTAAGTTTTCTCCTAACCTTTGTTTAAAGTGAAAGATTTCGAACTCAGGGGTCAACGGAGAAGATAAGGGACTAGCCATAACTACAAGTAAGCAAACTAACACACAAGCAAACAAAAAGCAAGCGGGCAAAAAGAGGCAAATAGAGAAAGAGAGGGAGGATAGAGAGAGAGAGGGCAAATAAAACGTCAAGGGTGAAGTGGGGGAGAGGAAAACGAGAGGCAAATGGCAAATAATGTAATGCGGGAGATAAGGGTATGTGATGGGTACTTGGTATGTTGACTTTTGCGTAGACATCCCCGGCAACAGCGCCAGAAATCCTTCTTGCTACCTCTTTTAGCACTGCGTTGGTTTTCCCCGAAGAGGAAGGGATGATGCAGCAAAGTAGCGTAAGTATTTCCCTCAGTTTTTGAGAACCAAGGTATCAATCCAGTAGGAGGCTACGCGCGAGTCCCTCGCACCTGCACAAAACAAATAAATCCTCGCAACCAACGCAAATAGGGGTTGTCAATCCCTATAGGGCCACTTACGAGAGTGAGATCTGATAGATATGATAAGATAATATTTTTGGTATTTTTATGATAAAGATGCAAAGTAAAATAAAGGCAAAGTAAATAGCAAAGTAAATAACTAAGTAGTAGGAGATTGATATGATAAAGATAGACCCGGGGGCCATAGGTTTCACTAGTGGCTTCTCTCGAGAGCATAAGTATTCTACGGTGGGTGAACAAATTACTGTTGAGCAATTGACAGAATTGAGCATAGTTATGAGAATATCTAGGTATGATCATGTATATAGGCATCACGTCCGAGACAAGTAGACCGACTCCTGCCTGCATCTACTACTATTACTCCACTCATCGACCGCTATCCAGCATGCATCTAGAGTATTAAGTTAAAAACAGAGTAACGCCTTAAGCAAGATGACATGATGTAGAGGGATAGACTCATGCAATATGAAGAAAACCCCATCTTGTTATCCTCGATGGCAACAATACAATACGTGCCTTGCTGCCCTTACTGTCACTGGGAAAGGACACCGCAAGATTGAACCCAAAGCTAAGCACTTCTCCCATTGCAAGAAAGATCAATCTAGTAGGCCAAACCAAACTGATAATTCGAAGAGACTTGCAAAGATAACCAATCATACATAAAAGAATTCAGAGAAGATTCAAATATTATTCATAGATAGACTTGATCATAAACCCACAATTCATCGGTCTCAACAAACACACCGCAAAAAGAAGATTACATCGAATAGATCTCCACAAGAGAGGGGGAGAACATTGTATTGAGATCCAAAAAGAGAGAAGAAGCCATCTAGCTACTAACTATGGACCCGTAGGTCTGAGGTAAACTACTCACACTTCATCGGAGGGGCTATGGTGTTGATGCAGAAGCCCTCCGTGATTGATGCCCCCTCAGGCGGAGCTCCGGAACAGGCCCCAAGATGGGATCTCGTGGATACAGAAAGTTACGGCGGTGGAATTAGGGTTTTGGCTCCTGTTCTGATCGTTTGGGGGTACGTGGATATATATAGGAGGAAGGAGTACGTCGGTGGAGCAACAGGGGGCCTACGAGGGTGGAGGGCGCGCCTGGTGGGGGTGGGCGCGCCCCCTACCTCGTGGCCTCCTGTTTTATTTCTTGGCGTAGGGTCCAAGTCTCTTTGGTCTTATTCGTTGAGAAAATCACGTTCTCGAAGGTTTCATTCCGTTTGGACTCCGTTTGATATTCCTTTTCTTCGAAACCCTAAAACAGGCAAAAAAACAGCAATTCTGGGCTGGTCCTCCGGTTAATAGGTTAGTCCCAAAAATAATATAAAAGTGGATAATAATGTCCAAAACAGTTGATAATATAGCATGGAGCAATCAAAAATTATAGATACGTTGGAGACGTATCAGTTCTCCTCAGAGCAGCCCCCGCCAAAGAAAATTGATGACTTATCAAGATTCACTCTTTGGCCCGAGGCAGACTCGTACTTCACTAGTATCTCTCTGAGCTCCGTCATGCTTTCCTCCGATCCTTCCAGGAAAACAATGCTGTCGTCTGTGAATAACAGATGTGTGATGTGGGGGCCAGTGCTCCCAAATGACACACCCTTGATGACCCGGTCATTTTGAGCTCTTTTAAGCAGAGCCGAGAAACCCTCCACACAAAACAAAAAGAGATAGGGGAGAGTGGATCACCCTGCCAAAGCCCTCTGGAAGGAAGAAAACACCTTGAGAGCCCCCCATTGAGTTTAACAGAAAAACTAGCAGAAGTCACACACCTCATGATCATAGCAACCCATTGAGGGGCAAAACCCATTCTGTTCATCATTTGCACCAAGAAAGGCCACTCAACCCGGTCGTAAGCCTTCATCATATCCAGTTTGACCGCACAAAGACTCTTCTTTCTTTTTCTAGTGCGGATCGCGTGGACACACTCATAAGCCACAAGCACATTGTCACTAATGAGCCGTCCAGGAACAAAAGCACTTTGCTCTTCAGAAATGAGAACAAGCAGAATGATCTTCAACCTATTGGCTAGTACCTTGGTAGCAAGCTTGTAAAGCACATTACATAGGCTTATCGGTCTGAACTGAGACATAGACTCCGGTGCATTTATCTTAGGGATCATGATTATGACCGTGGCATTGAAAGAGTCCGGGGTAGCAGCACCACTAAGGAAATCACGGATCACAGCACAAACATCCTCCTTGACAAGCGCCCAGTGGCGCTGGTAGAAGATAGCAGGAAGCCCGTCCGGTCCCGACGCTTTAGTGGGACCCATTTGGAACAGCGCCTGCTCAATCTCAATGTCAGAAAAAGGGGCAATAAGCTTTGCATTCATATCCTCAGTGACTGCCGGAGCAATGTGACCCAGCAGTCCCTGCGCCCCAACCGAACCCTCAGAAGTGAGCAGATGCTCGTAGAAAGCAGCAACAACCTCACACATTTCCTCATTCACGACTGCCCGAGAGCCGCCCCCCTTAAGCAGGGCCTTAACAGTGTTTTTCTCCTCCTATGGGTAGCTCTTGCTTGGAAATACTTCATATTTTGATCTCCCGCCTGCAACCAGTCCACTCGCGATCGTTGTCTGTACATAATCTCTTCCCTTTCACAAGTCTCACAGAGCCGCTCCTCAATATCTCTGACCTCCTAGTTCATACCCGAGTGGGTCGTTCTAATTCTAGCCTCCTCCAACTGTTTTTTGAGCTTATAAATTTTCCTACGAATGGAGCCAAAAACCTCCCTCGCCCACCGTTGCATACTCCCAGAGACAGTGGCCAGCCGCTGCCATACATCGTCAAGCCCTTGTCCACCAGAGCCTGCCGCTGCCCATGCCTCCGCAACCATTTCATCATACTGTGCGTGTCTGGTCCATGCCTCTTCAAACCTAAACGGACGAGCCCCCCCCCCCCCCATGTTATCGCATGGAGCCGTCTCCAATGCTTTAATGAGCAGCGCCTGGTGGTCCGATTCTTCTGTCACAATGTGCTCCACCACCGACGCCGGGAAGGATTCAAGAAATGTTTCAGAGCACACGGCTCTATACAACCTAACTTTAATATTATCAGCTCCATCCCTCGTATTATCCCAAGTATAAGGGAAACCTGAGAAACCCATGTCAGCAAGGCCGCAGTCGGCTAGACAGTCTCGAAAGTTCTCCATTTGGGCAAAGCTTCTCAAGTTACCACCAAGCTGGTCCGTGTAGAACAGAGCCTCATTAAAATCGCCCGCGCATAACCAAGGAAGATCATCCTGCGACCTTAGGAATCGAATCGCCTCCCAAGATTTATTTCGAAGCTCAGTTCTTGGCTCACCATAGAAACCAGTGAATCTAGCGTTTTTGCCATCATGGACAATCTTAGCATCAATGAAATATTTGCACCATGGCCGAACAGTAACATCAACGTGATCTCTCCACCATAATGCTAGACCCCCACTCTTGCCCACACAATCAACTGCAACACCATTCTGAAAACCCAAACTCCACCTGATCCTCTCCATAGCCCTTTGCCTTCTTCTTTGTTTCACATAAGAACACCACCATAGGGTTGTGAGACCGAATGAGGTCCCGAAGTTCACCAACTGTCGAGGCCAACCCCCAAACCCCGACAGTTCCAAGATAAGAGATTCATTGCTCTCGGCGGCCCTGCTGGGGCAGGGTCCGCCGCTCCGTCATAGCTCTCTGAGATGCGGTCAAACACTGTAGACATCTTGCGTCTCGTATCGCGAATGAAAGCATCCTGTCCATCCTGTCTGTCCAGATCGCCCTTGGCAATCCACATCTGCCTTGTTCCTCTCTTCCTGCTTACATCCTCCACATGCCCCTGAGAAGAACTGCCGTGTTGCGGGACCCCCTCCCTCCGATGGTGGTTCACGTAATGGCCCTTACATCGGGAGCGATCCCCATGCATAACGGTTCATGCATATTGGGCGCATGCATGCCGGGCTCACCCTGTGGATCCCCTGAATCCCATCGGTGCATGTCTCAAAAAAAACCGTTTTCTTCAGGGGCCTATGGGAACATACCTTGCGAACAGCGGACCATCGAGAGGCCTTGGGGTAAGATTGATCCTCGTCCTCAAAAACCATCCCATCGGCCTCTTTGTCCAACAGCATCATTCCGCCCAACCTCTTCGACAAGCTCGCTGCCAGATCCGGAGTTTTGCTCCCCCCCCCCCCCCCCCCCCCCCCCCCCCCCCCCCGGGGACTGCGTCGCCCCCGGGCCATCAGTCGCACCGGTCCGCCGCGCCGGCGTGGTGGGAACCGCCTTCCCACCGCGGTTCTTTTTACATCATCTACTTGTTGGAGATGCTGTAATCGACTCGCTAAAATCCGCAAACCTCGAGCGGCATCTAGGGCGTAGCTCCCGCCTCCTGTGATGGACCAGCGAATCGGGTTCCCCCGTTCTACGGCGACGAAGCGGCCACGCGGTCTCGATGCTCCTCCTCCGCCGGCTATCGCAAAACTACTACGTTCTTCCTTCATAAGACATGAGCCACTCTCGGAGAGATTTGGGGGCGAGTTTTCCGCGTTCACCCAATTTGGATCCGAGTCCACCGATCCGGACACCCTGGTCTCTCGTCGAGTGAATTGAGATTCGGGGTCGTGGTTGGAGGTTGTTTTGGCAGTGTGGATTACTGGTGTTTTGTGTGATTATGGGTGAGGCGCCGAACAGGCGGCACGTCGCCCATCCGACTGGGATTCGTCATTTCTCCCATCCCCTCTCAGGTGCTTTCCATGGCTGGAACATTCTAGTGTATCGGCTGTAACAGTTGAGTGCACTGGCTACAACGCCTGTACAATACCTAGGGTTTGGGGGCTTGTAGATGGTAGTCTCGATTGGCCAGATCTGGGGAGGATCAGCTGTTGCGAGGCCCGGGAGTGGAGGAGGAGAGGAGAAAGCGCAAATTGTAAAATGACATGTAAAACGGGCTATATTTTGGGTATGGTGGGCAGTCAATCTAGTGGGCATTCCTAGTTGCCCGTGTGATGTATAACAGCCCCTTGGGATGGCTTCACGCTTGATATCTGAAATTCTATATATTTTCTTGGTCATCATGGTTGTTTAACCTTCCTTTACTTCTGTTTTGCAGATGATGGTATGATGCTGCTGCTGTTTGAGACGCCCTCTGGCTTTGCAATTTTCAGTTTTCGTGCATCGGTCATCGAAGAACCAAATGCCCTGGAGGTACTATGTTTTTCCTTGGTTATTGATGTGCTTCCTTTCTCTTGCCGTCTATGTCAGTACCTTATTTTCTGTTTTGTCCTTATCTCCTCCAGAAAATATGGACGCACTTCATTCTGAATGGGACGGCAAAGAGTGTTAGTGCCCTCTTCTTTCCTTCGGTTCCCTTCTTCTAGTTGCTATATTTCCATATGTTTCTAGGTGCAGAATTAATTCTAGTATTAGTTATTTTGCACCCGTCATTATTTCGTGTTTATTTGTTTATTTTACTAGAGGATACCCCGCATGTTGCGGCGGGAAATTATGCAAAGATTTAGAGAGATATAAAAAATTGGAAATCGGTAATGTGTGATAGTTATTAGATTGACAAATTTCAGCACAGTAAAGTTAAAGTTGATCCATCTTCTCAATTCCAAGCTCACCAAACTACTGAAATTACAGCGGACAACTATAGCTTATTCAGAGGATTTGAAGAATATTCTGTTGTGACTTACAATGAGGACGGTAGTGGATCAATGCATACCAATGACTTACAATAAGAGAAATAATTAAACTTTGCTTTGCATGGCGGTGATAGCAATATCCTACAATTAGAAGTTTGAGAAATAAACATGGGTTAGTGCTGAAAATTTGGCTTTCTTCTTAGTGGACATGACGATGAGGCTCAACAAATACGTGCAAAACAAACATAATAGGCCGCTCACACCTCGGTCGAGTTGTTGAATTGCTACTGCCAGGATATTTGCAAGTGCTCACCTTTGTAAGGAAAAGGGAATTAAGTGTTTCAATATGGAATGTGGTTAAGCAACATACCAAATTTAGTGTGGTTGTAGGGATTTTCTTCCCAACTATTTCTCCAACCTTTTACATATGCATGAGATTGCGTTGGTTCACCGGGAAGCAACCTGTAATTGTAAAGAAGATCTGTCCATGTGTTAATGTCATTAGTATTAAGCATGAGTAGATATAGCATTTAGGCCCAAAACACATTGTAAAAAGTATGATAACAAAGATGAAAATAAGTTCTGATCGTAGGAATACAAACAAAGACTATTCATACATTTTAAAAATGTATTTCGCATTACAATCATATGTAAACAAATTTGAAAAGATTTGGGGTAAACCTGGGGATGGGATTCGCGCAGGAGATAAATGCCATGAACTCCGATTCATAGGGCGGTGCTCCTCTTGCAATTGACGGCCAATATCCTATACAGGAGGTGGACGATGATGTCGGGCCGGACTCGAGAACTCCATACTCCAAACGAAAGGGAAAGCAGGTGGAGGATTTGGGATCAGAGGTCGAGGGAGCGGCTTGGTGCACTTGTGCGCGGTGCCACCGACCCACGCCTAGGTCTACCCGGTGCCAGTGTCCGCGTTGTGGAGGCCGCAGTGCGCTCTGCAGAAGCCCTCGATGACCACATCCTGGTCCGTGAGCACCACCATGAGGGCGCATTTCTTGGGTAGTGCGTCGGTCGCAGGCTGGATGATTTGAACCGGAGTTAGCGACTCGCCGAGGGAGTACCGAGTAGTGCTTGTCGGAAGGATGTAGGTCATCGCGTTCGAGGCGGGCGGCGCCACTCGTCTTTGTGTTCGACTGTAGACATGGACAAATCAGTGGCACAAACAATTAGGTATTATGGCAGCAGTGCCTGGGTCTCTGATGGCGATGACCTGTGAAGGCTTGCTAGTGGCGGCGCAGTGTGGAGAGAGAGGTACAGACTACAGATAGAGGGCAGATGAGAAGAATCGGTAGGGATTTTTTTTGGGAAGAAACGGTGGAGAGATTTATTCGTCCAAGGAGATGAAGGACCCTAGTCGTCTGCGTATTAATCTCCATCAAGCAGTTCCCTTGTTAATAGCTAGCTAACTGGTGAGTATTTGTGATCCTATATTGAAGGCTATCCCTAGAACCACTGCATGCACGTAGTAGTTGTTGTTTGTTGGGCATCGCTAGCGATGAACGCATGCAAGGAGTCTAGTGGTAAGTGATAGACATTAATTTTTTTCTAATAATCTGTTTTATGCGGGAGGCCTTGATGGATGGAGAACTGGTGACGAATGCTGATGTGTATAGCTTGCATGTCAAGAGAAATAAGGTAGTGGAGTGCTCTTATATAGATATAGTAGATTTTCTTGCACTGAGGAGAACATAGAGAGTAACACAAATTTAAGCATGTAGCCAGTTCGTGAACGATTGCGCACCCAAAAACAACTTTGCTAAATGGCTACCGTGGGTTTAACGAGATTTTTAGTGAATTCGTGTGAGCAGGCTTAACCTAACCGCGCGGGGGGGGGGGGGGTATTACTATGCACCAAATTGAAATGTAACTGGTATCTAGGATGATTAATACTTGATATAGAATGCTAACAGCGGAAAATACACAGGAGCACCTGGGTGCTCCACCCCCCTATATATTTTTTTGAATTTTCCTGTTTTGTTTCTTGAACTCCGCCTATGTTGTCTCAACATAGCCGGTCCTAAGCCCGGGTAAAGGAGGAGGGTTGTGATAGGCTTGGCGAGCCAACGTAAAAACTCAGCCACTCTTATGGAGATGAAACCCAAAAGATTTTCGTTGGGGCGTAACCCTCTTAGCGACGCGCTACATCGGAACCCGGGTGTGGTGGAAAATGGGCAAGGGCCGGGCCATCACCCCTAAGGTGGCACGCCGTATCTTGATCCGGGTACGGTGGCAAGTGAGCGAGGATCGGGTCGTTGCATCCTTAGTGGCGCGCTACATCGTCGCCCGGATGTAGTGGAAAATGGGCAAGGGTCTTCGCATTTGACTCGACGAGTGTGAAGGGTAAGGAAGCTAGCCGCGCTTAGGTAGCTGGAACGTAGGGTCTCTGACAGGGAAGCTTCGGGAGCTAGTTGATGCAGCGGTGAGGAGAGGTCTTGATATCCTTTGCGTCCAAGAAACCAAATGGAGAGGACAAAAGGCGAAGGAGGTGGAAGATACCAGCTTCAAGCTGTGGTACACGGGGACGGCTGCAAACAGAAATGGCGTAGGCATCTTGATCAACAAGAGCCTCAAGTATGGAGTGGTAGATGTCAAGAGACATGGGGACCGGATTATCCTGCTCGAGCTGGTAGTTGAGGACGTGGTTCTCAATGTTATCAGCGCGTATGCCCCGCAAGTAGGCCACAAGGAGAACACCAAGAGGGAGTTCTGGGAAGGCCTGGAAGACATGGTTAGGAGTGTACCGATTGGTGAGAAGCTCTTCATAGGGGGAGACCTCAATGGCCACGTGGGTACATCTAACACAGGTTTTGAAGGGCGCACGGGGGCTTTGGCTATGGCATCAGGAATCAAGAAGGAGAAGATGTCTTAAGCTTTGCTCTAGCCTACAACATGATTGTAGCTAACACCCTCTTTAGAAAGAGAGAATCACATCTGGTGACTTTTAGTAGTGGCCAACACTCTAGCCAGATTGATTTCATCCTCTTGAGAAGAGAAGATAGGCGTGCGTGCCTAGACTGTAAGGTGATACCTGGAGAGAGTGTTGTACCCCAACATAAGCTGGTGGTTGCTGATTTCCGCTTTCGGATTCGTGTCCAGCGGGATAAGCGTGCCAGAGTCGCTAGAACGAAGTGGTGGAAGCTCAAGGGGGAGGTAGCTCAAGCGTTCAAGGAGAGGGTCATTAAGGAGGGCCCTTGGGAGGAAGGAGGGGATGCGGACAATGTGTGGACGAAGATGGCGACTTGCATTCGTAAGGTGGCCTCGAAGGAGTTTTGAGTGTCCAGGGGAAGGAGAAGCGAAGATAAGGATACCTGGTGGTGGAATGATGATGTCCAGAAGGCGATTAAAGAGAAGAAAGATTGCTTCAAACGCCTATACCTGGATAGGAGTGCAGACAACATAGAGAAGTACAAGATGGCGAAGAAGGCCGCAAAGCGAGCTGGGGTCGGGCATATGAGGACCTCTACCAACGGTTAGGCACGAAGGAAGGCGACAGGGACATTTATAAGATGGCCAAGATCCGAGAGAGGAAGACAAGGGATATTGGCCAAGTCAAAAGCATCAAGGATGGAGCAGGCCAACTCTTGGTGAAGGACGAGGAGATTAAGCATAGATGGCGGGAGTACTTCGACAAGCTGTTCAATGGGGAGAATGAGAGTTCTACCATTGAACCGGACGACTCCTTTGATGAGACCAGCATGCGTTTTGTGCGGCGAATCCAGGAGTCTGAGGTCAAGGAGGCTTTAAAAAGGATGAAAGGAGGCAAGGCGATGGGTCCTGATTGTATCCCCATTGAGGTATGGAAAGGTCTCGGGGACATAGCGATAGTATGGCTAACCAAGCTTTTCAACCTCATTTTTCAGGCAAACAAGATGCCAGAAGAATGGAGACGAAGTATATTAGTACCAATCTTCAGGAACAAGGGGGATGTTCAGAGTTGTACTAATTACCGTGGAATTAAGCTGATGAGCCATACAATGAAGCTATGGGAGAGAGTCATTGAGAACCGCTTAAGAAGAATGACAAGCGTGACCAAAAATCAGTTTGGTTTCATGCCTGGGAGGTCGACCATGGAAGCCATTTTCTTGGTACGACAACTTATGGAGAGATATAGGGAGCAAAAGGACTTGCATATGGTGTTCATTGACTTGGAGAAGGCCTATGATAAGATATCGCAGAATGTCATGTGGTGGGCCTTGGAGAAACACAAAGTCCCAGCAAAGTACATTACCCTCATCAAGGACATGTACGATAATGTTGTGACGAGTGTTCGAACAAGTGATGTCGACACTGATGACTTCCCGATTAAGATAGGACTGCATCAGGGGTCAGCTTTGAGCCCTTATCTTTTTGGATTGGTGATGGATGAGGTCACAAGGGATATACAAGGAGATATCCCATGGTGTATGCTCTTTGTGGATGATGTGGTGCTAGTTGACGATAGTCGGACGGGGTAAATAGGAAGTAGTTATGGAGACAAACCTTGGAATCGAAAGGGTTTAGGCTTTTTTTTTGAGGTAAAGGGTTTAGGCTTAGTAGAACTAAAACCGAGTACATGATGTGCGGTTTCAGTACTACTAGGTATGAGGAGGAGGAGGTTAGCCTTGATGGCCAGGTGGTACCTCAGAAGGACACCTTTCGGTATTTAGGGTCAATGCTGCAGGAGGATGGGGGTATTGATGAAGATGTGAACCATCGAATCAAAGCCGGATGGATGAAGTGGCGCCAAGCTTCTGGCATTCTCTGTGACAAGAGAGTGCCACAAAAGCTAAAAGGCAAGTTCTACAGGACGGCGGTTCGACCCGCAATGTTGTATGGCGCTGAGTGTTGGCCGACTAAAAGGTGACATGTTCAACAGTTAGGTGTGGCGGAGATGCGTATTTTGAGATGGATGTGTGGCCACACGAGGAAGGATCGAGTCCGGAATGATGATAAACGAGATAGAGTTGGGGTAGCACCAATTGAAGAGAAGCTTGTCCAACATCGTCTGAGATGGTTTGGGCATATTCAGCGCAGGCCTCAAGAAGCTCCAGTGCATAGTGGACGGCTAAAGCGTGCGGAGAATGTCAAAAGAGGGCGGGGTAGATCGAATTTGACATGGGAGGAGTCCGTTAAGAGAGACCTGAAGGATTGGAGTATCACCAAAGAGCTAGCTATGGACAGGGGTGCGTGGAAGCTTGCTATCCATGTGCCAGAGCCATGAGTTGGTTGCGAGATCTTATGGGTTTCACCTCTAGCCTACCCCAACTTGTTGTTGTTTCTTGAATTTAATACTCATTTAGGGGGTGGAGCACCTGAGTGCTCCAAATCCTCTTCCGCTAATAGCGTGCTATATTTAAAAATAGCATTTTGCATAAAAAATAGCAAATATATCGCAAAGGAATAATTTACAAAGAAAGGAACACTCCTAACTGGAACCATATGACAGCTAGGCTCAGCGCAGGGATGTTCCTATTTTGCAAGGAAAGGGAACGCTCCTAATGGAACTTGCTGGAGTTGGAGGTATGGCTGACACCTCTACTTGGAGGTGTGTCTGACGCCGCTACTTGGAGCTGCTGCTGCTCATGAACTTGTTTGGGACTTAAAGACTTTCTTGTTGTTGTTGCTGTACAAACTTAACCTGAACTATACTAGCATTTGATGAAGAAGAAACTTAAACTGAGAGGCATGTCATGATAATTGATTAATTGTTTCTTCTTGCCCCTCAGCATGCTCATCCTTGTTTCTTGATCAGGTTGTTTGGCTGAGAAACTTTTGAACTTTTGAGGACAAGTCTAGCGCCATTAATCAAAACACCGGTGTTAATGAAAGTCTTACTGAGATGATCATGAAGTGCCACTTCCCTGGGCAGAGACTGGCTGTTGGAAAGCCTGAATATAAAAAAATTATTGAAGAGCATTTGGTTGTATAAGCTCCTGGTTTCCCTATATTTTTGAACAAATTTGATCACCATTTTTGCTGTCTTTTTTCAGAAAATAACCTGCGTGTGTGATCCAACTGTGATGGAGTTAATGTGGGGCATACAGATTCGCATGCCAAGTTTGGTGCCTAAAGAAACATCAGGTCCGACTGAAGATGACCACCTCCCGATGAGTCAAGGACTGAGAAAAGTGTTGAGAGATTATGGTTGTGATTATGTCAACCCCGAGATGGTGAGTTAATTAGTTGCTATGCCTTTTTGCTTTGTAGCTTCCTGTCATTTGGTGTTACACTGCATGAGAGCTTGTTTGCTGTGCATTTAAAATCCTTCATTTTTTACGCAACTTCTATAGAAAAAATATATTATTTGCATCTTTCCTTTAGTGATGAAACAATCCTTTTTGTATCCAGCTCGATCAGCCAATTCTTTTAACGGCTTGTGCTTTGTTTGAGTGTGATTCTCTTGAGGACGAGAAATCTGAAGAATTGAGCCATTTAGCTAAACTAATTAAGGTGGTGTCTGGCATCAACACCGAGGGTTGGGACTCACTGAAAATTGCAACAGCTCTGAAGAAGATATGGTGCCCTGAAGAAGCTGCCAATTCTTGTGAGGTAAATTATATGTACTATTTTGTGAATGTGTTGCCAGCTGCTGCTATGCATTTCTTGGAAATTTACCACTTTTTAAATGTCCAAGTTGTCTCTTTCAGATCATTTCAGAAGGCGATGTATCAAGGTTGGTGAATGATGCAGATAAATATAAAGTTAAGCTGGAAAAGGATGCTTGCTTGGAACTTTCTAGAGAAATCATGAAATCTCGTGGTGTTCGGGCATCGAAAGAAAAAGTACTGCAAAAATATGCTGAGCAGGCCAAGAAAGCATATGAAGCACAGAAGCTTATTAACCATTAATGGGCTCACAGCTGCTGAAAGTGTTTCAGCTAGTTAACTTGTCCTTATTCTGAAACGCATGCTGATCTTGGTTGACTTTATTTGTATCTTTTTAAGCTACTCTCAGCCTGAACATGGCCGGCATGACTCTACTCTGACATTGTATCGTTTGGCTATCTTGTTCGATTGGCTACTAAAATTACATGTCGCCTTTTTTTCACTTTGAATGGGGATTTTTGGTCAATGGAACATCTCATTGGTTATGTGCTTTTTGAAGGTTCGTTTTCACTTCCATACACTAAGAAAAAGGTTAACGCTAAATGATGGAATTAGCTTCTATTGCCTTAGAGCAACTCTAACCGACCCTCCAAGAGGCGGCGTCAGAGGTTTAGAAAGTTCTTTTTTCTCTCAATTGCACCTAACTGATGCCTTTTCGGCGTTGGAGTAAAATTATTACTCCGGGGCTCCCAACTCTCAAATATGCTTGCCACCCACCGTTGCGTAAAACTTCTCCACCCAACACTGCATCATTGCAACTTCTCCACCCCACACTACATCATTGCTGGCGAAGAAGCTTGCTAATTGCTGCCATCGTCGGAATCAAGCTCTATCGCCGCCACCACCGTGTCGATCCGTTGTCGAAAGCACGCACATCTTTTGAGCCTCTCTGTTGACCGCCGGTCATCTTGATGCCTCGCTTAACACTAGCAGCACTGGCCGGCCGTGACACCTTCTCCGCCCTTCAAGCGTTAGACAGATTGCCTCGATAAGTTTCTTTTGTGCTTTTCCATCTTGTTACTTCCTTTGGCAATTGAATTGAACCTAGTCATTTTTAGTGTAGATGAAGAGGAAGGTGATTTTCGCAACTCTTTGTCGGAGGAAGAAGACATTGACAACTTGGAAACAACCATTGCCATGATCTTCGACGACTCCATGGGTTACGTTTGAAATACCCATTTGTACACCTCATCTACAATCAAGGCAACACCATAAAAAACAGGTCCCATGTGTGGTGTATTTCTGTGAACAGGCAAAAAATCATATTGTATTGGTTTGTGCTATATGTAGAGGTGAAGGACACCATTATTCCAAACAAAGTTGTCTCAATTTTTTTATTCCAAACAAAGCATAACTTTTTCTACAGAAAGCATCAACCCAATATACGTTTTTCATTTGTTTTTCTGACAAAATTTGAAAGCGTTTGCAAGCAAGCATGTTGTTTTCCAACACGTAAGAAATACTAGTCCAATTGTTTAGCCCATTGCCCTATAGCCAGCCCATCAGGAGAAGGGGGTGGAGGGGCAAGCAAAGGCATTTCCTATTTGGTGCCTTAAGCGTCCGTTATTGTGTATTTTGCAAATGGGCGCCCCCCTCCTCTGCGCTTGGCCGGCCTATTTGCTTTTTTTTACTTGTTCTATTAATATAATGTTTGAAGATTTTATATTTGAATTTGAACAAATTTGATTCAAACACTAAATTGCTTATAACTTTTATTTAAAAATAGGTTTTTGATTGATTCTTTTTGCACTTTGTCACTAGATCTTTTGCCTATCCAGTAAGGTTTCACTTTTTTGGAATAATTTAAAATTGATTTATAGCAAAAACAGTACTGTTTTGACTATAGATTGGTTTTATTCATAAACTATTTGTTTTCAAGTAATTCTTTTTGTCGCTATTGACAAATTATAATATGTTTCTGTTAGACATCAGTAGACAATTTTTATAATTAATTAAAATTATGTTGCTATTGTTTTGTATTAAAACTTGTATAGATCATAACTAGAGTTTTATAATAGCAATTAAGTTGATTCTTTTTGCTAATAAAACTTTGAGCAAAATACTTTCCATTGAACTAAACAATTATATTTTCTTTTCTGTTAAAATTTTATTTCTAGATCAGAGAGCATTATTTGTTTTTATTTGATGTTCTTGAGTTTTCCCTAAGTTCTTCATAGTTTCTTTTAGCTTTCTTTATGTTTCTTTATGATTTCTTTTGTTTTTGGAGTGATTGATTATAGGAATGCAACTGTTTGGTTACGATAGATTTCTTGGAGTGTGACAAATAGATCAGTCAATTGTGAGAGCGATGAATTCCACCAACAAGTACCAGACAAGTTCACTTTGATCATGATTATCACCATACCCATGTTTTTATTGCATTTAGTATTTATTCTTTCCCACCATGCATGCAAAATAGGTAAACTGGAAACTTGGACTTGAATAATGAGGTAGGAACCCAATGTCCTCTGTTACCGAGCCCTGGGAACGTTATTATTTTCAACTGCTATGGTTGGCAGACGGGGATTGGTATGGGTGTTCATGAGAGTTGTGAGAGTGATGAATTATATTTGATGATGATAACTTCAAGACCTCAAGGACTCAAGACATGATTTTACAAATATACCTATGGGTGGAAATTGGATGAACGACGCCCTGGAGGACCCAGTGGTTAGCCTAGGTGTCGCTGGGGAAGTGCTAGTCAATCACGCGGAAAGTTCCACCCAAGTTCAAAGAGACGGATGAATACTTCAAGATCGGAAGCTTACCTGTGTAGCCACAAGTCAATATGGGCTCTATCTTGGTTGACTCTAGTTGTGACTTTGGCCGGACGGTGGTAGCAGATGTAGAAGAACTATAGGATTTGATGGGCACCGACAGTGGCCCAGAGGAACTCTTTGGAAGACCATGTTTCATTCATCATGTTCTCAAACACCAGGCAGTGCAAGGTCGATTCTTGTGGGTAAAGTGCATAAAACGCTGCAGAGTGTAAACCTAATCGATTAGATGTGTCCTCGGTTAAGGACAACTTGAGCCTCTGGAATTGGATCTATCCCGGAACTCTCAATACCGCACTATAAATGGACTATCTGATGAATTGATTAGTGGGATTTAATAATGAATTTGGGATATGAGATTTGGTTGGTGGAACAATCTCATCACTTTGTAGTAATTAATTTGATTCCATTATAGTAGCGAAAAACTAGCTTTTATGCAAAAACTCAGACTTAGAGCTACCACAACCATATTGCGTATAGATATAGACGTTTAATCTACTTTCTCATGTGATCTTGCCAGTACGTTCAAATTACTGACTTACACGGCTGCAACTTATCATGTTGCAGGATTTCTATGACGGATAAGAGTTACGTTGTAGGGTTACGGCCTACACTCAACTTGCCGTTGGCATTGATGGGACTCCACACCCTTATGATTGTATTTCCACTATGTTATATGAGGTATACTCTAGATCTACGTTACCTTTTTAACATGTGATGTTATGGTATTTCATCGATGTATTGTGTGTGCTGGCATACTGATCCAGGGATAGCATATAAAGCACAAAGGGACTGATCCATTTGGGTTGGGTTGCTATATAGATGGTATCAGAGCACATGTTGACCGTACGACATGACCCTAGAAACTGGAAAGCCGTAGGACATGATCTCTCTAAAACTTTATTTTCAAAAAGATCCTTTACCTCCCATCTTTTCTGTGCTTTATCAAATATTTCCTCTTACCTCAGATAGTTAGACAATACCCCTTTCCCCTTTGACCACACGGAGGATCAACTAAGACGACTCCAAGAAGGACGAGATATCGGACAACTTATGACCACTTCATAGTAAACTGGATTTCACCATGCATTAGAAGAATTGAAGCTACAACATTCGAAGACTCCGAAGACTCGAAGAAATTGAAAACCGTGAAGAATTCCAAGATTTATATGACCTTTAGAGGACCAGACCATGTTATACACACACATTAGATGCGGTGATTTGTGAGCTATCATTTTTGTGGTCTTCTGACAGCAAACAAATAAAACATATTTTCAAAACTATATTATTTGTATGGGTATCTATATCTCTATCGACATTCTATCTCCCTCTAAACCCGAGACATACACTGGAGGAGTTACTACGTGGGTATGTAATGTTGAGAATTCAGTGAAGATGGATGCAACCAAGCGATGAGTTCAAACTTAACCACAGACACCCGGATCCAACAAGAATCAAGCAAAATAGCTTAACTACAGACACCCGGATCAAACAAGAAGCAAGTAAAATTTTGTTGAAGGAAGAACCTGGAAGAAGCTATGACTTCATCAACAGACATTAATAGGAATTTACGCAAAACTTGAGAGTTGTGAAGAAACGATAGATGTTTAGTTTGGCTTGCAGAATTGATGGATTTATTCGAACTTAGTTCGTGGACAAGAGATATTCCACGATGCTTGTGAGAATGCCCGAGTGTTAGCAAGCGAGATTTGCTAAATCTTATACAAGGTAATGATTTGGGTGCGGAATGGATTGATCACCATGAAGACTACTTTTATCATTCGCTCTTGACATTTGGGATGGTAAATCTAGAGTGACTTACCTATAGTAATGTGACGATGATTTAAGCCGATTTAAACATTAAAATGGTATGATGATTAACCCTTATACAAGGCAGTTGTTGCCAATTGTAGGTTATTATGTGAGAATAAAGCCAAGGCCTATTTTTTTGCAGGAACCCTTATTTGTTGACCACCATGAGATTTTTGATAGTTGTTTAGCATTGACGCCAGACCTGTCAAGTCAAGAAGACCCAGTCCCGGAAGAACTTATGAAAAGACTCAAGATTTCAAGGGAAACAATATGCCGAACAACCAAGAGATCTTTAACCATAGCAGTATTAGGTTCAACTTTAATTTGTTCAGAAGACTTAGATGTTCTAACATTGCTTTTATTAACCACAGTTGCAACTTTAGTATGTTCCTTAATCCTAACAGGGAAAGGAGGTTTCTCAATATAAGCAGCAGGCACAACTGGATCAACATTATAAATAATAGTTTCATCTTTAGCTATAATAGGTTCCTCTAACAATTCTTCAACAGGGGGATGATATTTAAACCACTTCTCCTTAGGGAGATAAACATGAGCTGCAAATGATTCACAGAAAGAAGCTACCATCTGAGAGTCAAATCCATATTTAGTATTAAACTTATGAAACACATCAGTTTCCATAGAAGATTTAACACAATTAAACTCAAGTTTTATACCTGACTCATTACCTTTGTCGAGTTCCCAGTCTTCAGAGTTGTGTTTAATTCTTTCTAGAAGACCCCATTTGAATTCAATAGTTTCTTCATAGACGAACCGATAGAAGAAGAATCAACCATGGATTGATCATTATGAGAAGGCCGGGCATAAAATTTTGTATAATAATTTCTCTTGAGAGATCATGATTGGGGCATGTGTGCATCATGGACTTAAGCCTCCCCAAGCTTGAGCGATACTTTCTCCTTCACGAAGCCAAATATTATATATATATATAATTCTGATCACGATGAACCCGATACATAGGATAAAACTTATGATGAAATTCCAACTTCAATGGGTTCCAATCCCATGTTCCAATATCATCCAATAGCCTATACCATGTCAATGCTTTTCCCTCCAAAGATAAAGGGAAAACCTTCTTCTTAACTCCATCTTCGGATAAATATGCAAGCTGAAACAATCCACAAATTTCATCCACATAGATCAAGTGCATATTAGGATATTTAGTTCCATCTCCTACATAAGGATTAACTAGCAGTTTCTCTAACATACCCGAAGGAATCTCATAATAAATATTTTCAGTAGGTTCAGTAGGTTGAGGAGCAACTCTTATTGCTTTCAGTCGAGGTGAAGATACCCCGAACAAGCCCTTCAAAGGATTACTTTCCGTAGTGACAAGTGACCGTAAATTTCAGCACATAATATAAACGTTTCCTTAACAAATTCCACCTACCAAAGGCACTTCACTCCCCGGCAATGGTGCCAAAATATGGTGAAGTGTCAATCATAGTCCTTTCGATATGTAAGAGTGTCGAACCCAACAAGGAGCAGAAGGAAATGACAAGTGGTTTTCAACAAGGTATTCTCTGCAAGCACTGAAATTATTAGTAACAGATAATTTTGTGATAAAATAATTCGTAACCAGTAACAAGTAGCAATAGTAACAAAGCTGCAACAAGGTGGCCCAATCCTTTTTGGAGCAAAGGACAAGCCTAGATGTTCTCTTATATAAAGAAAAATGATCTTGAGGACACATGGGAATTCTCGTCAAGTTACTTTCATCATGTTTAGTTGATTCACGTTCATTACTTTGATAATTTGATATGTTGGTGGATCGGTGCTTCGGTGTTGTTCTTACTTGAACGAGAAACCCACTTATAATTACCCCCTCTCGCAAGCATCTGCAACTACGAAAGAAGAATTAAGAACAATCTAACCATAGCATGAAACATATGGATCCAAATCAGCCCCTTACAGAATAACACACAAACTAGGGTTTAAGCTTCTATCACTCTAGCAACCCATCATCTACTTATTACTCCACAATTCCTTTCCTTAGGCCTAAATGGTGAAGTGTCATGTAGTCAACGTTCACATGACACCACTAAGAGAAGAAACAACATGCATATCATCAAAATATCGAATGAATACCAATTTCACATGATTACTTATAACAAGACTTCTCCCATGGCCTCAAGAATGAAAGTAACTACTCACAAATCATATGCATGTTCAAGATCAGAGGAGTGCTAAATATCATTAAGGATCTGAACATATAATCTTCCACCAAATATACCAACAAGCATCAACTACGAGATGTAATCAACACTACTAGCAACCCACAGGTACCAATCTGAGGTCTTCAGACAAAGATTGAATACAAGAGATGAACTACGGTTTGAGATGAGATAGTGCTGGTGAAGATGTTGATGAAGATTGGTCCTTTCGCGAGGAGAGGATCGTTGGTGATGTCGATGGCTTCGATTTCCCCCTCCCAGAGGGAAGTTTCCCTGTAGAATCGCTCTGCCAGAGAGCAAAAGTGCTCCTACCTAGGTTCCGCCTCGAGAGGGTGGGGCTTCTTCCCGAAAGTCCTCCTCTAATTTTTTCTAGGTCAAAATGCTTCATGTAGCAGAAGATGGGCACTGGGGGCCTGCTAGGGGCCCCACAAGCTCAGGGGGCGCGCCCCTAGGCTTGTCACTCCCTGGTGGGTCCCCTGATGGTATTTGTTCAACCAGTATTTTTTATATATTCCAAAACAATTCTCCGTAAATTTTCAGGTCATATGGAGTTGTGCAGAATATCCATATCTGATATAGCCCTTTCCGGTCCAGAATTCCAGCTGTCGGCAATCTCCCTTTTCATGTGAAACTAGTAAAATAAGAGCGAAAAGGCATAAGAATTGCATCATAAAGTGAAATAACACTCCAAAATATAATAAGTAACAGTAGGAAAACATGAAGCAAAATGGACGTATCACGGTTCGTACGGGGTATGCCCGAGAACGTTCTATGGGGCAGGAGAGACGTGGCGCCGTGATTCCTCCTACCATGCGGGGAGAAAGAAACAGTCCCTGATGCCCTACAGAAAAGCAGACCGTACGAGATAGGCTCCGAGAATATTTTCTTTGTGGTAGGGTGGAATCACATCGTAGTATCTCGTCTTGCATCAAGGAGAGAAACACGTACCCAACACCCTACGAAAAACCTTCCAAGAGCTTTTTCATAATAGCAGAGGGGGCACGACGTCGTAACTCCTCAAACCTTTGGGGGGAGAAATGAGCGTTCAACAATCTTGCGGAAAGAGGCCCAAGAGAACATTTTCATAATGCGAAAGGAACATGTCACTGTAGAGCTGTCCAGGCGTTACACATGGTAGTGACAAAGGGAGGGAAAGTACCATACCAAGCTTATAGCTTGGTGGGGAAAAACCCTGGATACATATTTACAAAAGTTCCTTATTAGGGGTAGAACTTGTGGAGGTGCTCAATGTTCCAAGCGTTTGGGATGGGCTTTCCTTCCTTCATTTCTAGTTGGACCGACCCAGGTCGGGCGACATGGACCACTGATGTCTACTACGCAACCTTCTCCTTGTAGACGTTGTTGGGCCTCCAAGTGCAGAGGTTTGTAGGACAGTAGCAAATTTCCCTCAAGTGGATGACCTAAGGTTTATCAATCCGTGGGAGGCGTAGGATGAAGATGGTCTCTCTCAAACAACCCTGCAACCAAATAACAAAGAGTCTCTTGTGTCCCCAACACACCCAATACAATGGTAAATTGTATAGGTGCACTAGTTCGTCGAAGAGATGGTGATACAAGTGCAATATGGATGGTAGATATAGTTTTTTGTAATCTGAAAATATAAAAACAGCAAGGTAGCAAGCGATAAAAGTGAGCGTAAACGGTATTGCAATGCTAGGAAACAAGGCCTAGGGTTCATACTTTCACTAGTGCAAGTTCTCTCAACAATAATAACATAATTGGATCATATAAATATCCCTCAACATGTAACAAAGAGTCACTCCAAAGTCACTAATAGCGGAGAACAAACGAAGAGATTATGGTAGGGTACGAAACCACCTCAAAGTCATTATTTCCGATCAATCCATTGGGCTATTCCTATAAGTGTCACAAATGGCCCTACAGTTCATAGTAAAATAACACCTTAAGACACACATCAACCAAAACCCTAATGTCACCTAGATACTCTAATGTCACCTCAAGTATCCGTGGGAATGATTATATGATATTTATCACACAATCTCAGATTCATCTATTCAACCAACACATAGAACCTAAAAGAGTGCCCCAAAGTTTCGACCGGAGAATCAAGACGAAAACGTGTGCCAACCCCTATGCATAGGTTCATGGGCGGAACCCGCAAGTTGATCACCAAAACATATATCAAGTGGATCAATAGAATACCCCATTGCCACCACGGGTATCCCACGCAAGACATACATCAAGTGTTCTCAAATCATTAAAAGACTCAATCTGATAAGATAACTTCAAACGGGAAACTCAATCCATTACAAGAGAGTAGTGGGGGAGAAACATCATAAGATCCAACTATAATAGCAAAGCTCGCGATACATCAAGATCGTGCCAAATCAAGAACACGAGAGAGAGAGAGAGAGATCAAACACATAACTACTGGTACATACCCTCAGCCTCGAGGGTGAACTACTCCCTCCTCGTCATGGAGAGCGCCGGGATGATGAAGATGGCCACCGGTGAGGGACCCCCCTCCGGCAGGGTGCCAAAACAAGGTCCCGATTGGTTTTTGGTGGCTATAGAGGCTTGCGGCGGCGGAACTACCGATCTATTCTGTTCCCCGATCGTTTTAGGGTATATGGGTATATATAGGAGGAAGAAGTACGTCGGTGGACCTCCGGTTAATAGGTTAGTCCCAAAAATAATATAAAAGTGGATAATAAAGCCCAATATTGTCCAAAACAGTAGATAATATAGCATGGAGCAATCAAAAATTATAGATACGTTGGAGACGTATCAAGCACCCCCAAGCTTAATTCCTGCTCGTCCTCGAGTAGGTAAATGGTAAAAAAGATAATTTTTGATGCGTAGTGCTACTTGGCATAATTTCAATGTAATTCTTCTTAATTGTGGTATGAATATTCAGATCCGAAAGATTCAAGATAAAAGTTCATATTGACATAAAAATAATAATACTTCAAGCATACTAACTAAGCAATTATGTCTTCTCAAAATAACATGGCCAAAGAAAGTTTATCCCTACAAAATCATATAGTTTAGTCATGCTCCATTTTCGTCACACAAGAATGCTCTCATCATGCACAACCCCGATGGCAAGCCAAGCAATTGTTTCATACTTTAGTAATCTCAAACCTATAAACTTTCATGCAATATATGAGCGCGGGACATAACACTATGGGTGGAATAGAATATGATGATGGGGGTTATGTGGAGAAGACAAAAAAGGAGAAAGTCTCACATCAACGAGGCTAATCAATGGGCTATGGAGATGCCCACCGATTGATGTTAATGCAAGGAGTAGGGATTGCCATGCAACGGATGCACTAGAGCTATAAATATATGAAAGCTCAACAAAAGAAACTAAGTGGGTGTGCATACAACTTGCTTGCTCACGAAGACCTAGGGCACTTGAGGAGGCCCATTGTTGGAATATACAAGCCAAGTTCTATAATGAAAAATTCCCACTAGTATATGAAAGTGACAAAACAAGAGACTCTCTATCATGAATATTATGGTGCTACTTTGAAGCGCAAGTGTGGCAAAGGATAGTAGCATTGTCCCTTCTCTCTTTTTCTCTCATTCTTTTGGGACTTCCTTTTTATGACCTTTCTCTTTTTATGGCCTTTCTCTTTTTTTATTCCTCACTTGGGACAATGCTCTAGAAAATGATGATCATCACACTTCTATTTATTTACAACTCAATGATTACAACTCGATACTAGAACAAAAGATGACTATATGAATGCCTTCGGCGATGTACCAGGATATGCAATGAACCAAGAGTGACATGTATGAATGAATTATGAGCGGTGGCTTTGCCACAAATACAATGTCAACTACATGATCATGCATGCTAAGCAATATGACAATGATGAACATGTCATGATGGAATGGTGGAAAGTTGCATGGCAACATATCTCGGAATGGCTATGGAAATGCCATAATAGGTAGGTATGGTGGCTGTTTTGAGGAAGATATAAGGAGATTTATGTGTGAAAGAGTGTATCATATCACGGGGGTTGGATGCACCGGCGAAGTTTGCACCAACTCTCAATGTGAGGAAGGGCAATGCACGGTACCAAAGAGGCTAGCAATGATGGAAAGGTGAGAGTGCGTATAATCCATGGACTCATTATTCATAAATAACTCACATACTTATTGCAAAAGTCTACAAGTCATCAAAAACCAAGCACTATGCGCATGCTCCTAGGGGGATAGATTGGTAGGAAAAGACCATCGCTCGTCCCCGACCGCCACTCATAAGGAGGACAATCAAAGAACACCTCATGTTTCAAATTTGTTACATAATGTTTACCATACGTGGATGCTACGGGACTTGGAAACTTCAACACAAGTATTTCTCAAATTCACAACTACTCAACTAGCACGACTTTGATATTATCACCTCCATATCTCAAAACAATCATCAAGCATCAAACTTTTCTTAGTATCCAACACACTCATAAGAAAGCTTTTACTATTTTTGTGTACCTAGCATATTAAGATTATTTAAGCAAATTACCATGCTATTTAAGACTCTCAAAATAATCTAAGTGAAGTATGAGATATCAATAGTTTCTATAAAACAAATCCACCGCCGTGCTCTAAAAGATATAAGTGAAGCACTAGAGCAAAACTATATAACTCAAAAGATATAAGCGAAGCACATAGAGTATTCTATCAAATTCCAAATCATATATGGCTCTCTCTCATTTAAGAATTTCAGATCTTGGTACTTTATTCAAACATCAAGCAAAGCTAAAGAAAATAAAATGACGCTCCAAGCAAAACACATATCATGTGGTGAATAAAAATATAGCTCCAAGTAAAGTTACCGATGGACGAAGACGAAAGAGGGGATGCCATCCGGGGCATCCCCAAGCTTAGGCTCTTGGTTATCCTTGAATATTACCTTGGGGTGCCTTGTGCTTCCCCAAGCTTAGGCTCTTGCCACTCCTTATTCCATAGTCCATCGAATGTTTACCCAAAACTTGAAAACTTCACAACACAAAACTTAACAGAAAACTCATGAGCTCCGTTAGCGAAAGAAAACAAAACACCACTTCAAGGTACTGTAATGAACTCATTCTTTATTTATATTGGTGTTAAACCTACTGTATTCCAACTTCTCTATGGTTTGTAAACTATTTTACTAGCCATAGATTCATCAAAATAAGAAAGCAACACAATGAAAACAGAATCTGTCAAAAACAGAACAGTCTGTAGTAATATGTATTAAACGTATACTTATGGAACTCCAAAAATTCTAAAACAAATTGGTGGACCTGAGGAATTTGTCTAGTAATAATATGCAAAAAGAATCAGCTAAATAGCACTCTCCAGTAAAAAGTTTTAGCTAATCTCGTGAGCGCTAAAGTTTCTGTTTTTTACAGCATGATCATAAAGACTTCACCCAAGTCTTCCCAAAGGTTCTACTTGGCACAGACACTAATTAAAACATAAAAACACATATAACAGAAGCTATATGGATTATTTATTCCTAAACAGAACCAAAAATCAAGAAACTAAAATAAAATTGGGTTGCCTCCCAACAAGCGCTAACGTTTAACGCCCCTAGCTAGACATGATGATTTAAACAATGCTCACATAAATGAGAGGAATTGAAACATAAAGAGAGCATGATGAAGAATATGACTAGCACATTTAAGTCTAACCCACTTCCTATGCATAGGGATTTGGTGAGCAAACAACTTATGGGAACAATAACCAACTAGCATAGGAAGGCAAAACAAGCATAACTTCAAGATTTTAAGCACATAGAGAGGAAACTTGATATTATTGCAATTCCTACAAGCATATATTCCTCCCTCATAATAATTTTCAGTAGCATCATGAATGAATTCAACAATATAACCAGCACCTAAAGCATTCTTTTCATGATCTACAAGTATAGAAAATTTATTACTCTCCACATAAGCAAAATTCTTCTCATTCGGAATAGTGGGAGTATCATAAGAGACTTGAATTCTATAAATTGTTTCCACATTAAAGAGTAATGTTAAGAAAAAGGGTAATCATAATCATGACAAGTTTTATAAATATAATCATCACTACTTCTTATAGCATAAGTTTCATCACAATAATCATCATAAGTAGCAAATTTGTTCTCATCATAATCAATTGAAACCTCTTCCAAGATAGTGTACTCATCACTAAATAAAGTCATGAACTCTCCAAATCCAATTTTGTAAATATTATAAGATTCAACATCCTGCAAAATAGTGGGATCACTACTTACTAAAGTTGACACTCTTCCAAACCCACTTTCATCAACATAATCATCATCGGTAGAAGGCATGCTATCATCATAACAACTTTGCATATCAAAACTTGAGAGGCTAAAAATATCATCTTCATTAAACATAGCATCCCCAAGCTTGGGACAAACATTAATTGCAGCAAATATATTCTCAAATATGTCATTCTCATCAAACATAGCTTCCCCAAGCTTGGGCCTTTTCATATCATAAGCATAATCACTCTCATCATTAATAGTATGGATAGCACCAATAGTATAGCAAATATTATTATCACATTCTTCCAAGCAACTGCCAAAAACGATTTTCAAGATCATAAGTACCATTATCTTCCCAATCATAATCATCACAACAAGCAATAGGCATAACGAGATCATCATTAAGTGCATCCTCTTCATTTTCATGAGGCACAACAATAATAGGAGCAACATTATTTGGGAGAGATGTCTTTTTACCTCTCCTCCTTTTTCTTTTCTTCTTATTCACCTCATGTGTGGGTTCAATCCTATTTTTGGAGCTCCTTATTAATGAGATTGGTTGAATAGAAGGCTCCTCCTCGTTACCTGATTCATCATAAGAAATAATAGGAGGATATTGGGAAGTCTCTTCCCTTTCGTTAGCATTCTCTTCATCTTCTATTTGTTTTCTTTTCTTTATGTAATTGGAAATGTAAGGATTTTCAATGCAATTCACCGCACAATACATATAAATCTTCTCTAGATCAAAATCAAGAAATTTATCAAGATTAAACTTTGGAATACCCTCAGTAATACGTTTCATTTCCTCATACCCGAAAAGAAGCCTAAGCTCTTTATGATGCTCAAGGGTAATCAAATTATCACAATTTTTGGATACGATTCGGTCATGAAACAATTTGCATTGGAGATTTAAATGACCATGTTCATTGCAAAGTTCACAAGGGGCACGAAAAATATTGAATTTTTCAGCACAAACATCACGACTTTCTTGCAACAATTTAGTTTCTAAATACTTATGCCTCTTGCAATATCTATCTTCCCTATTTGGTGTATACTTGCAAACCCAATGCACTCCACAAAAATTGACATCTTTATAGGAGACATTTTCATCATAACTAGTGCAATAATCATTAGTACCATGGATATTCAAGGAGTTCATACTAACAACATTGCAATCATGCTCATCATTCAAAGATTTAGTGCCAAACATTTTAATACATTCTTCTTCTAACACTTTGGCACAATTTTCCTTTCCATCATACTCACGAAAGATATTAAAAAGATGAAGCGTATGAGGCAAACTCAATTCCATTTTTTTGTAGTTTTCTTTTATAGACAGAACTAGTGATAAAACAAGAAACAAAAAGATTCGATTGCAAGATCTAGAGATATACCTTCAAGCACTCACCTCCCCGACAACGGCGCCAGAAACTGCTTGATGTCTACTATGCAACCTTCTCCTTGTAGACGTTGTTGGGCCTCCAAGTGCAGAGGTTTGTAGGACAGTAGCAAATTTCCCTCAAGTGGATGGCCTAAGGTTATCAATCCGTGGGAGGCATAGGATGAAGATGGTCTCTCTCAAACAACCCTGCAACCAAATAACGAAGAGTCTCTTGTGTCCCCAACACACCCAATACAATGGTAAATTGTATAGGTGCACTAGTTCGGCGAAGAGATGGTGATACAAGTGCAATATGGATGGTAGATATAGGTTTTTGTAATCTGAAAATATAAAAACAACAAGGTAGCAAGCGATAAAAGTGAGAGTAAACGGTATTGCAATGCTAGGAAACAAGGCCTAGGGTTCATACTTTCACTAGTGCAAGTTCTCTCAACAATAATAACATAATTGGATCATATAAATATCCCTCAACATGTAACAAAGAGTCACTCCAAAGTCACTAATAGCGGAGAACAAACGAAAAGATTATGGTAGGGTACGAAACCACCTCAAAGTTATTCTTTCTGATCAATCCATTGGGCTATTCCTATAAGTGTCACAAACAGCCCTAGAGTTCGTAGTAAAATAACACCTTAAGACACACATCAACCAAAACCCTAATGTCACCTAGATACTCCAATGTCACCTCAAGTATCTGTGGGAATGATTATACGATATGCATCACACAATCTCACATTCATCTATTCAACCAACACATAGAACCTCAAAGTGTGCCCCAAAGTTTCGACCGGAGAATCAAGACGAAAACATGTGTCAACCCCTATGCATAGGTTCATGGGTGGAACCCGCAAGTTGATCGCCAAAACATACATCAAGTGGATCAATAGAATACCCCATTGTCACCACGGGAATCCCACGCAAGACATACATCAAGTGTTCTCAAAATCATTAGAAGACTCAATCCGATAAGATAACTTCAAACGGGAAACTCAATCCATTACAAGAGAGTAGAGGGGGAGAAACATCATAAGATCCAACTATAATAGCAAAGCTCGCGATACATCAAGATCGTGCCAAATCAAGAACACGAGAGAGAGAGGGAGAGAGATCAAACACATAGCTACTGGTACATACCCTCAGCCCCAAGGGTGAACTACTCCCTCCTCGTCATGGAGATCATCGGGATGATGAAGATGAAGGAAATATGCCCTAGAGGCAATAATAAAGTTATTATTTATTTCCTTGTATCATGATAAATGTTTATTATTCATGCTAGAATTGTATTAACCGGAAACATAATACATATGTGAATACATAGACAAACAAAGTGTCACTAGTATGCCTCTACTTGACTAGCTCGTTGATCAAAGATGGTTATGTTTCCTAACCATAGACATGAGTTGTCATTTGGTTAACGGGATCACATCATTAGGAGAATGATGTGATTGACTTGACCCATTCCATTAGCTTAGCACTTGATCGTTTAGTTTGTTGTTATTGCTTTCTTCATAACTTATATATGTTCCTATGACTATGAGATTATGCAACTGCCGTTTACCGGAGGAACACTTTGTGTGCTACCAAACGTCACAACGTAACTGGGTGATTATAAAGGTGCTCTACAGGTGTCTCCGAAGGTATTTGTTGGGTTGGCGTATTTCGTGATTAGGATTTGTCACTCCGATTGTTGGAGAGGTATCTCCGGGCCCTCTCGGTAATGCACATCACTCAAGCCTTGCAAGCATTGCAACGAATAATTTAGTTGCGGGATGATGTATTACAGAACGATTAAAGAGACTTGCCGGTAACGAGATTGAACTAGGTATTGAGATACCGACGATCGAATCTCGGGCAAGTAACATACCGATGACAAAGGGAACAACGTATATTGTTATACGGTCTGACCGATAAAGATCTTTGTAGAATATGTAGGAGCCAATATGAGCATCCAAGTTCCGCTATTCGTTATTGACAGGAGACGTGTCTCGGTCATGTCTACATAGTTCTTGAACCCGTAGGGTCCACACGCTTCGAGTTTGGTGATGATCGTAATTAGGGTTTTGTGTTTTGATGTACCGAAGGTTGTTCGGTGTCCCGGATGTGATCACGGACATGACGAGGAGTCTCGAAATGGTCAAGACATAAAGATTGATATATTGGAAGCCTATATTTGGATATCGGAAACATTTCGGGTGAAATCGGGATTTTACCAGAGTACCGGGGGGTTACCGGAACCCGCCCGGGGGTTATTGGGCCTACATGGGCCCTAGGGAGAAGAGGAGGGCCGGCCAGGGCAGGCCGTGCGCCCCCTACCCCCTAGTCCTAATAGGACAAGGAAGGGGGGGGGCAGCGCCCCCTTTCCTCTTTCTCCCTTCCCCTTCCTTTTCCAACAAGGCAAGAGGGGGGAGTCCTACACCCGGTGGGAGTAGGACTCCTCCAGGCACACCCCTTGGGCCGGCCGCACCTCCCCCTCTCCCTCCTTTATATACGGGGGCACCCCATGACACACAAGTTGATCTTCATGATCGTTCCTTAGCCGTGTGCGGTGCCCCCTTCCACCATATTCCACCTCGGTCATATCGTAGCGGTGCTTAGGCGAAGCCCTGCGTCGGTAGAACATCATCACCGTCATCACGCCGTCGTGCTGACGAAACTCTCCCTCAACACTTTGCTGGATCGGAGCTCGAGGGACGTCATCGAGTTGAACGTGTGCAGAACTCGGAGGTGTCGTACGTTCGGTACTTGGATCGGTCAGATCGGGAAGACGTACGACTACTTCATCTACGTTGTGTCAACGCTTCCGTTGCCGGTCTACGAGGGTACGTAGAAAACACTCTCCCCTCTCGTTGCTATGCATCACCATGATCTTGCGTGTGCGTAGGAAATTTTTGAAATTACTACGTTCCCCAACAGTGGCATCCGAGCCAGGTTTTATGCATTGATGTTATGCACGAGTAGAACACAAGTGAGTTGTGGGCGATATAAGTCATACTGCTTACCAGCATGTCATACTTTGGTTCGGCGGTATTGTTGGATGAAGCGGCCCGGACCAACATTACGCGTACGCGTACGCGAGACTAGTTCTACTGACGTGCTTTGCACACAGGTGGCTGGCGGGTGTCAGTTTCTCCAACTTTAGTTGAACCAAGTGTGGCTATGCCCGGTCCTTGCGAAAGTTAAAACAACACCAACTTGACAAACTATCGTTGTGGTTTTGATGCATAGGTAAGAACGGTTCTTGCTAAGCCCATAGCAGCCATGTAAAACTTGCAACAACAAAGTAGAGGACGTCTAAGTTGTTTTTGCAGGGCATGTTGTGATGTGATATGGTCAAGACATGATGCTAAATTTTATTGTATGAGATGATCATGTTTTGTAACCGAGTTATCGGCAACTGGCAGGAGCCATATGGTTGTCGCTTTATTGTATGCAATACAATCGCGCTGTAATGCTTTACTTTATCACTAAGCGGTAGCGATAGTCGTGGAAGCATAAGATTGGCGAGACGACAACGATGCTACGATGGAGATCAAGGTGTCGCGCCAGTGACGATGGTGATCATGTCGGAACTTCGGAGATGGAGATCACAAGTACAAGATGATGATGGCCATATCATATCACTTATATTGATTGCATGTGATGTTTATCTTTTATGCATCTTATCTTGCTTTGATTGACGGTAGCTTTATAAGATGATCTCTCACTAATTATCAAGGTACAAGTGTTC
Source organism: Triticum aestivum (assembly GCF_018294505.1). Taxonomy (NCBI): domain Eukaryota; kingdom Viridiplantae; phylum Streptophyta; class Magnoliopsida; order Poales; family Poaceae; genus Triticum; species Triticum aestivum. The sequence goes on along the minus strand of NC_057800.1, from coordinate 133,811,854 downwards.
TCCCTGAGTACGCACCGTTGCGAAAGTTCTTCGTGCTGAGACACCACGTGATGATCGGGTGTGATAGGCTCTACGTTCAAATACAACGGGTGCAAAACAGTTGCACACGCGGAATACTCAGGTTAAACTTGACGAGCCTAGCATATAACAGATATGGCCTCGGAACACGGAGACCGAAAGGTCGAGCGTGAATCATATAGTAGATATGATCAACATAGTGGTGTTCACCATTGAAACTACTCCATCTCACATGATGATCGGACATGGTTTAGTTGATATGGATCACGTGATCACTTAGAAGATTAGAGGGATGTCTGTCTAAGTGGGGGTTCTTAAGTAATATGATTAATTGAACTTTAATTTATCATGAACTTAGTCCTGGTAGTATTAGCATATCTATGTTGTAGATCAATAGCTCGCGATGTTGCTCCCAATTTATTGTGTTCCTAGAGAAAAATTATGTTGAAAAATGTTAGTAGCAATGATGCGGATTGGATCCATGATCTGAGGATTATCCTCATTCCTGCACAGAAGAATTATGTCTTTGATGCACCGCTAGGTGACAGACCTATTGCAGGAGTAGAGGCAGACGTTATGAACGTTTGGCTAGCTCAATATGATGACTACTTGATAGTTTAGTGCACCATGCTTAACGGCTTAGAATCGGGACTTCAAAGATGTTTTGTATGTCATGGACCATATGAGATGTTCCAGGAGTTGAAGTTAATATTTCAAGCAAATACCCAAGTTGAGAGATATGAATTATTCAACAAGTTCTATAGCTAAAAATATGGAGGAGAATAGCTCAAGCAGTGAGCATGTGCTCAGATTGTCTGGGTATTACAATCGCTTGAATCAAGTGGGAGTAAATCTTCCAGATAAGATAGTGATTGACATAATTCTCTAGTCACCATCACCAAGTTAGTAGAACTTCATGATGAACTATGATATGCAAGGGATAACGGAAACGATTCCCAAGCTCTTCGTAATGCTGAGATCAACGAAGGTAGAAATCAAGAAAAATATCAAGTGTTGATGGTAGACAAGACCACTAGTTTCAAGAAAAGGGCAAAGGGAAGAAGGGGAACTTCAAGAAGAACGGCAAGCAAGTTGCTGCTCAAGTGAAGAAGCCCAATTCTGGTCCTAAGCTTGAGACTAAGTGCTTCTACTGCAAAGGGACTGGTCACTGGAAGCGGAACTGCCCCAAGTATTTGGCAGATAAGAAGGATGGCAAAGTGAACAATGCTATATTTGATATACATGTTATTAATGTGTACTTTACTAGTGTTTATAGCAACCGCTCGGTATTCGATACTGGTTCAGTTGCTAAGAGTAGTAACTCGAAACGGGAGTTGCAGAATGAACAGAGACTAGTTAAGGGTGAAGTGACGATGTGTGTTGGAAGTGGTTCCAAGATTGATATGATCATCATCGCACACTCCCTATACTTTCGGGATTAGTCTTAAACCTAAATAAATGTTATTTAGTGTTTGCGTTGAGCATGAATATGATTGGATCATGTTTATTGCAATACGGTTATTCATGTAAGCTAGAGAATAATTGTTGGTCTGTTTACATGAATAAAACCTTCTATGGTCATACACCCAATGAAAATGGTTTGTTGGATCTCGATCGTGGTGATACACATTTATATAATATTGAAGCCAAAAGATGCAAAGTTAATAATGATAGTGCAACTTATTTGTGGCACTGCCGTTTAGGTCATATTGGTGTAAAGCGCATGAAGAAAATCCATGCTGATGGGCTTTTGGAATCACTTGATTATGAATCAGTTGATGCTTGCGAACCATGCCTCATGGGCAAGATGACTAAGACTCCGTTCTCCGGAACAGTGGAGCGAGCAACAGATTTGTTGGAAATCATACATACTGATGTATGTGGTCCCATGAATATTGAGGCTCGCGACAGGTATCATTATTTTCTGATCTTCACAGATGATTTGAGCAGATATGAGTATATATACTTGATGAAACACAAGTCTGAAACATTTGAAAAGTTCGAAGAATTTCAGAGTGAAGTGGAGAGTCATCGTAACAAAAATAAAAGTTCCCTACAATATGATCGCAGAAGTAAAATATTTGAGTTACGAGTTTGGCCTTCAGTTAAAACAATGTGAAATAGTTTCACTACTCACGCCACCTGGAACACCACAGTGTAATCGTGTGTCCGAATGTCGTAACCGTACTTTATTAGATATGGTGCGATCTATGATGTCTTACCGATTTACCACTATAGTTTTGGGGTTATGCATTAGAGACAGCCACATTCACATTAAATAGGGCACCATCTAAATCCGTTGAGATGACACCGTATGAACTATGGTTTGGCAAGAAACCTAAGCTATCGTTTCTTAAAGTTTGAGGTTGCAATGCTTATGTGAAGAAGTTTCAACCTGATAAGCTCAAACCCACATCGTAGAAGTGCATCTTCATAGGGTACCCAAAATAAAATGTTGGGTACACCTTCTATCACAGATCCGAAGGCAAGATATTCATTGCTGAGAATGGATCCTTTCTAGAGAAGGAGTTTCTCTCGAAAGAAGTGAGTGGGAGGAAAGTAGAACTTGATGAGGTAACTATACCTGCTCCCTTATTGGAAAGTAGTTCAGCACAGAAATCTGTTCCTGTGACTACTACACCAATTAGTGATGAAGCTAATGATGATGATCATGTAACTTCAGATCAAGTTACTACCGAACCTCGTAGGTAAACCAGAGTGAGATCCGCACCAGAGTGGTACGGTAATCCTGTTCTGGAGGTCATGTTACTTGACCATGACGAGCCTACGAACTATGAGGAAGCGATGATGAGCCCAGATTCCACAAAATGGCTTGAGGCCATGAAATCTGAGATGAGATCCATGTACGAGAACAAAGTATGGACTTTGATTGACTTGCCCATTGATCAGCGAGCCATTGAGATTAAATGGATCTTCAAGAGGAAGACGGACGCTGATAGTAGTGTTACTATCTACAAAGCTAGAATTGTCGCAAAAAGGTTTTCGACAAGTTCAAGGTGTTGACTACGATGAGAGTTTCTCACTCGTATCTATGCTTAAGTCTGTCCGAATCATGTTAGCAATTGCCGCATTTTATGAAATCTGGCAAATGGATAAACAAAACTGCATTCCTTAATGGATTTATTAAAGAAGAGTTGTATATGATGCAACCAGAAGGTTTTGTCAATCCTAAAGGTACTAACAAAATATGCAAGCTCCAGCGATCCATCTATGGACTGGTGCAAGCATCTCGGAGTTGGAATATACGCTTTGATAAGTTGATCAAAGCATATAGTTTTATACAGACTTGCGGTGAAGCCTGTATTTACAAGAAAGTGAGTGGGAGCACTACAACATTTCTGATAAGTATATGTGAATGACATATTGTTGATCGGAGATAATGTAGAATTATTCTGCAAAGCATAAAGGAATGTTTGAAAGGAGTTTTTCAAAGAAAGACCTCGATGAAGCTGCTTACATATTGAGCATCAAGATATATAGAGATAGATCAAGACGCTTGATAAGTTTTTCAATGAGTACATACCTTGAAAAGATTTTGAAGTAGTTCAAAATGGAACAATTAAAGAAGGAGTTCTTGCCTGTGTTACAAGGTGTGAAGTTGAGTAAGACTCAAAACCTGACCACGGCAGAAGATAGAGAGAGAATGAAAGTCATTCCCTATGCCTCAGCTATAGGTTCTATAAAAGTATGCCATGCTATGTACCAGACCTATTGTATACCCTTCCCTGAGTTTGGCAAGGGAGTACAATAGTGATCTAGGAGTAGATCACTGGACATTGGTCAAAATTATCCTTAGTGGAATAAGGATATGTTTCTCGATTATGGAGGTTACAAAAGGTTCATCGTAAAGGGTTACGTCAATGCAAGTTTTGACACTGATCCAGATGGCTCAAAGTCTCAATCTGGATACATATTGAAAGTGGGAGCAATTAGCTAAAGTAGATCCGTGCAGAGCATTGTTGACATAGAAATTTGCAAAATACATATGGATCTGAATATAGCAGACCCATTGACTAAACTTCCCTCACAAGCAAAACATGATCACACCTTAGTACTCTTTGGGTATTAATCACATAGCACTGTGAACTAGATTATTGACTCTAGTAAACCCTTTGGGTGTTGGTCACATGACGATGTGAACTATGGGTGTTAATCACATGGTGATGTGAACTATTGATGTTAAATCACATGGCGATGTGAACTAGATTATTGACTCTAGTGCAAGTGGGAGACTGAAGGAAATATGCCCTAGAGGCAATAATGAAGTTATTATTTATTTCCTTGTATCATGATAAATGTTTATTATTCATGCTAGAATTGTATTAACCGGAAACATAATACATGTGTGAATACATAGACAAACAGAGTGTCACTAGTATGCCTCTACTTGACTAGCTCATTGATCAAAGATGGTTATGTTTCCTAACCATAGACATGAGTTGTCATTTGGTTAACGGGATCACATCATTAGGAGAATGATGTGATTGACTTGACCCATTCCATTAGCTTATCACTTGGTCGTTTAGTTTGTTGCTATGGCTTTCTTCATAACTTATATATGTTCCTATGACTATGAGATTATGCAACTCCCGTTTACCGGAGGAACACTTTGTGTGCTACCAAACGTCACAACATAACTGAGTGATTATAAAGGTGCTGTACAGGTGTCTCCGAAGGTATTTGTTGGGTTCGTGTATTTCGAGATTAGGATTTGTCACTCCGATTGTCGGAGAGGTATCTCTGGGCCCTCTCGGTAATGCACATCACTCAAGCCTTGCAAGCATTGCAACTAATAAGTTAGTTGCGGGATGATGTATTACAGAACGAGTAAAGAGACTTGCCGGTAACGAGATTGAACTAGGTATTGAGATACCGATGATCGAATCTCGGGCAAGTAACATACCGATGACAAAGGGAACAACACATATTGTTATGCGGTCTGACCGATAAAGATCTTCGTAGAATATGTATGAGCCAATATGAGCACCCAGGTTCCGCTATTGGTTATTGACCAGAGATGTGTCTCGGTCATGTCTACATAGTTCTCGAACCCGTAGGGTCCGCACGCTTAAAGTTCGGTGACGATCGTAATTAGGGTTTTGTGTTTTGATGTACCGAAGGTTGTTCGGTGTCCCGGATGTGATCACAGACATGACGAGGAGTCTCGAAATGGTCGAGACATAAAGATTGATATATTGGAAGCCTATATTTGGATATCGGAAACATTTCGGGTGAAATCAGGATTTTACCGGAGTACCGGGGGGTTACCGGAACCCCCCGGGGGTTATTGGGCCTACATGGGCCCTAAGGGAGAAGAGGAGGGCCAGCCAGGGCAGGCCGCGTGCCCCTCCCCCCTAGTCCAAATAGGACAAGGAAGGGGGGGGACGGCGCCCCCTTTCCTCTTTCTCCCTTCCCCCTTCCTTTTCCAATAAGGCAAGTGGGGGGAGTCTTACTCCCGGTGGGAGTAGGACTCCTCCAGGCGCACCCCTTGGGCCGGCCGCACCTCCCCATCTCCCTCCTTTATAAACGGGGGCAAGGGGGCACCCCATGATACACAAGTTGATCTTCGTGATTGTTCCTTAGCCGTGTGCGGTGCCCCCTTCCACCATATTCCACCTTGGTCATATCATAGCGGTGCTTAGGCGAAGCCTTGTGTCGGTAGAATATCATCACCGTCATCACGCCGTCGTGCTGATGAAACTCTCCCTCAACACTTTGCTGGATCGGAGCTCGAGGGACGTCACCGAGTTGAACATGTGCAGAACTCGGAGGTGCCGTACGTTCAGTACTTGGATCGGTCGGATCGGGAAGACGTATGACTACTTCCTCTATGTTGTGTCAACGCTTCCATTGCCGGTCTACGAGGGTACGTAGACAACACTCTCCCCTCTCGTTGCTATGCATCACCATGATTTTGCGTGTGCATAGGAAATTTTTGAAATTACTACGTTCCCCAACAGAAGATGGCCACCGGTGAGGGATCCCCCTCCGGCAGGGTGCTGGAACAGGGTCTCGATTGGTTTTTTGTGGCTACAGAGGCTTGCGGAGGTGGATCTCCTGATCTATTCTGTTCCCCGATCGTTTTAGGGTATATGGGTATATATAGGAGGAAGAAGTACGTCAGTGGACCTCCGGTTAATAGGTTAGTCCCAATAATAATATAAAAGTGGATAATAAAACCCAATATTGTCCAAAACAGTAGATAATATAGCATGGAGCAATCAAAAATTATAGATACGTTGGAGACGTATCAACCACCTTGAATGGACCCTCCCAGACGGGTGAAAGCTTGTTGAGGAGTTCACTGGACTACAGCCGGTGGAGGACGAGGTCTCTAGGTTCCAGCACCCGAGAGTGAATGTGCTGACTATGGTAGAGGCGGTGTCCTTGATGGTCACTACTGCAGGATGCTGCTAACGCGACACTACGATCAGAGACCCTTCGATGAAACTGCGTGCAATGCAATAATCGCAAACGGTGGTGTAAAAACCCGTCAAAAAGGTGCAAAACATTTGCGATGACGGATGCATCAAACACGGTTCGGATTTTAGTTGCGTGTCCGATGCAGGGCATACGGTTGATCCAAACGTACTGTTTGCGATTAGACACAACAACAGAAATGGGCAGCCATATCAATGTGTGTGTGATATACGACATACAGTTTGCTCCGATGAACTGTTTGCTATTAGGGAAAGCAACAGAAACGGTCAACCAGATCAAGGTGTGTGTGTGTGTGTGTGTGATATACGGCATACGATTTAGTCCAATGAGCTGTTTTCTATTAGGGAAGAGAACATAAACGGTTCAACTTAACAAGATGTGTGTGATACGCGGCAAACAGGCCCGGAGGTTAATTTGAGAACAAGTACACAAAGGTTAATTTGACATACATGACTTATAAGTTTCACATAAATCATATCACTTTTTTGTAAAACATTTAATTGCGTTGATTGTATATAATGCTCCATCCTATTAGTTGAATTAACCTCGAGGTCCATGTTTTGGAAACATGTCATAAAGTAACGGGATAGACCTTCATTCCAGCCAATCAACATGTGTTCAAAAAACAAAAATTATCAAAAAGTAATGAGATAGGCCTTCTTCAAGCCAATCAGCATGTGTACGAAAAACAAAAAATGTCAAAAATTACAAAACAAGGACCTCGAGGTTAATTCAACTAGTATGATGGAGCACTATATATATTCAACACAATTAAATGTTTACACTGACCCATCAAGTCAGTTAATTTAACATCGAGGCCACTTATCCAATCACCCATCTAATGACTACTCAAGCCTCATCATAGTTAACTTGGGAGTTCTGTTAGATGAGCTATCAGTAGGGAAGTTGGTCCTTGCTACTGTAGGATCCCTCTTTGCATCCTTTATTGTGCACCCGGATGACCGACTGTTGCCGCCCAATGGTCAATGCCATGTCCCCCGCGGATGAGTGGCAAATGGTTAATCCATAAGAATTGTTTGCGATGATGCAGAACAACAGAAATAGGCTACCAGATGAGGGTGTGTGCGATATATGGCATACAATTCACTAGGATGAACTGTGTGTGATTAGGCAACACAATGGGAACGGTTCAACTGAACAAGATGTGTGTGATACACGGCAAACAGGTCCGTAATAAAAAATGTGTGTGAAGACCAATAATAACACAGACGATTGCTACTAATAAGCTGTGTGATTTGCTCTGTCTACAGAAGAATAACATGTGTGTGTGTATATAACTGAAATAAACATCAAATTACATAAGTGACTATAAAGATCATTCGCACACATCTCAATAAACAATTGCATGCATTCTAAAGTAGGAGAAACGATCGTCTAGTCATCTACTTCTTGTGACGCTCCCGCCACTGCTCTGTGGCTCGATCCCTCGTCTGGGGCAGGAAGAAGACACTTCCTCATGTCAACGATCTGCCTGTACATCTCGTAGCTTGTGTATGCGTCCTTGGCCGCGTAGTTGACGTGTTGTTCCCCAGTCTCTCATGCCACACACCGCGCCAGGCGTTCTTGTCCTTCTTGCTCTCATTCTTCATTTTCATGTAGTAGGGGTCGATGATGGCCGAGGCGAGGTCAACCAGGGAGTTCGGTTTGTTGTTGTCGCTGCCCCAGACCTTGTAGTGGTGTTGGATGTTGACAAGATTCGGGCATTTCAAGCCTGAAACCTGGAGCGCTTTTAGATCGTTGGTGGTGTCCACCGTAGTGAAACTGTAGTCGGGGCTGATAAACCTGGAGAAACGCTGCAAGGCCTTGTGGCCAGGTGGTAGTGGTAGACGAGGATGTCATGTCGCACGCACAACTGGGCGACGACAACCTTCTGATCATGCCTGGCATGACTGATGGTGTACTCGAGGTCGAAGCCGACCACTTGGTACTTGACCTCGGCAAGGAACTGCTCCATAGTTTGGATAGAGCTCTCCACTGAGACCGGATTGTTCATGTACACCACCGAGAGGGCCTTCCCTCTCACGTGGGTGTCCATGACGTGATGCATGGTGAAATGCCCGCCGTTGTCATAGTCGGCCGCTGGGAGCGCCATTGGAGCCACAGGGAGCGCCATTGGAACTGCTGGATGTCCTCTCTGTATGTGTCATCGTGGGTGTGCTTATTATGTCGTGGGACATGAGAGGTGAAGGTCAATGGCCGAAGGAATAAAAGGGGGCCAGGCGGCCTGGATTCTCGGCGTGTTCGCATGGCAGTTTTTGAAGCGGGTAAATGCATCATCACGTCGCGCCCGGCGCAACCACACGCACACGGACATGCATGATCATGCGCCGGCCCCAAACACTGGCAGCACGCGTGGAGGGACGAGGGCAGAGCACCCGGAGGGACGCGAGAGCAGAGTGCGCCGCGGCCGCCTCAACCGCAAGCAACCACACACATAGAGCAGTTGAACACACAGGAAATGGTCGCCTACAAGCCGACCGACAGTTGTCACTACAAAAAAATACACTTCCATGATGATACGTGTTTGTCACAGTAGGTCACATTTTCTGTCATGCATGTACATCCATGACAATTTTATGACAGAATCAAGATAGTCATACCTGTGCCGTCGTAGAAGTGTTCCACGACATTACCAAAAGTATCATCACGGAAGTGTCCACTTCCATGACGATAAATCGCGCGTCATAGAAGTGCTTTCGTCAAGGGTGACTAACACGTGGCATCCACCGTAATGGAACGCTGTTAAGCTATCAGGTCCGGTTTTGGATCCGATAACCTGTTAACAGCCTGGACCAATGGGGATTTTCCACATGTAAAATACTCATTGGCCGGAGGAAACACGTGTTTGCTGACCGTTGGGACAGGTGTCACTCATCCAATGGGCGAGATGCGCCTATGATACGTTGACACGTGGACTGGCCCAAGAGTGGCCCATAAAGATTAAATGGGCCAGCCCAACTAAAGGCCCACAAAATTTAGCGGGCAATAATGGGCCAGCCCTAATGGCCCACAAGATTTAGCGGGCCATAATGTGCCGGCCCAGCTAAGGGCCCACAAGATTTTGTAGAGCATAATGGGCCGGCCCATCTAAATGCCCAACATTCTCAGTTAAGGCCCGTACGGCTAGTGTCAAATCGGCCCGTCCAGCTTAGATTGCTTCTCGAGGGGATATACCGGAGCCCTGTCAAATCTGGACGGGAGTCTGGACGAGTTTAGGCTGTGGTGTCCAGCTTCTAGCTCGGACGTCCTTTGGAAGATCCAACCGTTGATCGGCTGCGGAATTCCTATATCTACCACCCCACAAAATTGCAGCTTGGTCCGACCGTCCAAACTCCGGGAACCTTCCGATTAGTGCATCACTTTTCGGATCTGTTTTCTGCGTGAGAACAAATCCGACCTGAATTCATCTTTTTATGAACGGGATTCCGGACATCCTTTTTGAAGGAAGTTTTGTATGGGGTATTGTGTTTTGTTCCCAAACACATCCCGCTAATTTTGAAGTCTTTTCCAATATGATCTTCACCATCGCGCTGGTGTCAAACCAGCCCGACAATGTTGCTCTACGGCTGCCGACCTGCGCTAGACACGTTGTCACTTTATGGAGCCGAGCTCAACTTCTTCGGACCATCATCTCGGCAAGCCGAACAAGAGTTCAACATCGCGAAGGATAAATCATCACCAACATCGCCGCCCCACGGATTACACGGAGCGGGCACACCGGCGTCGCCGCACGTTCACTTCATCAAGCTGGCATTGACCACGTCATGACCGGCATCGGTAGGGCCGCACTGTTGCTTCTTCAAGCCGATGTCCATCGCCAACCTACTTCGACTCATCGGCTGACATCGAGGCTTCAACGTCTCCGCTGGACCGGGGGCTTCGCCATCTCTTCATCAACCTACTCCAGAGACTTCAGCATCACTAGCCAACTAGCTTCGTCACATTAGCTGGACCAAGGGCTATGCCTCGGCAAGCCTACCTTTGCCAGCATCGCCGTGCCGTTGCTTTATCGCCCATTAGGCAATGGGTGTGTGGATCGAGTCCCAAATTTGGGAGTCACCTTTCTTCGAATTGCTACAACAAATAAACCAGGTTCCGTACATAGTCCAGCGCACGCCGCATCCGGAACTCAGACCGACCTATGAATTCAGGCTTTGCCACGCCTTTACTGCATCACGCCGACGCCCCGCATCGACATTCACTTCGGCGCGTAGGCCATATTTTCTTTTATTACTCACTTTGCATAAATTATTTATTATGCAACGATTTTTTAATTATTATTATTAATATTATCTCCGGTTTGCACTATTTTTTTGTGCACAGGAAATTGATCCGGTTCGGGCAGTATCATCAACTCGGTGTACTGACATACCACGTCACCCCGGCTGGACGGGGGGCTTCGTCAACACTTCATTACCCCACGCCGGGGACTTCGGCGTCACTCTGCCGGCCTGCATTGGCCGTGCTATGTGACCACTTTGGAGTGCCGAGCTCTTCGCTCCGCCACCTCAGGACCGGCTTGGGGGATGGAACCTTGTCCCGCATCAAGCTTGGACCGCGTCATCAATGCCAAACACATTAACCAGCTAAGTTGCCTTCATGCTCAAAGTTTTAAATTTTTAACTTGTGTTCAGTTCGACCTAGCATTATACCTTTCTGGCAAAAAGTTGTTTGTGAAAAAAAATCCTTGTCATAACCTTGTTTGTGACACACAAATTCAAATACCCAGTTCACTTGGGGGCTTTCTTCATGAAGCCATTCCTCTTGCATATGATTATACTTGTACGGCTTCGTTCCTTGTTCGTGTATTACGCCACAATATGCACCACATTGACTTAAGCGATTTACAAGCTGGGTTGCCTCGCTCCTGTGTTTACCCCTACGTTCCCGATTGTTCGGCTAGGGAGTAAAGGGAGCACCTCTGCGATTGGCATGATCGGGTCATCCGAGCTTGGACCTCAGACTGGGTGAAGCCGAAAGCTAGCGCTCATATTGTTTTCAATTATTGTCGGCACACAACAGAACTCATGAGTACAAAAAATCTATTGCACAAGTCTCATAGTAACAATGAGCAACCGAAGAAAGGTATCGGTGGGGGTACTATTTTCTTTGAAGATGCTTCTTACACTTCGTCAGTAATATAGCATAAGTTCCCTAAGCGCGCTTTGTCTATTACAGCCTTATGGCCTGATTGCCTGGTTATCGGAAACACCGTCGATATTTTCGACAGGTGGAGTACATAACACTTTTCGGTCCTTGACCGAAGAGGGAGAAGCCGACGGTCGGTTAAGACGCGTTTAAAGTTCGGGTGAACAAAGATATGATATTAGTACTTCGGTACATACAATCATTATACATAAAATTCTTTTACCCAAGTCACTTGGGGGCTCTTAAATGAGCCGTTTTATAATAAGTGTCCTTCTTCTTAGTCGTTGCAAAGTTTTTTTAATTATTATTTATCACTCCTTTCTCGACGCAAGTGTGTGGTCAATAGCTGGATAGCCTTGCTTCCCTCTAAAGCCGCTCGAACTTAGTTTGCTAAACTAGCCTCGGAGAAGCACCCCGCCTTCGGGATAAGGAGGTTGAAGCCGTAGGCTGACCCGCTTGAAGTCTTGAGATAGGATGTGTCATTGTAAAGCACGACAGCAACACAATTTTCTTTTTCTAAGACGAATTTTCGATTTGGCACCGAACACTTGATCTAGTTCGAGCGTCTAGTTTTTACTGAAGTTTTTGGTTTTCCATGCCTATGGCACTTTTAAGCTATTTATGTGTTTCCAGCATTAGTCTCGTAGTGCGGCGCCGAACACCTTTAGGGATTTGGCAAAAACCATTCTATTATGCATCAGTTTCGAATTGCGTCTTTGGTCAATAGTTTGGTTGCCTGACTCTATGCTTGCCTCCTACATTCCGCTTTGTTCGGCTAGGTGCGCAACGGGAGAACCACTGCGATTGTGCTTCCAGCTAGCATGGTTAAGTGCCTCAGTGGAAAAAGCCAAAAACTGTCAGTCACAATAAGCGTAAACTGGTCAGCGATCCGATGACTGTGTTAAATGACATGTCGTTCATAATATTGGCCGAAGTGTTTATGGCTTGACCTCGACTGTCGCCGAACACTAACCAGAGGCTAGTAACTGGCCTTCCAACTTTAAGCTCCTGTGACTAAGTGAAAGTTATAAAGCCCGCATATCTGATTGCCTCATTTCTGCTAACACAACCGCCTCTGGGCACCGAGATGTCGGCTAAGGGTTATTTTGTTAGTGCGGAAACACCCTGTGTAGTATCTACCAAGGGGTAGAAGCCGACGATGGGCCACTTTCAACTGATAAATGGTCGCAATAGAGTCAAAATAATAATGTAAAGTACTTGGACACATAGAATCATTACACATAATCTGTGATTTTACTCTGGATATCGATCCTTAATTCAGCCACCCGTGCCCACATTAAGGCTCGGGGCTACTGGGCTTCGTGCTCATTATTTATAAGTATTAAAGGGGCACATCGATCCCCTGATTTGGTGTTGCCACCCGACCAGTGTCTCGGGGGCTACTTCATTGCTTATTCAATGCAGATAATTCAAAGTGCTCAGTGTTCGGCTTGACCGAACTATGCGCATACGCGTCTTCAGACAATGATAGGTACCATATGGACCTATCCGGCATCAAGCTAGTGTATTGCGGCGACTTCTCATGACCCTCTCTCAGGGGCCCGTTCGCCGATCACTATTATCTCTAATATATTACACTGCGTTTTTATTCCTATGTATGCTGTCGAGCTAGGAGTTGACCCTCAGGCCGATTTCACGACCTGAGTCTTAGAAGCTACTAGGATCAGCGGTTTCATATTTTCCTTCAGGTGCATCTCGGATTTTAGATTGACACACACCTTGAGGGATACTGGATATCTCGGCAGAGAATAAATTGCACCAATCAAAACTATTCACAAAAAATCAGCCCGCTATCGGGTGGTGCACCACCTTGGAACCAGTCCGGCATAGAGCTCGGGCGCCAGTGGCTGGCTCCATAGAGGGCATTTCCGGCATTAAGCTCGGCTAAACTCCTTCAACTTTTTATAACCAAGGTGATCTACGACACATCGGATACAGTCCGGTGTTGGAGCTCGAACATAGTCCGGCATTGGAGCTTGGATACAGTCCAGCGTTGGAGCTTGGATATAGTCCGACGTTGGAGCTCAGATACAACCCGATGTTGTTACCCGGCTGCAAAAGATACCATGAATACAGTCCGGTGTTGGGGCTTGGACGCAAGAGGGCACTGCCACCCGGGAACAACTTCAAACCCGAGGAGTGGCATGAAAATAACAAGGCATTGATAAAGGCCGGAAACTTAAAGGGGCTCCTCGGATACCCAACGTGTAAACTCATCGTATGCACTTCGGCGATCCTCAAGATCGAAGATGAGAAGATTTGTTGAACCACTTTTCAAGACCGACAACCAAAGATGAAGAACAGTTCGGAAGAATCGAGGAGCGTCCCCAACTTGACGACCGGTTCAGGGGGCTACTGACGGTGTCCTGGACTAGGGGGTACTCATCACGTCGTCTCCCGATCAGTTGGATTGGGCCGAGGACCCCCATGGTCGTATACTCATGGGCTAGTTCGGACAATTGCCGCATACAAGAAAGATTCCACAAGACTTGGTGATCAAGACAAGGACTCCTCCCCACCGGCGTATTCGGCTAGGACTCTTGTTATCCTAGGCCTCTGGTGCATTATATAAACCGAGGCCAGGCTAGTCGATAAAGATATACACAATCATAATCATGGGCTAGCTTCTAGGGTTTAGCCTCTCATGGTAGATCAACTCTTGTAATACTCATATCATCAAGATCAATCAAGCATGAAGTAGGGTATTACCTCCATCGAGAGGGCCCGAACCTGGGTAAACATTGTGTTCCCCGCCTCCTGTTACCATCCGCCTTAGACGCACAGTTTGGGACCCCCAAGCCGAGATCCGCCGGTTTTCACACCGACAAACGGCCCGTCCTAAACTTGTCATCATCGCGACCCATGGTCACTTCTGGCCCGTTAACAGTCTGCTAAGAATTTGGGCCGAATTACGGCCCAATGTCTTTCCAGCCTGTTAAAGGTCCTGCTTCATTTGGGCCCATTTATAGGCCATTTAAACTTTCAGCCCATAAACGACCGTGAAGGATATGGGTCATATTCGGCCATGTTTGACATTCGGCCTGTTAGAGGCCCACTACAGATTTGGGCCACTTTCAGCCTGTCGTGAGTTTCGGCCTGTTAACGTCGGACGAAATCCATGGGCCATATGTGTCCCAACGCCACATTGGGCCTACTAACGGCCCATAGAAAAATGACACTAATCAAGCCCGACCGAACTTCTGGCCTGTTAAAGGCCCATGTAGTAGGTCGGCACATTTACGGCCCGTCTGAATTTCGGCATGTGGACGATCCGCATTGTAAATGGGCCACCATTTCGGCCTGCTGAGACTAGTGGGTTATTTGGCCCAATCAGGGCCCAATCTTACTTTTGGCCTATTAAAGGCCCATGTTTTTATGGGCTCGAGATATTTACACATGTAAATGGCCTATTATTGTTGAGGCCCAAGTTATATTTAGGCCTGTTAAAGGCCCACTATGGGCACATGCCTACTAGAAAAATATGAAAGCTTATGCTAATTTAGGCCCAAATATTTTTAGTGGGCTACATGCAAATTTCGTCCCAGAATCGTTTTTAGCCCAATTGGAATGGGCCCGACGAATGTTGGCATATTGGGCTCCTACAAAGCTTTCGGCCGAATACATTACTAAGATAAACCTACACTATACAAAAATAGCGTCGTAATTACCGCAGCCTTTGGCAGCATCATAAATGCTGTATCACAACAAAATAAATTCCAACCATACAACAAAATGCCTGTTGGCATAAATTTTATAGTCCTTGCAGATAAAAGCACCATAAGATGTATAGAAGAACATATCATTTGACCTGAGTGCTTATGTTTCAGGCTGTAGAATCTAATGGAGCAGCACGATCTTCCCCTTTTTTCGCCATTGCTCTTGAACAACGAAGCAAATGTCTGATAGTCTGGTTTCAAAACCATTCATATCTTCACGACATTTGTCAACCACTATTTTTGTTTCCGACACAACGTCCATTAGGGATTGGACTTGTGTCTGGAGCACAGATATATTACTCTGTCTAGCCGGAAGATTTTGTTTAGTAGGCGATTTGGACGAGGTTACCTTGACAACTAACCCAGAATTACGCAGGAAGGTGCTTTTTTGCACTGTTAGTGGAGAGATACTGATACGTCTCCATCGTATCTATAATTTTTGATTGTTCCATGCCAATATTCTACAACTTTCATATACTTTTGGCAACTTTTTATACTATTTTGGGACTAACATATTGATCCAGTGCCCAATGCCAGTTCCTGTTTGTTGCATGTTTTTTGCTTCGCAGAAATCCATATCAAACAGAGTCCAAACGGGATAAAAACGGACGTTGATTTTTTTGGAATATATGTGATTTTTCGGAAGTGAAATCAACGCGAGACGATGCTCGAGGGGCCCACGAGGCAGGGGGTTCCCCCTAAGGGGGCATGCGCGCTCCTGACCCTCGTGGCCACCCTGTAAGGTGGTTGATGCCCTTCTTTCGCCGCAAGAAAGCTAATATCCGGATAGAGATCGTGTTAAAATTTCAGCCCAATCGGAGTTACGGATATCCAGGAATATAAGAAACGGTGAAAGGGTAGAATCTGAGAACGCAGAAACAGAGAGAGACAGAGAGACAGATCCAATCTCGTAGGGGCTCTCGCCCCTCCCATGCCATGGAGGCCATGGACCAGAGGAGAAACCCTTCTCCCATCTAGGGAGGAGGTCAAGGAAGAAGAAGAAGGAGGGGGGCTCTCTCCCCCTCGCTTCCGGTGGCACCGGAGTGCCACCGGGGGCCATCATCATCACCGCAATCTTCACCAACAACTTCACTGCCATCATCACCAACTCTTCCCCCTCTATGCAGCGGTGTAACCTCTCTCTTACCCGCTGTAATCTCTACTTAAACATGGTGCTCAACACTATATATTATTTCCCAATGATGTATGTCTATCCTATGATGTTTGAGTAGATCCGTTTTGTCCTATGGGCTATTTGATGATCAAGATTGGTTTGAGTTGCATGTTTTATTATTGGTGCTGTCCTATGGTGCTCTCCGTGTCGCGCAAGCGTGAGGGATCCCCGCTGTAGGGTGTTGCAATACATTCATGATCCGCTTATAGTGGGTTGCATGAGTGACTGAAACAGAAACCCGAGTAAGGGGGTTGTTGCGTATGGGATAAAGAGGACTTGATGCTTTAATGCTATGGTTGGGTTTTACCTTAACGATCTTTAGTAGTTGCGGATGCTTGCTAGAGTTCCAATCATAAGTGCTATGATCCAAGTAGAGAAAGTATGTTAGCTTATGCCTCTCCCTCATATAAAATTGCAATAATGATTATCAGTCTAGTTATCGATTGCCTAGCGACAAATAACTTTCTCGTAACAACAAGCTCTCTACTAAAACTAACTTAGTTGTTTCTTTATCTAAACAGCCCCTACTTTTTATTTACATGCTCTTTATTATCTTGCAAACCAATCCAACAACACCTACAAAGTACTTCTAGTTTCATACTTGTTCTAGGTAAAGCGAACATCAAGCATGCGTAGAGTTGTATCGGTGGTCGATAGAACTTGAGGGAATATTTGTTCTGCCTTTAGCTCCTTGTTGGGTTTGACACTCTTACTTATCGAAAACTGTTGTGATCCCCTATACTTGTGGGTTATCAAGACCTTTTTCTGGCACCGTTGCCGGGGAGCAATAGCGTGGGGCGAATATTCTCGTGTGTGTTTGATTGATTTATCACTAAGTAATTTTTATTTTCTGTTCTTAGTTATTCTCTATCTTTAGTTATGGATATGGAACATGAAATACCAAAAAAATTAGGTGTACCTGCTACTCATGGAGATGGGGAACCTCCTAAAACCCTCGATGCTTAATATGTGAAAAATATTATGTTCCACTTTGATAATCCTGAGAAAACCTCATTCAATATGGTAATGGGAGTAACGTTGGATCAACGTGAATACTTTAGGGATTATCGCTTGACACAAAAAGCGAAACTATTATGTGATCAAATTTATATATTGTATTGGTATGCTAGGAAACTATGCTTGAGATATGATTATACTTGTTGCTCTAGGATGAAGGATCCACACCTTCCCTTTTCATGTGAATTTAATGATAATGAAACCTTAGCTTCTTATGCTAATGGTATATATGATTACTATGATGTGGAACAAATAGAAGAATTTGTTGCTTTTAAGGGTGCTTATGAAATTGAATCTTTGTTTGAAAAGTATAAAGCTTTTGATGATGATGTTTATAGGCCTGAAAATTTAGCTATTCTAAAATATTGCTATGATAATTATGAATATAATTCCTATATTAATGCGCTTATTAAGAAAGTCTCTGCTGTGCAAGAAGAGACTAATATTTTGCAGGAATCTATGGAAGAAGAAATTGATGAAACTGTGAGCTCATTGGATGAAAAAGATAAGGAGGAGAGCGAAGAACAAAAGGAGGAAGAGCGGATTGATCACCCGTGCCCACCTTCTAATGAGAGTAACTCTTCAACTCATACATTGTTTAATTCCCCTTCATGCTTACCGAAGGATGAATACTATGATAATTGCTATGATCCCGTTGATTATTTTGAAATATCCCTTTTTGATGATGCTTGCTATGCTTGTGGCCAACATGCCAATATGAATTATGCTTATGGAGATGAACTTGCTATAGTTCCTTATGTTAAACATGAAATTATTGCTATTGCACCCACGCATGATAGTCCTATTATCTTTTTGAATTCTCCCAACTACACTATATCGGAGAAGTTTACCCTTATTAAGGATTATATTGACGGGTTGCCTTATACCATTGCATATGATGATTTTGATGAATATAATATGCATGTGCTTGCTGCTTCTACTTGCAATTATTATGAGAGAGGAACTATATCTCCACCCCCCCTATGTTTCCAATACGATAAAATTGCAAGGAACTGTTTATACTATGCATTGGCCTTCACTATGTGTGCATGAATTATTCTTTTATGACATGCCGATGCATAGGAAGAGAGTTAGACTTTGTTGCTACATGATATATGTTACTTTGTGCTCACTACTAAATTACAAATCATTGTTAATTAAAATTGGCTTTGATATACCTTGGGATCCGGGTGGATTCATTACTTGAACACTATATGCCTAGCTTAATGGCTTTAAAGAAAGCGCTGCCAGGGAGACAACCTGGAAGTTTTAAAGAGTCATTTATTTCTGTTGAGTGCTTTTATAAAGTTTAAAAACAAAATAAAATAAAGAGGGGAACCCAAAACTTTTTCAAAAAGGAAAGTGAAAGTGAGAAAGACAAGCATTGTTGAAGTGGGAGAGCTCCTTGAACTTTGTTCATGCTCACGACAACTTTGTGAATCTTGATTACAGAAACTTTTCAACAAAAATAATTATCCTCTTGTACAATTCCATTGTATTAAAAAAATAATGTGCCAAGGTTTGCCTTTAGGATGCTTTAGATGCTTGTTGGTTTGTACGGTGCAGGACAGAAACTTTGGCTGTAGTGCGCGATTTAACATTTTTAGATGGAACATCAAATGGTTTTTATTCTTTTTGCATTGTCTTTCTATACAAATTCTTTATCCTAATTTCGGCAGAATTTTTCAAGTATCATAAGTATGGTAAATGTTCAGATTATTACAGACTGTTCTGTTTTTGACAGATTCTGTTTTTGATGCATAGTTTGCTTGTTTTGATGAAATCATCAATTTATATCAGTGGATTAAGCCATGGAAAAGTTATATTACAGTAGACACAATGCAAAAACAAAATATGAATTGGTTTGCAATAGTACTTAGATTAGTGATTTGCTTTATTATACTAACGGATCTTATCGAGTTTTCTATTGAAGTTTTGTGTGGATGAAGTGTTCGATGATCGAGAAGGTCTCGATGTGAGAAGAAGGAAGAGAGGCAAGAGCTCAAGCTTGGGGATGCCCAGGGCACCCCAAGTAAATATTCAAGGAGACTCAAGCGTCTAAGCTTGGGGATGCCCCGGAAGGCATCCCCTCTTTCTTCAACAAGTATCGATATGTTTTCGGATTCGTTTCATTCATGCGATATGTGCAACCTTGGAGCATCTTTTGCTTTAGTTTTCACTTTTCTTTTATGCACCATGCTGGTATGCGATAGTCCTTGGTTGATTTATAGAATGCTCATTTCACTTCACTTATATCTTTTGAGTATGGCTTTATAGAATGCTTCATGTGCTTCACTTATATCATTTGAAGCTTGGATTGCATGTTTCTCTTTACATATACAACCACCATTTGTAGAATGCTCTTTTGCTTCACTTATATTTGTTAGAGCGTGGGAATATCTTTTATAGAAAGAACTAAACTCTCTTGCTTCACTTATATATATTTAGAGAGATGACAGGAACTGGTCATTCACGTGGTTAGTCATAAAATCCTACATACGACTTGTAGATCACTGAATATGATATGTTTGATTCCTTGCAATAGTTTTGCGATATAAAGATGGTGATATTAGAGTCATGCTAGTGGGTAGTTTTGGATTAGTAGAAATACTTGTGTTGAGGTTTGTGATTCCCATAGCATGCACGTATGGTGAACCGTTATGTAACGAAGTCGGAGCATGAGGTATTTATTGATTGTCTTCCTCATGAGTGGCGGTCGGGGACGAGCGATGGTCTTTTCCTACCAATCTGTCCCCCTAGGAGAATGCGCGTAGTACTTTGTTTCGATAGCTAATAGACTTTTGCAATAAGTATGTGAGTTCTTTATGACTAATGTTGAGTCCATGGATTATACGCACTCTCACCCTTCCACCATTGCTAGCCTCTCTAGTACCGCGCAACTTTCGCCGGTACCATAAACCCACCATATACCTTCCTCAAAACAGCCACCATACCTACCTATTATGGCATTTCCATAGCCATTCTGATATATATTGCCATGCAACTTCCATCATCATCATATACATGACTTGAGCATTCATTGTCATATTGCTTTGCATGATTGTAAGATAGCTAGCGTGATGTTTTCATGGCTTGTCCGTTTTTTGATGTCATTGCTACGCTAGATCATTGCACATCCCGGTACACTGCCGGAGGCATTCATATAGAGTCATATCTTTGTTCTAGTATCGAGTTGTAAGTAAATAAAAGTGTGATGATCATCATTATTAGAGCATTGCCCTAGTGAGGAAAGGATGATGGAGACTATGATTCCCCTACAAGTCGGGATGAGACTCCGGATGAAAAAGAAAAAAGAAAAAAGAGGAAGGCCAAAAAAAGAGAGAAGGCCCCCCAAAAATAAAAAACTAAGAGAAAAAGAGAGAAGGGGCAATGTTACTATCCTTTTACCACACTTGTGCTTCAAAGTAGCATCATGTTCTTCATATAGAGAGTCTCTTGAGTTATCACTTTCATATACTAGTGGGAATTTTCATTATAGAACTTGGCTTGTATATTCTGATGATGGGATTCCTCAAATGCCCGAGGTCTTCATGAGCAAGCAAGTTGGATGCACACCCACTTAGTTTTCAGTCTGAGCTTTCATACACTTATAGCTCTTAGTGCATCCGTTGCATGGCAATCCCTTCTCACTCACATTGATATCTACTATTGGGCATCTCCATAGCCCGTTGATACGCCTAGTTGATGTGAGACTATCTTCTCCTTTTTGTCTTCTCCACAACCACCATTCTATTCCACCTATAGTGCCATGTCCATGGCTCACGCTCATGTATTGCGTGAAAGTTGAAAAGGTTTGAGAATGTCAAAAGTATGAAACAATTGCTTGTCTTGTCATTGGGGTTGTGCATGATGTGAATATTTTGTGCGGTGAAGATGGACCATAGCCAGACTATATGATTTTGTAGGGATAACTTTCTTTGGCCATGATATTTTGAAAAGACATGCTTGCTTTATTAGTAGGCTTGAAGTATTATTGTTTTTATGTCAAATGATAGACTATTGCTTTGAATCACTCGTATCCTAATATTCATGCCATGATTAGATACATGATCAAGATTATGCTAGGTAGCATTCCACATCAAAAATTATCTTTTTTATCATTTACCTACTCGAGGACGAGCAGGAATTAAGCTTGGGGATGCTGATATGTCTCCGTCGTATCTATAATTTTTGATTGTTCCATGCCAGTATTCTACAACTTTCATATACTTTTGGCAACTTTTTATACTATTTTTGGGACTAACATATTGATCCAGTGCCCAGTGCCAGTTCCTATTTGTTGCATGTTTTTTGTTTCGCAAAAAATCCATATCAAACGGAGTCCAAATGGGATAAAAACGGACGGAGATTTTTTTGGAATATATGTGATTTTTGGGAAGTGAAATCAACGCGAGACGATGCTCGAGGGGCCCATGAGGCAGGGGGCAGGCGCGCCCCTGGCCCTCGTGGCCACCTCGTAAGGCAGTTGATGCCCTTCTTTCGCCGCAAGAAAGCTAATATCCGGATAGAGATCGTGTTTAAATTTCAGCCCAATCGGAGTTAGGGATCTCCAAGAATATAAGAAATGGTGAAAGGGTAGAATCTGAGAACGCAGAAACAGAGAGAGGCAGAGAGACAGATCAAATATCGGAGGGTCTCTCGCCCCTCCCATGCCATGGAGGCCATAGACCAGAGGGGAACCCTTCTCCCATCTAGCAAGGAGGTCAAGGAAGAAGAAGAAGGAGGGGGGCTCTCTCCCCCTCGCTTCCGGTGGCACCAAAGTGCCACCGGGGGCCATCATCATCACCACAATCTTCACCAACAACTTCACCGCCATCATCACCAACTCTTCCCCCTCTATGCAGCGGTGTAACATCTCTCTTACCCGCTGTAATCTCTACTTAAACATGGTGCTCAACACTATATATTATTTCCCAATGATGTATGGCTATCCTATGATGTTTGAGTAGATCCGTTTTGTCCTATGGGCTATTTGATGATCAAGATTGGTTTGAGTTGCATGTTTTATTATTGGTGCTGTCCTATGGTGCTCTCCGTGTCGCGCAAGGTTGAGGGATCCCCGCTGTAGGGTGTTGCAATACGTTCATGATCCGCTTATAGTGGGTTGCATGAGTGACTAAAACACAAACCCGAGTAAGGGGGTTGTTGCGTATGGGATAAAGAGGACTTGATGCTTTAATGCTATGGTTGGGTGTTACCTTAATGATCTTTAGTAGTTGCGGATGCTTGCTAGAGTTCCAATCATAAGTGCATATGATCCAAGTAGAGAAAGTATGTTAGCTTATGCCTCTCCCTCATATAAAATTGCATTAATGATTACCGGTCTAGTCATCGATTTCCTAGGAACAAATAACTTTCTCGTAACAACAAGCTCTCTACTAAACCTAACTTAGTTGTGTCTTTATCTAAAAAACCCCTACTTTTTATTTACATGCTCTTTATTATCTTGCAAACCTATCCAACAACACCTACAAAGTACTTCTAGTTTCATACTTGTTCTAGGTAAAGCGAACATCAAGCATGCGTAGAGTTGTATCGGTGGTCGATAGAACTTGAGGGAATATTTGTTCTGCCTTTAGCTCCTCGTTGGGTTCGACACTCTTACTTACCAAAAACTGTTATGATCCCCTATACTTGTAGGTTATCAGATACTAACGCACCGCAGCAAGAGGTGACATTGTGCCTGTGGTAGCCTCGTCACCTTCAGGTGGTTGTGGCTGTTCAATCATTTGTTCCATAGCTTGCTGAAAGTTTGAACTTGTAGTTTAGTGTACCAGATAAGTTACTAATGAGACAAAAACAAACAAAGTAGGTTTCACGTTTATACATAACTTATTTTGGTGAACTACTGTAATACATTAGCATGTATTGTAGTGCCAACTACATAATAAAATCACTTTCAGAACATATGTCCATGTAGCATGCCTACTGTATTGTTTATTTCCTCACATCCATTGACATCTAAGGATAAAGAGACATGGTTTAAAGTAGGATGAACATAGTATGACATCATTCATATCATGGGAAAACAAATATAAAACAAACATGCTATTCTATCATTGTGTGCGCACGTGAACATCACAACTAGATTATAGATCAAGACCAAAAGAATATCCTTCATCTCTTTTAAACCATGTAAGGTGAAATGATACGTTAAGACAACTGTGTATAAAAGTGAACAGAGTAACTGACATTGGCTGCAAACCAAGTAGTTAAATGAACACATCACAGTGACAATCAGTTCAAAAGCAGGAGGAATAAGGACTTACAACAGCGGCCTAAACTGGTGTGCTCATGCCCTTCATCTTGCTGGTGTGGCAATCTTTGAAGATTTGCACTGCACTCAGTTCAGGTTCTTTTTGGTCCGCACGGGTTTTCCTCTATATTTGGAACAAGTTAATATGGATACGATAATATGGCACAGAAAAAAGAAGGAAGTAGCAGCTATTTACAAGAGCCTCGTAGTGTGCAATATAGCTACGAGATCGTGTTGTTTGTTGGAATTTCACTTTAGAACGGTTGGTCTTGTTCTTCAAACAGTTAGCCTAGAAGAAGATACACTTGTAAGGCACATACATAAATACAAGTTCAATATGTGGTCTGATCAAATAAATATACCCTACCTGATACTTTGGATCAGGCCAGTGTTTAACAAGGGTTGTCTAGTCTTCATCTGTAATATATTCCACTGGAGATGTTTGGGCGATTTCATTGTTAGCCTTGCCTTCAAAGTGAGATTTTCTAAGGTGGTACCGATACTGTCGTAGAGCAGACTGAAAAACATGAGTGCAGGCTTGTTTAGTTGAATCATCTTTCGGATCCAACTTGAACCTCATCTGTTGAAAAAAGAATGTGAGTCTTATTAGGAGGAAGCTAGAAAGTATGGCACAGAGCAAGACAATATTACAAATTGCGATGAATAACATTAATTATGGATAAATGGTTAAGGAAGGTGTTAAAATGGGTATTGTCTTTCTCATTCCTCTACTGGATCCACGTCGGGAGGATACGTGCATGACAGCTAACGGCAATGGCTGCCTCTGATACTAACTTGGCTGACTCTGTAGCATCACGTGGCCTTTTTAAACCTGCCTCAAAATGGATCTCCATTCTTCCTCCTTTATATTTTGTTAATCTGTCAAGAATTATCCCTGATGTCTATTTCCGCTTGCGCCGTGGTGCTAGTTCAACAATGAATATGGAAAGTGTTAGTGCACATCAAACTTTGAGAGTACATATAAAGGAGCATGCAACTGCAACTTGACTCGGTCAGGTACCGTCTTGGTGTTGATGCTCATGAGGTTCATCTGATCTTGCCAAGTCCTGTTGTGTCAGCAGTGCTTCGAAAGTAGTGTTAGGTGTGAATGCAGCTTGGGAACTGGCCAGTTCCAGAGCAAACGAACGAGTAAATCGTTGAGATGCTGGTACAGTTGAAGCGGATGCTGCAGCTGGTGGAGCAGGTGATACTGTGTTTGTAGATTTAGCTGGTGGACTTGGACCTTCTACTTCACTATAAGTACCAGCAGAATCTCGAGGGCAGATCCTTTTCCGTTTCACCCGACGAGTAACACCATTCCCTACTATATTCTTTTCCTTGCTCTCTTTTGACTTTGCCATGTCAGGGCATACCCACAACACAAAATAATAAAATCGCTTTCCAGAACTCATTGATGCATGATACAGACAAGCAATACTTTGATGTAAGACAACCGTATGAGGATGGAATATGTAAGAAAAACAGGACAACATGACATATTGACAGCTACAATGTGTAAACTAAGCAGAAGGATTTTCAAGAAAATAGAAGTAATGCAAGCTAGACACCATAATAAAGATGCAACCAATATCACTCTGCCTAGTTAAAAGTGTCTTGTCATAAGTGGCATTTCGAAAAATTAGAAGCAGTACAACATAGAAAGATGCAACCACTATCAAACTGCCATGTTAAAAGCATCCAATCATGAGTGACTGATGCGGGATACACAACAACTATACTTTGATCTAAGAACATGGTATGATTGATAGATGCAGTGTATTCTAGACACAGAAAGGCATGTCATATGCATATGTATAACGTATAAACTCAGCAGGTGAAATTTAATCAAAATAGAAGAAATACAGGCTAGACAACATTTGCAACATGAAACCAATTATCACACTGTCAACTTAGAGCAAGCACCTGCGATGGTGGAGTATGGGAGATGAACTCATTATGTAGACTTGGGACTTCAATTTCATTAGCAGTAGCAATGGCAAATCTAGAGAGTCTCTGTTTGCGTTGGTCCGGAGGACCACCAACATCCCCTAACTTACTCTTTTCCTTCTTATTTTCTGATATTGCCTTATGAAGTCAAAACCAAAAGAAGATGAATAAAATTAGCTCTGCATAACTGGTTGATGCATGATACAGACGAACACTACTTTGATGTAAGGCAAGCGCAGGATAGGAGGATGGAATATATACAAAAAGAAGACAACATTACATATTCGGACGTATGATAGGAGGAGGGAATATGTACGAAAAACAGTAAGCAGAAGGCATTTCAAAAATATTAGAAGAAATGAAAGCTAGGCACCATATGAACATGCAACCAATATCACTCTATCAGGTAAAAAGTGGCTCGTCGTAAGTGCCATTTCAAGAAATTAGAAGCAGTACAATCTGGAAGACAATGCAAGATGCAACCTACATCACACTCCCAAGTTAAATTTGTCTTATGGGTAAGTGATCGTTGTAGGTATAAGTTGTAAGCTACGCAGATGCAATTCAAAAAAATCAGAAGCAATACAAACTAGACATCATATGGAACACGCAACCACATATAACATTTCCAAGTTAGAGCAAGCACCTGTGATGGTGGAGTAGGGGAGATGTGCTCATCATCTACACGTATGTTCTAGAAACAGGAACATGTGTCATATTCACGGGCATTATGTGTAAAGTAAGCAGATGCAATTCAACAAAGTTAGAAGCAATACAAGCTAGACATCATACGCAACATGCAACCACATATAATAGTGCCAAGTTAGAGCAAGCACCTGTGATGGTGGAGTAGGGGAGATGTGCTCATCATCTACACAGCTACGTTGACTGTCTAGCCTTGTGTTGTCTTGCAAATCTTGTTGGGAGGATGGCAGAGTAGAATCTGTAGAGACCCTCCGTTTTAGTTGCTCGGAAGGAGCAACATCATCCAATGCCTTACCAATTTGCTTCCGCTTTATTGATTTTGCATTGTGAGGTCAAACCGACAAGAAAAAGGAACTCATTCATGCATGATACTAATGAACACTACTCTGATGAAAGGCAAAGTCATGATACGAGGATGGAATATGTACGAAAAACTAGACGGCTTGACATATTCACACCTATGATGTGGTAACTAAGCAGAAGGCACTTCAACAAATTAGAAGCACTGCAAGCTAGACACCATATGGATGGTGCAATCAATATCACTCTGCCAAGTTAAAATTGTCTCGTCATAGGTGGCGTTCATCAAACGAGAAGCACTACATGCTAGAAATCATATTCAAGACGCAAACCAATATCACACTCCCAACTTAAAGGTGTCCCATCATATGTGACTGACGCAGGATACACAAGAAGAGTAGTTTCATGTAAGAATATGGTGTCATAGATATATATAGTATGTACCAAAAATAGGAAAGCGTGTCATATTCACACGTATCATGTGTAATCTAAGCAAATGCAGTTTACACTAATTAGGAGCAATAAAATCTAGACACCATATGCAACATGCAACCAGATATCACACTGCCAAGTTAGAGCAAGCACCTTGGATGGTGGAGTAGGGGACCGGAGACTTGGAACTTGTAATGCACTAGCAGTACAAGGAGAATCCGTACAAATGCTCCGTTTACGTTGCTGCAGAGGACCACCATCATCGCCTTTCTTACTCTTTTCCTTCCACTTTTTTGATTTTGCCTTGTCAAGTCAAACCCATAAGAAAAAGGAATAAAATTTGCTCTTCAGAACTCATTGATGCATGATACTGACGAGCACTACTTTCATGTAAGATAGCCGCATGATGGGAGGATGGAATATGTATGAAAAACAGGACGGCATGACATATTGACATGTATGATGTATAAAGTGTAAACTAAGCACAAGGTGTTTGAACTAGTTAGAAGCAATGCAGCTAGAAAGCATATGAAAGATGAAACCAATATCACTCTGCCAAATTAAAAGGGTGGCCTAACAAATGTATTTGACCAAATTAGAAGCAATACATTGCAATAGGCTAGAAAGAATATGCAATATGCAATGAATAAAGGAGTCTCATCATAAGTGATTGATGCAGGATACAGAAGAGAGATAGTTTCATGTAAGAACATGGTTAACACATAGATGTAGTGTGTACCAAAAATAGGAAGGCATGTCATATTCACAGGTATAATGTGTAAACTAAGTAGATGCAATTTACCCTAATTAGAAGCATTACAAGCTAGACACTGTATGCAACATGCAACCACATATCACACTACGAAGTTAGAGCAAGCACCTGCGATGTTGGTGTAGGGGAAGTGCAGTCTTTAAGTACAGAGCTACGTTCAATATCTTCAATTAGGCTTGCTATTTCTTGAGAATCATGTGGAGAGGATGAAACTACACTCTTTATAAGAGCAGCGCGTCTCATACTAACCCACGGGCATGACTGTCTCATCATAAGCGATAGATGCAAGATACACAAGAAAAGTAGTTTGATGTAAGAACATGGTGTGATAGGCAGATGCAGTATGTACCAAAAACAGGAAGGCGTGTCATATTCACATGTATAATGTGTAAGCTAAGGATATACAATTTAAGAAATTAGGAGCAATACAAGTTAGGCACCATATGCAACATGCAACCAGATATCACACTGCCATGTTAGAGCAAGCACCTGGGGTTGTGGAGTAGGGGAGATGAGATTTGGAACTTGCACTGCAGTAGGAGTAGCAGGAGAATCTGCAGAGATCATCTGTTTCGGTTGCTCCAGAGGACCACCATCATCCGTGCCTTCATCCTTTTAGATTTTGCCTTGTCAAGTAAACACACAAGAAAAAGGAATAAAATTCGCACTTCCAAATTACTTGATGCATGATACTGACAAACACAACTTTTATGTATGGCAACCACATTGTAGGAGGATGGAATATGTATGAAAACGCTAAGCAGAAGGCATTTCAACAAATAGGAAGCAATGCAATCTAGACACCATATGAAAGATCCAACCAAAATCACTCTACCAAGTTAGATGTGTCTCATTATAAGTGGCACTTCAACAAATTAGAGGCAATACATGTTTGAAATGATATGCAAGATGCAACCAATATTACAGGAACGCATGTCATATTCACAGGTATAATGTGTTAACTAAGCAGATGCAATTTACCCTAATTAGAAGCATTACAAGGTAGACACCATATGCAACATGCAACCACATATCACACTACCAAGTAAGAGCAAGCACCTGCGATGGTGGTGTGGGGGGAATTGCGGTCATCAACTAGAGAGCTACGTTGACTATCTTCATTTAGCCTTGTTGTTTCTTGAGAATCATGTGGGGAGGATGACACTACACTCTTTAAACGAGTAGCGCATCTCATAGTAACCCACTCGGGTGTCTGTCTCGTCATAAGTGATTGACGAGGGATACAAAAGAGCATTAGTTTGATGTACAGACATGGTTAATAGACATATGTAGTATGTATCAAAAATAGGGAGGCATGTCATTATCAAAGGTATAATGTGTAAAGTAAGCTGATGCAATTTAACCAAATTGGAAGCAATACAAGCTAGACACCATATGCAACATGCAACCACATTTGACAGCGCGAAGTTAAAGCAAGCACCTGGGATGGTTGTGTGTGGCAATTGAGATCATCAACTACAGAGCTACGTTTATTGTCTCCATCTGCTGGCACTGCACCCTTTAGAGCGCTGAGACGCTTAGTGCTTATCTTCGAATTACACTAGAGCGACTTCTGTCTTTTCTTTTTTATATTCATCAACACTGCGTCAGAGTCTGAAATACCCATGCATAAAAACAATAGTGTGAGTATGGGTGAAGTGTGTGCACAAGTAGTATAGTGTAAAGGTAGCAGATAGCAGGTCGGTGAGAAATAAATGACGGGAGACATATGATAGCTCTACAACATGCATGGCACACGAAATTACTAGATTCTAGGATTTTGAAATATGAGCACAGGGATGGCTGGGAAATGCAGATGCTCCTCCAGCACACCACAAGGTGTGGTCCTACGAAAATAACAATCGACTGAAAACAAATAGGTTAGTCAATTTTTTCTGCATCGTCCGATGTACAAAGAACGGGTAGATCGCCTTCATCTACCTCCAGCCAGTCAGTGTTACGATCTTCCTCGAAACGTCAGCGACCACCAGCCCAGTCCCCTACCTCCACCCTCCCCTCGACCTCACCGCACCGCCGTGCTTGGCACCGCCCCGACTATCCCTTCAAGCCCCGCCGACCTCCAGATCGGGCGTAAGTAGCTCCTGTGCCCCACACCCCTATGATAGACACCGATGTGCCACTTCCCCGGCGAACAGGCGGACTAGGTGCTCCGCACGCCTAAGTGGGTGCTGCTTCTCTTAATTGCGATTCGACTGACCCTGAATTGAAATCCAGGCAAGCTACTGACCTCTAGCAAAGGTGAAATAGTAAATGGGAGGAAACCTTGTGCATTTAGTATCACGAAGAAGATGCAGTACGAAGCGCTCAACTAGTTTCTTTCATGGGATGAATACGGTGTGAGCAGAGACGTAAGATTTGCACGAATAAGGGAAGAGGAGTACCTCTTTCTGCTGGCAGTGATGTGTCCTCCTTCTGTTTTTACAACGATCTTGTGTGGTTTGCTGGAAACGAGAAGTTGTGGAGGATGGTGGAGCCTTGGACGAACCAATGGTCAAGTTGTTGAGTGTGGTGCGGTGGCCATCTGTAGGTGATACGTCCATTTGGCATCATGCTTTTATATCGATATTTATTGCATTATGGGCTGTTATTTCACATTATGTCACAATACTTATGCCTATTCTCTCTTATTTTATAAGGTTTACACAAGGAGGGAGAATGCCGGCAGTTGGAATTCTGGGCTGGAAAAGGAGCAAATATTAGAGACCTATTCTGCACAACTCCAAAAGTCCTGAAACTCCACGGAATACCTTATAATAAATAATGAAAAATCCTCGCCAAAGATGAAGACCAGGGGGCCCACACCCTATCCACGAGGGTGGGGGGCGCCCCCCCTACCTCGTGGGCCCCCTGGTGGCTCTCTGATGACCATCTTCTGCTACATGAAGTCTTTCGTTGAAAAAAAACCAGAAGCAACCTTTCGGGACGAAACTCCTTCGCCACAAGGCGGAACCTTGGCGGAACCAATCTAGGGCTCCGGCAGAGCTGTTCTGTCGGGGAAACTTCCCTCCCGGAGGGGGAAATCATCGCCACTGTCATCACCAATGCTCCTCTCATCGGGAGAGGGCAATCTCCATCAACATCTTCATCAGCACCATCTCATCTCAAAACCCTAGTTCATCTCTTGTATCCAATTCTTGTCTCCAAGTCCTAGGTTGGTGCTAGTAGGTTGCTAGTAGTGTTAATTACTCCTTGTAGTTGATGCTAGTTGGTTTAATTGGTGGAAGATCATATGTTTAGATCCTTTATGCTTATTATTACCCCTCTGATTATGAACATGAATATGCTTTGTGAGTAGTTACGTTTGTTCCTGAGGACAAGGGAGAAGTCTTGCTATTAGTAGTCATGTGAATTTGGTATTCGTTCGATATTTTTGATGAGATGTATGTTGTTTAGCCTCTAGTGGTGTTATGTGAATGTCGACTACATAACACTTCACCATTATTTGGGCCTAGATGAAGGCATTGGGAAGTAATAAGTAGATGATGGGTTGCTAGAGTGACAGAAGCTTAAACCCTAGTTTATGCGTTGCTTCGTAAGGGGCTGATTTGGATCCATATGTTTCATGCTATGGTTAGGTTTACCTTAATACTTTTGTTGTAGTTGCGGATGCTTGCAATAGAGGTTAATCATAAGTGGGATGCTTGTTCAAGTAAGAACAACACCCAAGCACCGGTCCACCCACATGTCAAATTATCAAAGTACCGAACGCGAATCATATGAAAGTGATGAAAACTAGCTTGACGATATTCCCATGTGTCCTCGGGAGCGCTTTTCCTTATATAAGAGTTTGTCCAGGCTTGTCCTTTGCTACAAAAAGGATTGGGCCACCTTGCTGCACTTTATTTACTTTTGTTACTTGTTGCTCGTTACAAATTATCTTATCACAAAACTATTTGTTACCACTTATTTCAGTACTTGCAGAGAATACCTTGCTGAAAACCGCTTATCATTTCCTTCTGCTCCTCGTTGGGTTCGACACTCTTACTTATCGAAAGGACTAGATAGATCCCCTATACTTGTGGGTCATCAAGACTCTTTTCTGGCGCCGTTGCCGGGGAGTGAAGCATCTTTGGTAGGTGGAATTTGGTAAGGAAAAATTTATATAGTGTGCTAAAATTTACTATCACTTGTTACTATGGAAAGTAATCCTCTGAGGGGCTTGTTCGGGGTATCTTCACCCCGACCAGTAGAGCAAAGAGTTGCTCCTCAACCTACTGAACCTATTGAAAATGAAATTCCTTATGAGTATCCTTCGGGTATGATAGAAAAACTACTAGTTAATCCTTTACAGGAGATGGAACAAAGCATCCTGATGAACACCTAATATATGTGGATGAAGTTTGTGGATTATTTAAGCTTGCAGGTATACCCGATGATGTTTCTAAGAAGAAGGTCTTCCCTTTATCTTTGAAGGGAGACGCATTGACATGGTATAGGCTATGTGATGATACGAGATCATGGAACTATAGAAGATTGAAATTGGAATTTCATCAAAAGTATTACCCTATGCATCTTGTTCATCATGACCACGATTATATATATAATTTTTGGCCTCGCGAAGGAGAAAGCATCGCTCAAGCTTGGGGGAGGCTTAAATCAATGTTATATTCATGCCCCAATCATGAGCTCCCAAGAGAAACAATTCTTCAAAAAATTTATGCTCGGCTTTCTGAAAATAATCGCACCATGCTCGATACTTCTTATGCTGGCTCTTTTATGATGAAGACTATTGGATTTAGATGGGATTTATTGGATAGAATTAAACACAACTCTGAAGATTGGGATCTCGATGAAGGTAAGGAGTCAGGTATGACACCTAAGTTTGATTGTGTTAAATCTTTTATGGATACCGATATTTTCCGTAAGTTTAGCACTAAATATGGACTTGATTCTGAGATAGTAGCTTCTTTCTGTGAATCTTTTGCTACTTATGTTGATCTCCCTAAGGAGAAGTGGTTTAAATATCATCCTCCCATAGAAGTAAAAGTAGCTGCACCTATTAAAGTTGAAGAAAAGACTGTCACTTATAATGATCCTATTGTTCCTACTTGTTATGTTGAGAAACCACCTTTCCCTGTTAGGATAAAGGATCATGCTAAAGCTTCAACTGTGGTTCGTAAAAGCAATATTAAAACATATACACCTCCTGAGCAAGTTAAAGTAGAACCTAATATTGCTATTGTTAAAGATCTCTTGTCTGATAATATTGATGGGCATGTTATTCAGTTCTGCGGTGAAACTGCTAGAATTGCTAAACCTTGTGCTAAAGATAAAAATAGACCTGTGGTAGGCGTGCCTGTTATTTCTGTTAAAATAGGAGAACATTGTTATCATGGCTTATGTGATATGGGTGCTAGTGCTAGTGCAATACCTATTGACTTATACAAAGAAATTATGCATGACATTGCACCTGTTGAGTTAGAAGAAATTGATGTCACTATTAAACTTGCTAATAGAGATACTATTTCACCAATGGGAATTGTTAGAGATGTTGAAGTCTTGTGTGGGAAAACTAAATATCCTGCTGATTTTCTTGTTCTTGGTTCCCCACAAGATAGCTTTTGTCCCATTATATTTGGTAGACCCTTCTTAAATACTGTTAATGCTACCATAGATTGCACAAGGGATGTTGTTACTGTCGGTTTAGATGATATGACTCATGAATTTAATTTCTCTAAATTTAGTAAACAACACCGTGAGGAAGAATTGCCTAGTAAGGATGAAATTATTGGTCTTGCTTCTATTGCCGTACCTCCTAGTGATCCTTTAGAACAATATTTGCTAGACCATGAGAATGATATGTTTATGAATGAAAGAAGGGAAATAGATGAAGTATTCTTTAAACAGGAACCTATTCTGAAACACAATTTGCCTATTGAAATCCTAGGGGATCCCCCTCCACCTAAGGGTGATCCCGTGTTTGAGCTTAAACCGTTGCCTGATAATCTTAAATATGCTTATCTTGATGAAAAGAAGATATATCCTGTTATTATTAGTGCTAACCTTTCAGAGCATGAAGAAGAAAGATTATTGAAAACTCTGAAGAAGCACCGTGCTGCTATTGGATATACTCTTGATGATCTTAAGGGCATTAGTCCCACTCTATGTCAACATAAAATAAATTTGGAAGCAGATGCCAAACCAGTTTGTGATCCTCAACGACGTCTGAATCCTAAAATGAAAGAAGTGGTAAGAAAAGAAATACTAAAGCTTCTGGAGGCAGGTATAATTTATCCCGTTGCTGATAGTCAGTGGGTAAGTCCTGTTCATTGTGTCCCTAAGAAGGGAGGTATTACTGTTGTTCCTAATGATAAAGATGAATTGATTCCACAAAGAATTATTACAGGTTATAGGATGGTAATTGATTTCCGCAAATTAAATAAGGCTACTAAGAAAGATCATTACCCCTTACCTTTTATTGATCAAATGCTAGAAAGATTATGCAAACATACACATTACTGCTTTCTAGATGGTTATTCTGGTTTCTCTCAAATACCTGTGTCGGCTAAAGATCAATCAAAGACTACTTTTACATGCCCTTTTGGTACTTTTGCTTATAGACGTATGCCTTTTGGTTTATGTAATGCACCTGCTACCTTTCAAAGATGCATGATGGCTATATTCTCTGACTTTTGTGAAAAGATTTGTGAGGTTTTCATGGACGACTTTTCCGTCTATGGATCTTCTTTTGATGATTGCTTGAGCAATCTTGATCGAGTTTTGCAGAGATGTGAAGAAACTAATCTTGTCTTGAATTGGGAAAAGTGCCACTTTATGGTTAATGAAGGTATTGTCTTGGGGCATAAAGTTTCTGAAAGAGGTATTGAAGTTGATAAAGCCAAGGTTGATGCTATTGAAAAGATGCCATGTCCCAAGGACATCAAAGGTATAAGAAGTTTCCTTGGTCACGCCGGATTTTATAGGAGGTTCACTAAGGACTTCTCAAAAATTTCTCGGCCTCTGACTAATTTATTACAAAAGATATACCATTTGTCTTTGATGATGATTGTGTAGAAGCATTTGAAATACTTAAGAAAGCATTAGTCTCTGCACCTATTGTTCAGCCACCTGATTGGAATTTACCCTTTGAAATTATGTGTGATGCTAGCGATTATGCTGTAGGTGCTGTTCTAGGGCAAAGAGTTGATAAGAAATTAAATGTTATCCATTATGCTAGTAAGACTCTAGACAATGCTCAAAGAAATTATGCTACTACTGAAAAAGAACTTTTAGCAGTTGTATTTGCTTGTGATAAGTTCAGACCTTATATTGTTGATTCTAAAGTAACTATCCACACTGATCATGCTGCTATTAAATATCTTATGGAGAAGAAATATGCTAAACCTAGACTTATTAGATGGGTTCTCTTGCTACAAGAATTTGATTTGCATATTGTTGATAGAAGAGGAGCTGAGAACCCCGTTGCAGACAACTTATCTAGGTTAGAGAATGTTCTTGATGACCCACTACCTATTGATGATAGCTTTCCTGATGAACAATTAAATGTCATAAGTACTCTTCTCGTAGTACTCCTTGGTATGCTGATTATGCTAATTACATTGTTGCTAATTACCACCTAGCTTCACATACCAACAAAAGAAAAAGTTCTTCTATGATTTGAGACATTACTTTTGGGATGACCCACATCTTTATAAAGAAGGAGTAGATGGTGTTATTAGACATTGTGTACCTGAGCATGAACAGGAACAGATCCTACGCAAGTGCCACTCCGAAACTTATGGAGGACACCACGCGGGAGATAGAACTGCACATAAGGTATTGCAATCCGGTTTTTATTGGCCTACTCTCTTCAAGGATGCCCGTAAGTTTGTCCTATCTTGTGATGAATGTCAAAGAATTGGTAATATTAGTAGACGTCAAGAAATGCCTATGAATTATTCACTTGTTATTGAACCGTTTGATGTTTGGGGCTTTGATTATATGGGACCTTTTCCTGCCTCTAATGGATATACACATATTTTAGTTGCTGTTGATTACGTTACTAAGTGGGTAGAAGCTATTCCAACTAGTAGTGCTGATCATAACACTTCTATTAAAATGCTTAAAGAAGTTATTTTTCCGAGGTTTGGAGTCCCTAGATATTTAATGACTGATGGTGGTTCACATTTTATTCATGGTGCTTTCCATAAAATGCTTGCTAAATATGACGTCAATCATAGAATTGCATCTCCGTATCACCCATAGTCTAGTGGTCAAGTAGAATTGAGTAATAGAGAACTCAAATTAATTTTGCAAAAGACTGTCAATAGGTCTAGAAAGAATTGGTCCAAGAAACTTGATGATGCATTATGGGCCTATAGAACTGCATATAAAAATCCTATGGGTATGTCTCCGTATAAAATGGTATATGGAAAAGCATGTCACTTACCTCTCGAACTAGAACATAAGGCATATTGGGCTATTAAAGAGCTCAATTATGATTTCAAACTTGCCGGTGAAAAGAGGTTATTTAATATTAGCTCTCTTGATGAATGGAGAACCCAAGCATATGAAAATGCCAAGTTGTTTAAAGAAAAGGTTAAAAGATGGCATGAAAAAAGGATAGAAAAGCATGAGTTTAATGTACGTGATTATGTATTGCTATACAACTCTCGTTTAAGATTTTTTGCAGGTAAACTTCTCTCTAAATGGGAAGGCCCCTATGTTATCGAGGAGGTCTATTGTTCCGGTGCCATAAAAATCAACAACTTCGAAGGCACAAATCCGAAGGTGGTAAACAGTCAAAGAATCAAACATTATATCTCAGGTAATCCCATAAATGTTGAAACCAATATTATTGAAACCGTAACCCCGGAGGAATACATAAGGGCCACTTTCCAGAATGGTTTAGACTCCGAAAAGGAATAGGTATGTGGTACGGTAAGTAAACCGATTCCAAAACATTTTTAAGGCAATATTTCTCCGTTTTGGAATATTTAGAAAAATAGAAAATTAAGTAGCAGCCCGCGAAGGACACAAGGGCCCCACGAGGGTGGAGGGCGCGCCCTACCCCCCTAGGCGCGCCCCCTACCTCGTGAGCACCTCGTGTGCCTTCCGGACTCTGTTTTCCTGCACAATACGTATTTTGGTCGGTAAAAATTCACTATATATTCTCCCGAAGGTTTTGACTCCCGTATCACGCAAATATTCTCTGTTCTTGTTTCGAGCTGTTTTTCTGACAGATCTAGATTATCATGACGTCCCCAAGTGCTTCCAAGGACAAGTTCTTCGAGAAGGTCATCAACCCTTACCTCGCGGAGGTGCTGCGACACCCTCAAACCATTGAGATGTGTGATGGGTTGCTGCACATCCGCGATGCTGAGGGACTAAAGGGAACCGGAAGTGTGGAGACGAGGCTCGAAGCAATGGAGCAACAAGTTTTCATGTGCCAGGGGATGGTGGAGCGTGGAATCAACGCTAGCCACATGATGCTCGCGGAGTTCACTAACAACTACAAGACGGATGCCAAGAACACCGAGGAGGCCATCTTCAATCTACATGAGAAGATTGAGCACCTCCAAGCCCAAATCTATGACCTGCAAAACCAAAACTGTGAGTATGAATATAGATTCAAAAGAATGAGTTTGGCTGCAGATCCGAGGATTCCGTAGACTCGATCATCCTTCTATGATGGTGAACCTATGCCTTGGAAGATGGATGTCAAGCCCGCATCATCAACATCACCTCCATGTTCACCAACCAAGGAGATATAATAACATGGGTATGGGCACTCCCCTTGGCAACTACCAAGCTTGGGGGAGGTGCCCCGGTATCGTATCACAATCACAACTCCTATCTTTACTGTTTTCCTTAGTTCGATCCTATTAGTAGTATTTTGATCTAGTAGAATAAAGTTTATGGCATGATCTAGTTTTGAGTTTTGCCTTATGACCTCTCTTTGTAATCGAGTCCATGAGCTATATAATAAAGATTAGTGTTGAGCCAAGGGGTTGATTTTCTTGCTATGATCTTGGGTGAATAAAAGAAAAGAGAAAAATAATAAGAAGAAACAAAAGTTCATATTGATCTTATTGATAGTAATGACTTCACATAGAAAGAGTGTGACGATTAAAAGTTGTTGGGAGTTGGCAGACATAGCTTTGGTCATCATTGCAATTAATAGGAAGTAATAAGGAAAGAGAGGTTTCACATATAAATATACTATTATTGACATCTTTTATGATTGGGAGCACTCATCAAAATATGACATGCTAAAGAGTTGATGTTGGACAAGGAAGACAACATAATTGGTTATGTTTTCTTATATCTGAGATAAAGTATGTTGTCATGGATCATCCAACATGTTGAGCTTGCCTTTCCCCCTCATGCTAGCCAAATTCTCGGCACCAAGTAGAGATACTACTTGTGCTTCCAAATACCCTTAAACCAGTTTTGCCATGAGAGTCCACCATATCTACCTATGGATTGAGTAAGATCCTTCAAGTAAGTTGTCATCGGTGCAAAGCAATAAAAATTGCTCTAAATATGTATGATTAGTGTGGGAGAAATAAGCTTTATACGATCTTGTGATGTGGAAGTCATAAAAGTGACGGACTGCATAATAAAGGTTCATATCACAAGGGGCAATATAAAGTGACATTCTTTCGCATTAAGATTTTGTGCATCCAACCATAAAAGCGCATGGTAACCTGTGCTTCCCTCTGCGAAGGGCCTATCTTTTATTATTATCTTCTACCTTATGCAAGTGTCATGGTGATCTTCACCTTTCCTTTTTCATTTTATCCTTTGGCAAGCCCAGCATGTTGAACCTGATATATATATCTAATTGGATGTAGGGGGCATGAGTTATTATTGTTGACATTACCCCTCGAGGTAAAAGGTTGTGGGGAGAAACTATAAGCCCCTATCTTTCTCTGTGTCCGATTAAAACTCCGTAACCACAAGTATTGCGTGAGTGTTAGCAATTATGAAGGACTAGATGATAGTTGAGTATGTGGACTTGCTTTTTAGCTCTGACATAGACTCTTTCTGATGTTATTATAAATTGCAATTGCTTCAATGACCGAGGTTATAGTTTGTTGGTTCTCAATAAGGTTTCTGATTCATACTTTTGCATTGTGAATAGATCATCACTTGAACATAAGTAATCATATGACAATATCTATATATGTTGCTGTTACGAGAATAATGATGATGCCGTCATGCCCGTATTTTATTTTTATCGACGCCTCTACCTCTATACACGGGGACATATTTATTGTTATCGGCTTTCGCTTAAGGACAAGCGAGGTCTAAGCTTGGGGGAGTTGATACGTCCATTTTGCATCATGCTTTTATATCAATATTTATTGCATTATGAGCTGTTATTTCACATTATGTCACAATACTTATGGCTATTCTCTATTATTTTATAAGGTTTACACAAGGAGGGAGAATGCCGGCAGCTGCAATTCTGGGCTGGAAAAGGAGCAAATATTAGAGACCTATTCTGCACAACTCCAAAAGTCCTGAAACTCCATGGAATACCTTATAATAAATAATGAAAAATCCTCGCCAAAGATGAAGACCAGGGGGCCCACAACCTATCCACGATGGTGGGGGGCGCGCCCCCTACCTCGTGGGCCCCCTGGTGGCTCTCCGATGACCATCTTCTGCTATATGAAGTCTTTCATCGAAAAAAACCCAGAAGCAACCTTTCGGGACGAAACTCCGCCGCCACGAGGCGGAACCTTGGCGGAACCAATCTAGGGCTCCGGCAGAGCTATTCTGCCGGGGAAACTTCCCTCCCGGAGGGGGAAATCATCGCCATCGTCATGACCAACGCTCCTCTCATCAGGAGAGGGCAATCTCCATCAACATCTTCATCAGCACCATCTCATCTCAAAACCCTAGTTCATCTCTTGTATCCAATTCTTGTCTCCAAGTCCAGGATTGATGCTAGTAGGTTGCTAGTAGTGTTAATTTCTCCTTGTAGTTGATGCTAGTTGGTGTAATTGGTGGAAGATCATATGTTTAGATCCTTTATGCATATTATTACCCCTCTGATTATGAACATGAATATGCATTGTGAGTAGTTACGTTTGTTCCCGAGGACAAGGGAGAAGTCTTGCTATTAGTAGTCATGTGAATTTGGTATTCGTTCGATATTTTGATGAGATGTATGTTGTCTAGCCTCTAGTGGTGTTATGTGAACGTCGACTACATAACACTTCACCATTATTTGGGCCTAGAGGAAGGCATTGGGAAGTAATAAGTAGATGATGGGTTGCTAGAGTGACAGAAGCTTAAACCCTAGTTTATGCGTTGCTTCGTAAGGGGCTGATTTGGATCCATATGTTTCATGCTACGGGTAGGTTTACCTTAATACTTTTATTGTAGTTGCGGATGCTTGCAATAGAGATTAATCATAAGTGGATGCTTGTTCAAGTAAGAACAGCACCCAAGCACCGGTGCACCCACATGTCAAATTATCAAAGTACCGAACGTGAATCATATGAACATGATGAAAAATAGCTTGACGATATTCCCATATGTCCTCGGGAGCGCTTTTCCTTATATAAGAGTTTGTCCAGGCATGTCCTTTGCTACAAAAAGGATTGGGCCACCTTGCTGCACTTTATTTACTTTTGTTACTTGTTGCTCATTACAAATTATCTTATCACAAAACTATCTGTTACCACTTATTTCAGTACTTGCAGAGAATACCTTGCTGAAAACCGCTTATCATTTCCTTCTGCTCCTCGTTGGGTTCGACACTCTTACTTATCGAAAGGACTACGATAGATCCCCTATACTTGTGGGTCATCAGTAGGCAGCGGGGAACCAGATCTGAGGCTTCAAACAACGGCGTAGCAGGAACAACTCCGGTGCGGTGGACGGTTGCGACAGTGGAGCTGCAGCGGTGAGGCGCAGGACAGTGTGGTCGAAGTGGTTCTGGTATGGCGCACTCCGGCGTGGGCGTCATGGAGGCAGCTCTGCCTCGGCTTCAGCTGCTAAGTCCTTGAGGGCGTTGCGGTTGCGTTGGATGACGACGTCGGGGTACCGGCTCCGGCGTGATGCAGGTGGTCGGTGGTGGATTGGGCGTGATGGGGTGGAGGACGGAGGAGGCTGGGGTTTCGCGGCTGGTGGAGAGGGCGTTTTGGCGCCCACGGAGTATGAATGGGGAAACAGAGGGAGGGGGAACAAAGGGTGAACAATGTTTCAGTTTGGGACACACTTGTTTGAAATTTGGGGAAAGTTACAAACTTTGCCCCCATCTAAAATTTCGTACATATTGGTTGGGGATAGGACAGTAATCTCAGGTGTCCCAAATGGTGGGCGAGATAGATTTCGGCCGAGTGCATGGGTGTTTAGGCGCCCATGGCGTATGAATGCTTCTAGGAGGCGGTTGAGACTGACATCTTGGTGAAGTTACAAACCTACCCCGGTTTAGACCTTTGGACATCAGGCCGATAGGCTACACGTGCCAGAGTCAGGATAGTAATTTCCTACCACCAAACATTAGTCTCGCGCGGTTTCGGGTGACCAGAGGCTTATTTGGCGCTTCGTTCAATATTTGGAAGCAGAAGCATTAAGTTTTCGGTTCTCTTGAATTGAACTTTCAAGATTTGAAAACTTCACAAATCTTTACCCTTGAAAGTCCTAAAACTACGATTATTTTCGAATGGATGGGGTACATTTGAATATACATTGTACACGAGTATATATTAAAAAATATGCAACCTACCTTAGTTCATGCATGGCTCCAGATATAATCTCCTTGGCTGCAAAAAATAGTTAGACATGCGTATGAATATATAGCATGTTCAAATGCACAACAAAGATTGATGCCCCCTTTTAGATCTGATTTACAAATGCCATTATCTC
Source organism: Triticum aestivum (assembly GCF_018294505.1). Lineage (NCBI taxonomy): Eukaryota > Viridiplantae > Streptophyta > Magnoliopsida > Poales > Poaceae > Triticum > Triticum aestivum. The sequence goes on along the minus strand of NC_057800.1, from coordinate 133,769,996 downwards.
CGGTTCAAATAGATAAATGCACTTCCTATGAATTCGAATCTTCGAAACCCCCTTTATGTTGAATTCAACATGTATTTTATTTCGTAGCTAGCAATTTGGAATGTATCCATGTAAGTGACAAATGTATAAAGTGCTTCACACTAACAACATGGAGTGCACTAATTAATGTTTATATATGAATTGCAAATGCAATGCATTGCCTGTATTTCAAACCGCTCTCACTCTATCGATCGATAATATGAAATAAACACATGCACATGTTAGAACTCAATAGAGTATGGGTGTCTGATAGACCAATTTTCGTTCATACGCAAATTGCAAAATTCATGATCTCATCCAAAAATAATAATGCCAATTATATTTTAATTTAATGCGTAGAACTGCCTTTTACACGTAGATGCACTATGCCTCGACCCGTTCTCACAAACGTGCTATATATCTCTCTATCTTACGCATAAGTGCACACACTTTATATACATCGGCATTTCTCTTTCACACATGCTCACAATCTCTCCCGGGTTGTCGGGGTGTCTCACGCACACACCCTCTCTGTATCTCTCTCTCTCTTTCCGACTACTATGTACCACTCTTTTCACTAATCTCAGTTGGAAAACACTATTTCTCTCACATGCATATATACACACGCACGGTGTCTACTAGCCCTCTATACGCACATATATGTGCCTACGTGTCTCCCGCACGCACATTATCTTTAGGCCTCTCTTGCACACATGCCCCCCCACAAACACACCTCTCTCTTAGTAGTTGGCAGATATGATTCCATCAGGTCATTCAGTAGGATATCCCTAACTGTTAGGCTGGATGGTAATACGAGGCAAGGTTTTACCCAAGTTCGGACCCTTGCAGTTGAGGAAAAAGCCTAACCCTGGTACTGTATGTTAGTGATAGGGGTGTGTACAAAGTACACGTGAATACCAGGCATTGTGCGTGTGTGTATACTATCGACGAACTAGCCCCCAAGCTTCTATAACATACTCGGGGCCTAGGGTTACAAATCATATATAGTCGGCTTATCACCAGTGGGGATAGAGTCCTCCACGACTCTGGTAGCTTCGTGTTCTACGCCGAGTCCTCCACATGGGTCTTCGTATAATGCGCTCGGTCCAACCTATGTGGCGCAGGATGGAACCGACCTATGAGTCCTCATGTTGACCCACCACAACTAGAAATGATGTGCCCACCCCAACTACAAATGATGTGCCCACCACACCACACACGCAATCAGCCACTAATACATGAAAGTTAATTGCATGGTGCATCCAAAAATATTCGTTCTACATTGTGAATGTTTATATTTTCTCCTAAAATATTAGTCACGGGAAAGAGAAACGAAGGGAATATCTCTCCTTGTCTCCACCGGACAGCCCCTCTTTCTACACAACTTTCACATACGCACACAAACTATCTCTCGGCCCTCTAAAAGTATGCATGCCCATGACACATTCACGCGTGACAGTCACTGTATTTCAAGCGAAAGCACTATACGGTCGGTGGACATCAAAATATGCTCATTACGGTCACCGTATATATTCTCGTGGTGATCATATGGTATCTAGCTCACGATACGTCTCCGTATTTTGTTGACGACACATACGGTCATTGTATTTGAAGCGAAAGCACGATATGGTCACTAGACTTCAGAATAAGCTCATCACGGTCAGCAAATACATTTTGTGGTGCTAACCAACCTGTGGTTGTATCGTTAGTAGGACAGTGGTTTCTTGAGCCCACCAGGGTTAAAGTCCAGGTGCTCGCATTTATCCTGGGTTAATTTCAGTATTTTTCCGGCGATATGCGTTCAGTGGGAGGAGACGTTCCACTCGACTACGAGGCACCTATGGTGACTTTGTAAAATCTCAAGATCATATGCTGGCTCACTCTCTCGAAGGTGCTCATAGGGGTGAGTGCTTGCGCATATATATGAGCGCTTGCGTCTGTACCTTGTTAAAAATACATGTCATGATTATAAGGTCACTGGCTCACGCGTACAACTCTGTATTTTGTTGATGACACAATCAATTGACCAGTCAAATGTTCCACGTGGCACAACTAGTGTTGCACCATCGTGGCGCGTAACCGTGGGGCCCACCTATCAGCGCATATATCAAAGAAAGAAATGGTAGTTTGATTCTGTACTGTGTTAATAAAATACATTTTAGGGTGATCATACGGTCACTGGCTCACCATACAGCTCCGTAATTTGTTGATGACACGATCAATTGACCAGTCAAATGGTCCACATTCAGCAACGCACATTACCATAGGGCCCACCCGTCAGCGCGTATATGAAGGACAAAAATGGTAATAAATTAGTGGTTGGTGGGTATTCAAAGTCGTGAGACCTCTGGTTGGCAGTCGCCGGTGATGGTGGTGGTGGTGGGAGGGGTGATTGGGCGGTGGCATGGGGATCGCCGGAGAAAAAGCTCGACGCGGGGGGGGAGGAGGGGGGGCTAGAGGGATGGCCGGGGTGGCGGCGGACTGGCGGTGGGGAGTGGTTTAGGGGCGGGCGGCGTGGCCGCGCGGGCCGGTCGGCGGTTCGGCCGGCGGTGGCTGGCGGCTTAGGGGGTGGAGGTTGAAGATAAACTGCAGGCCCTTGATTTCGTATCCAACGGCTGGAAAATCTACTGACGAGAGATGAAAAAGTCAGTCGACTGACATGTAGCCTCACCCCGCACGTATACATGCACGCACGCAACACTCGCACGAACACACGCACACATGCAGGCGTGCAACACTGACACGTACACATAACGAAGACACGCACACATGCAGGCGTGCAACACTGATACATACACATGCACTCACGAACACACCCACGTACGCACACATGCATGCAACACTAAAACATACACATGCACGCACACAACACTCGCACGCCTGCATGCACACCAGCGACACCGCACACGATGCAAGACACACGCTCAACCTATACGTGCATGCACCCTTTCTTAAGGACATGGATTGTTACGGGTATTAATCAATCTTATCTTTTTTTGCAAGGTTTAATCAATCTGGTCTGTGATAAGCAGAACATTGATGTTTGCAGCGGTCTTTATGAATCACAACGTATCGAACGGGCTATCAATGTATATATGAAAAATTTAAAATTCTCTTACATTATATAGTAGGCTTATCTAGATGAAATAGATGACGTCACACTCAATGAACAATCATCGATTTATGAAATGCCCACTTTTGACCGCCCTGGCCCACCAAAAGTTCCTCTGTCGTGTGCTGCCCTGCGTTGGGTCACTAACATGCAGGCCATGTACCCAAAGAGCCCACATGTCAGTGGAAGAACGGCACGGTGTCATACGTCAGAGTTGAGGGCGCCACTTGATGCACGCCCGGCTGAACACGCCTCCTTGCCGCATTCAGACGCCTCCATGAAACCCGTGTGGAAGCCGAGAAACCCACTCTGGACACACGTCCGTTCATGACCGGGCCAACATTAGACACAACACCGGCCGAGCTCCTCCCGTCCGCCATCTATTTAATCTCCAATTTAAACGAGGCCAAACACCGGCCAAGAATCGCACCCCTCTGCCGCTCCCCTATCTCCTCCTTCACCATTTTGTCCACTCTTACAATGGCTTATGAAGAGTAGTTATCCCACATCCAAGCCGTCTGGGTGGCCCTCCGAGCCCTCCGGATATGAGCTATGCAGCTCGCTCATCCACCTGCCTCCCCTCGCCCAACAGAGCCAGTTGCCGCCTCAAGCCGGCGCGCGGTTCAGCAACTCGCCGCTCCAGGCCAGCTCGACGAGGAGCAGCGCACGGGCATCATCGCTGCCGTCCACGCCACTGCCTCATACCACGCCTTCCGTGTCTGCGACCGTGTCTCCTGTTTCTATGGCAAAGTCTCCCATACCGGCGGCCGCGCCATGCAAGCAGAGACAGAAGCCGGGTGCGTGGAGAGCGACGAGTCGGTGGCTAGCGCCTCTGTGTCCGCCGCCATCATCGAGGAGAAGTACAACACGGGAGGCCGCCGCCGCTTGGGTCCCATGAAGGCCACCACGCAGGCGACGCTGGCGTACATAGTAGGTGTCTTGCCTGATCCTTTTGTTGTGAGGACCTTCATCGACTCCGCATGGGCTACACGGAAGCGGAGAAGCCCCCTTCCACCATCATCTTGGGCATCAGCCAACCATATCAGTTGGGCAGCGGGGAAGCGAGCCGTCCTTCACGCTTAAGCATATACCTTCGGGGCTCCCAGCAGTCCGGTGATTGTGCTGCCGGACATGAGGAACACAAATGGATCGGCGGGCGACCATTTAGTCGAGGTATTATATACCTATGTTGTTCAGAACTAGCACCGCTTAGTTGATTTGAATGTAATGAAATCCTTCATGTTTGTATGAAAATCCGGTATTTTATATGAATTCCGTCATTGTTTATGAGAAATATCACCGTGTTTTCATGAATTTCGTCCGGTTGGTTGAGTTGCTGTCAGAATGTGTGCACCTACGGTTGGATGGCGTAATATGCGGGTCTCTGGACAGTCTGCGGCCGGCTTGAGCGGCGTGGTGGGACAAAAAAGCACAGCTCGTGCGAGCTCGTCTCCAATGTGCACGCTGGAGGATGCATGAGCACCCGAGCCATTCCTCGTTCATCGGTGGCAAAGGCACCGGTGGACAAAAGGGTCGCCAATATTTTGGCTACCCGAAGCAAAATCCAAACAGCCCCTCCCAGCAGATTCAAATCCCTCGTTCGCCGTGAAATTTTGCCATGTGTTGTTTTCATGGACTAGCAAGATGCCCGTGCATTGCAAGGAACATCAAGATGCATTTTTTTTACAAAAAACATGTTGTGATTGACCCATGCAGGAGTAATCCGATGTGTAAAAACTAATGATATCTCAAGAATTTTATCGGAAAAATGGTATCTCGAGAATTTCATCGAAGAAATGATATCTCTACTCCTATAAAAGACTCAGTTGGTGATGATGGTGTGTCTGCCATCCGTCATTTCTGACCATTAGATCTACATCTAATGGTTGCGAGGTAAGGTGTGCCATTTTTGCAATAATAGCCCACTTCTCTGCACCAATTTGAAGAAAACCACTTATTATCTTGAAAGCAACCACATCCCTCCCTCGCCTCATCAAAACAACCTGAGAAATATATTTTGAGTGAAACATAATATATTTTTAGTGGTATATATGTATATCAAAACAAGAGTGTTTTCTTTCAAGTTTGTGAACGAGTACTATTCTACTTTCGATCCGTTGCAACTCAAAGGTACATTGCTAGTCTCGAGAAAGATGAGATATAAGGTGAGGAGGAGTGGGGCGTGGTGGTGACTGGTGGTCGGACTGGGCGGAGGCATGGGGATGGACGGCACATTATGTCTAGATTTGTATCTCTCTCTCACACACACCCACGTAGGTGGGGGACGTGCACGAAGAGAAGAGGTGCACGCACGGCGCACGTACTCCCATCTCTTTCCCAACCACACCCGCACGGGTACACGGTGGAGCTCATTTCCGTACGAAAAGGCAGCCCACGTGGTAATTTGACACATGTACTGTTGTCCACTTGATGGAGGATCGTCTACCACGGGTGAACAAACAAATTGCGACTTGACGCGTTATGTTAAAAAAGAGGCAAATCATGTGGGGCCTACCTTAGAGGCAAGGTTCTATACACTCGAGATGCTCTGTACATATTACTTTTGATGTGTCCCGTCAACTCGCAGAACGAGGAGAAGCTTGCTTACTACGCCGTCTCCCCCGCCCACGGGCGCGGTGTCTCACAGGACGAGGTGAAGCTTGCTTACTACTCCATTATATATTGGTTTATTGGTCTCCATTGTATATTGTGTCAAATTTTGACTATAGATTGAACTAACAAAACTTCCGTGCATGTTACCAAAAATTACATCATTGAAAACTATGTTGGAATACGAATCCAACGATATAATTTTTGTTGACATGCATTAGCATTTTGTTAGCTAAATATTTGGTAAACATTTGGAACGAACAACAAAGGTGACCTATAAACCATGACGGAGGTAGTAGTACTACGCCTTACGCCCGCTCCCTCGCCCACACGCGTGGTGGCTCGTAGGACGAGGAGAAAATTTTACTACTCCCTCCGTTTACTCCTCGTCCCTAACTTGGTTAGAGAGATTATCATATTGTTTGGAATATATGTCCTTTAGTAGTACTCCCTCCTTTCCAGTTTATGTCTCAATTTCCTTGGAGTAGTATATAGGAGTAGTACTACTACAGAAATTTCCTTGGAGTCCGTGGTGCAGCAAGCTACCCTAGGCTATGTTACTAGTCCCTCCTTTACAGTTTATGGCTCAATTTCAAAATCTCTCTAACAAAGGTAGACGGTGAGTGGTGGAATTAATTTCGTAGTTTGCACAAGTAATGTACGCTCGTTTTTCTCAAGAAGTTATGTTTACCGAGGCATTAATTAGAATGAATGCATGGATGACCACTAAATTTCCATGAACTTCTACATGCATTGGTGAGTTTTCTCTTGACAATGCTTGCATCGGGTGATTTAACGCACCTCGAAATCCAACATGTGAAGGTACTACTACTACTAGTAGAATTGAGACTTATAAAACGGAAAACGATATTTTTAGACGAGCCCTATAAACCGGAAAGGAGGGAGTAGTAAGTAGTATACTACCTCCATAGTGGGTACGTATTCCGTAAAATCAGATTTTCCCAAAACTAAGTTGCTCAACTTTTATTTGCTTGTTTCCCTTCCTGCCTCGTTGCCTCGAACAGACTATGCCAAACTCCCCTTCCCGTTGCACGGGAAAAGACCCGCCCTCGCCTTTTTTTAGTCTGGGTTTGTATCGATGGATCGCGCGAAGCAGCAAAAACCAAGCCGTGTCTTGTACTCATCCGTCGATGCTCGCTTTCATGAATTCTGTACTTCCTCTCGCCGACATGTGGGACATATAGAAACCGGGTCGACATGTCATGCAAAAACTAACAATGCATAATAGCAGGGGGGACGCACCCCAGTCGTACCGCCCCAGTAGTAGTAATGGGCAATGAGACGTCAAATCACAATGCCGCACCTTCCCAGACGGACGAAGCAACCATTATTTCACACTTCGCTTCGCCATCATCTCCTTCAAGAAAACCACATAGTATTGCTTCTGCCATTTTTTTACCTCAAGAGGGACACGCGCATCGCCTTGGTACATCATGACACGGGGGACCGCATGACAGGCCATGCTCCCCCGCCCGTCGCTCGGTAAAATCACCTCATTTTTACTACTTCGTCCGTATCGGTTTACAGGGCATGCACGTTGTTCTAGGTTGAGAATTTAACTGGCTATATATGTGACGAACAATATATGTTTAGAAACTACATCCGCTTAAGAATCGAATGATATACTCATAGTAACTCATATTTAGTTAGTCAAATGGATGACCAAGAACTACGTGCGCACCCTATAAACCGAGACAGAGAGGGTAGTACAATATCTATCTTTTTAGATCAATATAGTGGGGATTCACCGAGGAGCAAAACCAAGTGGTAGGCTGCTCCTGTCGTGTTAGCGTAGCAACTCAAGCAGGGTCAATCCGCACACGAAATGGTGACACACTTAACAGGACCCCTTTGGCCAACATGTGGCTCATCCACCGTCTTGTTCCATGTGCGATGCACCAAATTACAGTTCAGAGCAGCGGTTGGACTTGGAGGCACCCCGGTCGTAGCGCCGTAGTAGTAGTAAATGAGCGATGAGGGGTCAAATCACAAAGCCCCACCTTTCCCGCATTAAGCTGGACGGACGAAGCAACCATCATTTCACTCTAGGGCGCAAGAGCATAAAGAAAAGAGAAAACCAATTATGCATGGGGCAGCTACCTAGGGCACCCTAGGGTAGGGGACTCCACTACAAATCCTTTTTTTGAAAGCACCTCCACTACAAGTCCGCTTCTCCCTTGTCCTCTTGAAGAAAACCGATGATGCATGCGGCGGTAGGGTTTGTAGGAGTACTACGGCATGCGGGGCCATGTCGTAGTAAACGGGAGAGGGATTGAGTTCGAGTCGACGCCTTAATATGTGTGGGCCGCTTGGTTTTACGGGAACGAGGAAGCATTTTGGGTTCGGGGACCAGTGGAGATATACATACAAAAAATTGTGGACGTAAGTTCAACCAAAAGGCAATGATGCATGGGCCCTGCATTTTGATATACCCGCGGCCGCGTGAAATTTGCTACTCTACTGAAAACTAGTAAGGTAGATGCATTGAACGCATGAGATTTGGAAACCAAATTATGAATAAATACACATTATAGCATATAAAGGTTTGAGTCATATATGCATGATGTAGATGTTCATTTAGTTCTTATAGTTAATCTCATTCAAAATCAATTAGTTTTATAAAAAGGTTAAGATTCATGGGATTGTGCATTGTAAAGCATAAAGTAAAAAACAAATAATAACAATTCATTTAGAAAAAAAAGTTTGGGCAATTATGATACAGAGATTCTAGAACAAAAGAGGCGTGCTTGTGTTTTGGGAAAGCATGCATGACCCACATCTCTTATTGGTTGATCTGTCACGAAACAAGAAACGAGGAGGGAGTTAATGTACCATGCCAAAGTGTTTTGGGGTTATTTGGTTTTTGGAAGATGACTTAGGCTGGTCGTAATGGGAGTATCATATGTAGTATCATTCATGCCAACTAAAAATTTTTGATGAGGTGGCATATAATTAAATGAAGAAAGAGAGGCTTGAGTATCATATTATGATATCGTATCATATTAAATGATGTGCTATTTTGTGTCATGCATGGCAACACATGTAGTTCTATATGATACCAACATATGATACCATGCATTACAGATGTAGTATCATACACTAGTATCATATACATGATACTAATATATGATACTCCCCATTACAACCAGCCTTAAACACTGAGGGAGTCCTGGATTAGGGTGTCCTCGGACAGACGGACTATGTACTTTGGCCGGACTGTTGGACTATGAAGATACAAGATTGAAGACTTCGTCCCGTGTCCGGGTGGGACTCTCGTTTGCGTGGAAGGCAAGCTTGGCAATTCGGATATGCAGATCTCCTTCTCTGTAACCGACTCTGTGTAACCCTAGCCCCCTCCGGTGTCTATATAAACCAGAGAGTTTAGTCCGTAGGACAACAACAATCATAATCATAGGCTAGCTTCTAAGGTTTAGCCTCTACGATCTCGTGGTAGATCAACTCTTGTAATACTCATATCATCAAGATCAATCAAGCAGGAAGTAGGGTATTACCTCCATCGAGAGGGCCCGAACCTGGGTAAACATTGTGTCCCCCGCCTCCTGTTACCATTAGCCTTAGATGCACAGTTCGGGACCCCCTACCCGAGATCCGCCGGTTTTGACACCGACATTGATGCTTTCATTGAGAGTTCCACTGTGCCGTCATGATAAGGCTCGATGGCTCACCTTGTTGTCAAGGACAACATCACCTCTGGGGGAGCCCTGGCTGTAGGACAAACTCTCCGACTAGGCGGCTTCGTCATGACCACCCGTTCGGCCGTCCCGTCAACGATGACTTCTCAGGGCATCAAAAACAGTTTCCACGTCAGCTCGGAATTCATCGAGAAGATGGATCCAATTGGGCTCTCCTCCGTGAACGAGCTCTTGGATCGCATCGCCGCCCTGGGAGTCTCTACGGACTATGATCGGATCGGGCTTAAACCCGACCAAAGGGAGATTAACTCTCCGCCGGTCACCCATCAGATAGCGGTGGTGGAGGAGGAATGCATCGATTCTTCCTCTATTTTGAGGACGAACTATGTCCGTATTCCCGAGCACTCCGAGCCGGATACTTGTCTATAGGAGGACATGGCCCAAGCTCCGAACCAAGAATCGGACAGCAGGCCAGAAAAATTGGGTAGCATCCCGGAGCCCGAACTACCAAGTTCGGAAACTCCTCTGCCCCCGGGTCTCACATCGGGTCAGGGTTTGGACTTAAATCTACCCACCCACCTAGACACAAGTGATCTTTCCCACATTAGACAAGAGCCCCAAGAGACATTACATCACTTCTGGGCCAGATTCCTCCTTGTCCTTGTAATGAGCAAGGTTAAGGACTGTCGCGAGGAAGACGCAATCTCATTCTTTTGCAAAAATTGCACGGACAAGGGAATTCTCAACGCCATAAGTCGCCATGACATAGCACACATCGCTGACTTGGCGGCCATAGTACAGAAGTACTGTGCGATGGAAAGCACATGGAAAACCCAAACAAAATTCTGGGATCCTCCGGCTCTCACTAGACCCCTTGTCCGAACAAAAAGGGTGCACTCCCCAAGTCACCTGATCCAATTACAAAGAAACCAAAGCCCACTACAGGGCGTGGAACCATATTGGAGGGATGGTTCAATGGGCCATGCAAAATTCACAGTACACCGGATACCATACCAACACACAACCTTAGAGCATGTTGGATACTCCGGCAGGTGGCCAAGAGCGGCGAGGATCTCCTCATCAACAATACCACAGAGCACCATCACGCGAAAAATAACAATACAGTACTGACAGTCTTCGAGACTTTCGCCTCCAATAATAGGCGTAAGCGAGCACTTCGCAGCCTCGCCGAAGTCTGCCACGTTGCAGCAATAAATCCATGGAACGACACGGCCATAACCTTCAACTCCAGTGACGAACCTCAATTTCGAACAGTCCGAGCACCAGCCACTTTAGTCCTTAGTCCAATTGTGGACGACTTTCGGATTACTAAAGTGCTCATGGATGGGGCAGCGGATTAAACCTCATCTATGAGGAAACTCTTAACAAAATGGAAATAGACAAGAGCCGCATTGAGCAAAGCAGCACGACCTTCAGAGGTATCATCCCTAGTCGGGAGGCACGATGCGTGGGAAAAATCATACTAGATGTGGTATTCGGCATACCGGAGAATTATAGGTTCGAAGAAATAACATTCCAAGTGGCCCCGTTCATTAGCGGATACCACACCCTTTTAGGGCAGGATGCATTCACGAGCTTCCAAGCTATACCCCATTACGGGTACATGAAGCTCAAGATGCCCGGGCCCAACGGAATAATCACTCTAGCTAGTGATCCGGACATAGCACTCCGCGCCAAAAATAAAACCGCCGCTCTAGCCCTCGAGGCATTATGCAAAGTCCTCGCGGCCGAAGAACTAACTGCGCTGCGCTCCACGGTGGACAGGGACGACGTGATACTCGACAAACGACCCAAGTCCACCTCTTTCAAACCAGCAGATGAAATAGTCAAATTCCAGGTCCACCCAACGGACCCTACAAAAACAGCACCCATCGGGGCACAGCTGAACCCCACAATAGATGCTGCACTGCGAGAGTTCTTGCGTGAGAATTGGGAGATCTTCGCCTGGCATCCTTCAGACATGCCAGGTATCCCATGCAGACTGGCCGAGCATAGCCTAAACATACTGAAGGGATACAAGCCGGTCAAGAATACTCTTCGGCACTTTTTAGAACCTAAGCGACAAGCCATGGGAGAAGAGCTAGCCAAGTTACTCGAGGCCAGATTCATTAGAGAAATAAAACATCCAGACTGGCTAGCAAACCTGGTGATGGTACCAAAGAAGGACAAATCCTGGCGCCAATGTGTCGATTTCAAGGACCTCAATAAGGCTTGCCCTAAGGATCCCTTCCCTCTCCCTCACATTGACCAAATCATCGATGCTACCGCAGGACAGGACTCATTGTGCTTCCTCGACGCATACTCCGGATACCATCAAATCAAGATGGCGGAGTCCGATCAAGCCGCAACGGCATTCATCACTCCATACGGCCCCTTCTGTTTTAACACCATGCCTTTTGGGCTCAAAAATGCCGGTGCAACCTATCAACGCATGATCCAGACATGCCTGGATACACATATCGGCAAAAAGTGGAGGCATACGTAGACGATGTGGTCATCAAAACCAGACATGTCGAATCTTTAATAGACGACTTGAGGCTTACGTTTGACAATCTCCGAACATATGACATCAAGCTCAATCCGGAAAAATGCGTCTTCGGCGTACCTGCCGGAAAGCTCTTGGGCTTCATCGTTTCCAATAGAGGAATTGAAGCAAATCTGGCTAAAATCCGAGCTCTGTCACAGTTGGCTACCCTAACAGACCTCAAGCAAATCCAGAAATTAACTGGATGCGTGGCTGCCCTAAGCCGCTTTATCTCCCGATTAGGAGAAAATGCACTACCTCTCTGTCGCCTTCTTCGATGCACCGAACACTTCGAGTGGACGGATGCGGCCATGGCTGGACTGGAAGAAATAAAGGACCTCTTGGCCAGCGATCCAATCCTGGCCGCGCCAAATATTGGCGAACCTATGCTTCTATATATAGCTGCAACACACCAGGTTTTAAGTTTCATGCTCGTCGTCGAACAAGAGACGGACGAACATAAATTCCCGCTTCAAAAGCCGGTATACTACGTGTCCACTGTCCTCACTCCATGCAAGTCACGGTACCCACATTATCAAAAGATAGCATACGCGGTCTTCATGTCATCCCGGAAACTACGACACTACTTTCAAGAGTGTTCAATCACGGTGGCCTCTGAAGTACCACTCAACGATATAATAAATAACCGCGATGCCACAGGCTGGATTGCTAAATGGGATATCGAGCTCGTCCCGTTCGACATAACATATCAACCATGGCGAGCCATTAAGTCGCAAGTACTGGCTGGCTTCGTCGCCGAATGGACAGAAGCCGAACTCCCTAAAGAGTATGGCGCATACTCCAATTGGATCATGCACTTTGACGACTCTAAGATGTTGGCTAGTCTAGGGGAAGGCGTTGTCCTGACATCCCCCACCGGAGATACAGTCCAATACATACTCCAAATACTATACACAGACTGCAACAATGCAGCCGAATATGAGGCTCTGTTGCATGGTCTTCGGATGGCAGTCTCCATGGGCATTCAATGCCTAGAAGTGCATGGGGATTTGAACCTCGCAATATCTCAAATAAACAGAGACTTTGATGCCATGTACCCAAAAATGGCGGCTTACCGCAATGTCGTCCTCAAAATGTCAGCTCAGTTCGAGGGGCTCGAATTCCACCATGTGGTCCGTGAGAACAATCAATCGACGGATATCCTCGCTCGCATCGGCGCCAAGCGCGACCCCGTCCCAACCTAATATCTTCTTGGAAAGGCTGTTCAAGCCACCCGTGGTGTGGGAAGGGGATACCGGCAATACCAGTCAGGATCCAAGCACAACCCCAGATCCCGAACATTCCGACGTAATCGGAGGCTCCGCCACCGAAATAACACCTTCGGCCCACGTGATTATGGCTGTCATCGCCTCATGGACTGAACCTTTCTTAGCCTACTTAAATAGGCAACAACTCCCTGAGGACCAAAATGAGGCACGTTGCATTGTGCGGCGCTCTAAAGCCTACAAGGTCCACGAGGGAGAGCTTTATAAGAAAAGCGTGACTGGAGTGCTCCAAAGGTGCATCTCCGAAGAGGAAGGGCGGCAGCTCTTGGCTGAAATTCACGCCGGACTCGGCGGCCACCACACCACAACTCGGGCACTTGTAAGCAAGGCCTTCCGTACAGGTTTCTACTGGCCGACAACCCGGACAGACGCACAGGACCTTGTCCAACATTGCATCGGTTGCCAGCTTTTTGCAAATCAAAGCCATATGCCACCTACCACTCTCCAAACAATCCCCATAACTTGGCCCTTTGCAGTCTGTGGGCTCGATATGGTTGGACCCCTTAAAGGAGGAAGCCATAAGAAGAAATACTTGTTGGTCATGGTGGATAAATTCACCAAATGGATAGAAGCCAAACCCGTTAAAACAGTCGAGTCCGGACCGGTGATAGACTTCATACCCGGGGTCGTACACTGTTACGGTGTCCCCCACAGCATCATCACCGATAACGGCTGAAACTTCACAGCCGACGAGGTGAAAACTTGGTGCGGCAAAATGGGCATTAAGCTCGATTATGCCTCCGTCTATCACCCCTAAACAAACGATCAAGTCGAATGAGCAAATGGTCTTATTATGAGCGGCATTAAACCCAGACTAGTGCGATCCTTGAAGGAATCAGATACGAACTAGGTCGAGGAGCTCGACTCCGTACTATGGGGGCTACGGACCACGCCAAATCGCACAACCGGATACACACCATATTTTATGGTGTATGGCGCAGAGGCAGTGCTACCCTGCGATATCATTCATGACTCACCTCGAGTGCGCATGTACGAAGAGAGAGAAGCCGAGCTGGATCGGCAGGACAATTTAGATGCCCTGGAGGAGGAGCGTGACGTCACAAAGGCCCGTTCCACATTCTATCAGAAACAGGCTCGAAGGTATCAAAGAAGAGAAGTACGGGCCAAAACTTATAACATTGGAGAACTCGTTCTACGCCTACCAGAGAAGAAAAAGGACAAGCTCAAGCCCAAGTGGGAGGGTTCCTTCATAATTGATAAAGTTGTCACCGGAGGAGCGTACCATCTGCGTGATGCATCGGATAATCGACTCGAGCCAAACCCATGGAACGCGGCCAGACTCCAAAGATTCTACGCCTAGTGCCGAACATTGTGTTCGTCTCCTTACCTCCGCCTTTCTTTTTTAAGTTATATCCTCTCTGTCTTTCTTTCTTTTTTATATCCTTAAAAGCTTCAAGTATGCTTCGACCGCACACTCCTGCCACGCTATGCGCGCTCAATATACCTGGGGGCTTCTTATACAGAAGCTTAATATAATTATCTTCTGGGCTTTATGCCCACCACATACGCGTCATTCCTCCATATGTACCTTTTTTCACCATTATATGCATCGATATGACTTATGTTTTGGCCAAGCTGGGTTGCCTGGCTCTTGTGTTTATGCCCTACGTTCCCGTTAATTCGGCTAGGTCATAAGGGGAGCACATCTGTGATTGTTACTGTCGGGTCAGCCGGATGTGTACCTTAGACTGGGTGAAGCCGAAAGCTAGCGTTCTTAAGGGAATATTCGATTGCTGAACAAAAGATGTTTTTTACTTATTGCAACACATGCCCCTAGATGTTTATATCCCGCATTGCTTTTTGCAGTTCGGACAAGCACATTAATGCATGCGTACCCATGGAAAGGAACCCTTAACGGAACTATTCTCCCTGGAAGATGTTTCTTACTATCCATGTAATATAACATAGCTAGTTGGGTACTTGTCTGTTCAAGCACTTATGACCCCTACGCCTGGTTTCTACGCGTGCCCCAGTTTTTACATAACTGAGCGGGTATTCGGATTCACTCCGGACTGTCGGGTCCGGAGGTTGAAGCGAAAAGGTCCGCCAAGACAAATGATTTACAATCCGGCTAGGGACAAAATATGTCCTTTAAAGTACAAATTCACATAGACTGACTAAATTATTCTTCTATACCATCCAACAGGCTGTCTAGCCTACAATCCTGTTGGGAATACTTTGCGGCTAATGCTACATGGTCATATACCAGACTAACGGGGATCTCTTTCCCATCCGACCCTACAAGTCCGACCTCGGCCATGTGGTTCGGGTCAGCCTTGGTGTATCGCGTCTTCACCATGGCCCAGGCTTCCCTTGCACCTTGTCGGTAGGCCGATATCTTCCATAATCAGAAGTGCCGCCGCGCTCCCTTGAGCATCTCTACAAGCTCTGCCATGCCTCCTGGCAGGGAGGCGGACGGCCACAAGGCCTGGACAATACCCTGCATCACCTGCCAAATTTGTCCGTGCAGTTGGGAGAGCTCTTGCAGAAGATCGTTTGCAGATCCGGGCATCTCCTCTTCGGGATGACCTGTCAGCATACCTGCAGACATAATTCTATTAGCCCGCTTCTTCGCCAAACTTTATCATGGTTCGTTCGAGAACTTACTAAAAATGTCGTGTCGAAGCCTCTTATTCTCCTTCACGGAGTCAGCAAGCTGGGCCCGAACATCACTTAATTCAACGTCCAGTCGGGTATTCGTGTCCTGGAGATTATTTTTCTCCCGTATAACCTTTGTAAGCACGCAATCGCCAGCCTTTAGCTGTCGTTGAGCATGTTGCTCATCCCCCGGTACGATCTCCAGATTACCTCCGGGATTATCTGCAGAATCTATTGTTAGATTTGCATTCATGCCACTACATTCTTTTCGATCAAGACAAGTATTACCAGATGGGGCCTTCGTGGACTCCATTCCAGAAACTGCGGCCCGCAGCTGGGCTTTGCACTCCTCCAACTCTTTAGACCAGAGGCTACTGATATATGCATACATTGATTCTGAAATCAATTGTGCCAACTGTTTCAAGTCTCAGGGGCTACTGATATACATACTTATTAGATTTTCTTACCTTTATATCCTTTACATACTGGTCCGTGGCTCTGGTGAGGCCATCTTGAGCAACTCGGATGTACGCGTCCCCTGAGTTGAAGGCATTGAACGCCTCTTCAGAGAAATTAGGGTCGCATAGTGTGGCCCATCGGCGCCTGTGATTCATGGCGCCCTCCACTTCAGAGTTTGTAGTGGATAATATATCCGTACCATCTTTAGGAGGACCGTCCGGCGTTGTCCCTGCGTTGACCTCCGTCCTTGAGTCCGGCTGGTGGAGGCGTGGCCGGCAGGTTCTCCAGATACAGTCCGTCGAGCGTTTTTTCTGCCAGGAAACCATGGACATTGTTATATTTTAAAAGACGATAATTACGTAGCAGGTTTTTAACCATACCTCCGCGACGGTGTCTCGGCCCTGACCGGCTTCCTTTTAAGCCTATCCGGCTTTGGTGCCCCTTGTTGACGAGTCACCGCGGGTTCGGCACGGCGCCCCGATGGCCTTCCCTGTAAAATGCAATACATGTGCAGGGGTAAGCTTCAAAGAGGGGATCCTGTTAGGACTCCGGTTTTACTTACCTGAGACGCAGGGAGTAGGCTAGGGTAATCATCTATGATGGCCACCAAGGCACCATCACAGCTTAACAGATAAAATGTCCTGTCAACGAGCTCCTCAAATATGTCCGGATCTTCTTCAAGTCCGGGGTCGAGGGCCCGGTCGGGGTCCTCTAGCTGCGGAGACGGGCTGTGGACCTCCCTCATGGCTTTTCGCAGTTCCT
This sequence comes from Triticum aestivum, assembly GCF_018294505.1. Classification (NCBI taxonomy): domain Eukaryota; kingdom Viridiplantae; phylum Streptophyta; class Magnoliopsida; order Poales; family Poaceae; genus Triticum; species Triticum aestivum. Next base: position 133,752,911 of record NC_057800.1, on the reverse strand, counting down.
GCTATGAATTGGCAGGGTAAATATTTGTGATGAAGAATGCGGGAAAGACTGGAATAAAAGATAGCAGCTCACCCAGCTTGGGGGTTTGTACATGGAGAATCCATCCCGTGGCTTAATACGGATGAACTCCTCTTCTTCTTCTTTGTACAAATCGGACAGTATTTTCACCAGAGCGGCGGCGGAGTCCGGACCTTTACAGCCGCAGCGGGTGGCATCGTCTTCTCCATTGAAGTGCCACATGGGTTTCCCCCGATATTGAAGTGGCTGCACTCCCCGCATTATACATATTGACATAACCACAATTATTGTCAGCCCTGATTTGGCCAGCATCTTTATCCTATCCATCAGGAAAAGGACCTCTCTGTTATCTTCCTCCTGGGGGCTCCCGGGGCGCAAGCTGTTGTGTTTCTTCAATGGGGCATTTGCAAACTCAGGAAGGTCCATCCGAATAGGGTCTGGAAGGGGGACATCCTCCATATAAAACCACTCCGAAGGCCAGTCTTCAGATGTCTTCTCCGGAGTACCGGATAGGTATCTGGTCCCGGAGATGCACCATATTTCGGCTCCGTGCACTTGATATATTGACCCCTCCTGAGTTCGAGGTACGAGGCATAATAGCCTCTTCCATAGCTTGAAATGAGCTTCGCAGCCCAGAAACAGCTCGCAAAAGGCGACGTAGCCGGCGATGTGTAAAATGGAAGCGGGGGTGAAGTTATGCAGCTGGAGGCCATAGAACTCCAAGAGCCCACGGAGGAGTGGATGGATTGGAAATCCGAGTCCCCTCAGCAAGTAAGGGACAAGGCATACCCTCTCTCCCCTGGATGGATTGGGAAAACTCTCCGCTTGCTCCCCGCCATTGTAGGTGGCTAGTCCGGCTCGGACGGGGACCATATATGCAGGCGAGAGAAACCCCTAGGTCTGCAACTCTACGAATCGGCTGTGGGGGACAGAACACTTCTCCCAGTCGCCTGGCTTAGTGCTACGGGAGCGAGAGGAGGAGCTGCGACGATCGACCATGGTGGGATGGTTTTTCCGGGTGCGCTCTGATGGATACTCGCTGGGAGAGGATGGTGTGATTTGGATCTGAGGATCCACGTCTCTTTAAATAGACGATTTACTTACATGGTCAGGGTGGCAAATGTAAAAATGCCCCGACTTCTCGCATTCGCTCGACACGTGGAGATAGCCATTATTATGGCGAAGAAGCCGAGGAGTGCAACATTAATGGGAAGTCGGACACTGCTTGTTATGACAGGTACTCAGGGATTTTGGAGAAGAACCCGCCTTGCAATGCCGAAGACAATCTGCGCGCCGGACTCATCGTCATTGAAGCATGGTTTGGGGGCTACTGAGGGAGTCCTGGATTAGGGGGTCCTTGGACAGCCGGACTATGTACTTTGGCTGGACTGTTGGACTATGAAGATACAAGATTGAAGACTTCGTCCCGTGTCCGGGTGGGACTCTCCTTTGCGTGGAAGGCAAGCTTGGCAATTCAGATATGTAGATCTCCTTCTCTGTAACCGACTCTGTGTAACCCTAGCCCCCTCCGGTGTCTATATAAACCAGAGGGTTTAGTCCGTAGGACAACAGCAATCATAATCATAGGCTAGCTTCTAAGGTTTAGCCTCTACGATCTCGTGGTAGATCAACTCTTGTAATACTCATATCATCAAGATAAATCAAGCATGAAGTAAGATATTACCTCCATCGAGATGGCCTGAACCTAGGTAAACATTGTGTCCCCAGCCTCCTGTTACCATTAGCCTTAGACGCACAGTTCGGGACCCCCTACCCGAGATCCTCCGATTTTGACATCGACACACACCTAGACGTAGGGACTACAAAGAGAAAAAATGAATTGCAGTTAAAAGAATGGCATTTCTAACAAAAATGTGAATGTGAACTACATATGTGTGCACGTGACCAGCACATACATTGTCAATGCATAATTTAATGCAAGAAATAAGTTATCAGTAACATGCACGAATTGATGATGTGGTGCTTGCATGCATAGAGTAGAAAAAACAATGTGATTTATGACTTGCATGCATGACGTGTTCTTGTGCCATAGTTGCATGTCTAGGAAAAAGCTACTAGTGGGTTGTACTAGCTATTTAGGAATAGAAGATGTATACATGGAAGTTGTAGGGAAAGATATGGCATGTATCTCAATTCCCATGAGTAGGGATTGGAAAAGATATGTCATTTGGTTCACATCATAGGAACTTCTCTATTGAATATAGAGATGACATGTATCTCAATTCCTATGTGGAGGGATTAGAAAAGAGATGTCATTTGGTTCACATCATAGGAACTTTTCTATTGAATATACGCTAATGTTTATTTTCTTTGAAATTATGGGAGTATAGGAATCCATTCATATGAACCAAGTGGCTCTAAAGCTATAAAAATGATATCATGTTTATTTCCTTCGAAATGTGGAGTATATGAATCTATTCCTATGAACCAATTGGCTCTAAAGGAAAAAATCCTATAAAAATCATATCATATCGAGTTCCTATGATATTCCTCCACACCAAAGGATTGTTGAAATTGCTGCAGGTGATACGGCGGTCTTTCTTTGTAGACTCCTCCTCCATCTTTATAGTTACCTCTCGAAGATGAATGAAATGATATATACTGGGTATTCTATATGTGCATTTTGGTACACAAAAACTCGGAAAAAGTTTGCAGGGTTCGAATTTTCAATAAAGCTATATGGACTGCATTTTGGAACGGAGGGAGGAGCATACGACACTTGCTAACACTCACGTGGAAGATTTGTGTGTAGGAGGAGTGGCTGCTCTGTTAAATGACATGGCAAAACTGACATTGTCGGATGCCGATTTAACGGTTATTACGGCGTTCATCAGGAAACGGCTTGCGGCGAACGTTTGTCGGACAATGATTTATGGACACGTGCATTGCATTGATATGTGCCCCCCTCTCTCTCACGCACACACGCACCCTCACGAGTCACGACTCTCACGAGTCCTCTCGCACCCACCGTCTATCTGCAGGTAGACGTCACACACATATGTGCTCTTCACACCCTACCCTCAGAACTTCTAAAAAACAAAAGACGTCACACACCTTTTATTTTATCTCACACGTCACACACTTATACTATTACTCTTGTGGCGAACGTTCTTTGGGCACAGTATATTGTACTCTCATGAAGAGAAGCGGTGCACACACACACTATTTCTCTCACCCCCACTCGTGAGCACACGTAGGAGCGCATTTTTTTAAGCTGGTACAACAAAATCACTCCACTATATATATAAGCATGAGCCTTAGTGCTTGCTTTACTAGGGTTACTCTCTTTCACTCTCTCATGCTCTCCAGATCTAAGAAAGACATAGGTGGACACACTCTCTCTCTGCCCACGGTTGGTCACAAATCCGGCCGGACCGCCTCGACCGGGGCAGGGGTGTAGGTGCATCATTCACGCTGTCGTCGGTGGCGAGGGAGGAGACCAATGGCTGCCCGCACGTCCCGATCGGCGGCCGCGCCGGCTCGAGAGGGCCTCCGACCCCTTCTTCCTCCCTGCGGTATTGTGGCCAAGATGCGGCCTCCCGACGCCGTCTTTGCCACATGCCGACGACCCTCAGGTATATATTCCTTCAAAACTTGCCTTGCTCTACTGCCCCAGCTCCCCACGTGGCTGTGTGTGGATCTTTTTCTACTTCCGTCGGCTGTTCCAAAGCCACCTAGACTTTTACTATTATTATAGGTAAATCTAGTTCATACACTCGAATCTAAGAGTTGGTTCAAACAGGGAAGAAACTGGGAAAGCTGTAGCATGAATCTAGGAATTGGTTCTAAGAGGAAACGGGGGAAAGTAGTAGATACTACCTACCCTACTAGTCTGTTGGTTGAAAAGGCGAAGAAAGCATGGTGGATGGCGAAGGGTGGGGGGAAGTGGACCTGTCTCTTGGTTGAAAAAGGAAAGAAAGTGAGGGGTGTTGGGGGACAACGCAAATGAGAATGAACAGGTCTAGATTTCCTGTGCTCACATAGGAAAATGTCTCCGAGGAGATAAAAAATGGGAGTAATGCAGACACGCTGCCTGAGTGTTTGCTGCTCTCGGCAACCACATCTGCCTCACCACTTTATGCCCCTGCTATCCCTACGCCCATATCGCTACCATTAATGTAAAATCACATGAATCATTAAGCAGTGCCACCTAATGTCACTATAGTAATGGTCTAGTGCCGTCGATAAATTGAAGCAATGCCACAACCATTTTATGAAGTGGTTCCGTCTTGCTTTATTTCCCACTAATTGTGTTTTTACAGTTACACTTAAATCTCACACCGCTAACATTGCTTCATCCTAGTGGAACTGCACAAATTTGATTGCACATTTACTGACCATGTGCTACTCTCATGACAGTAATACTAATGCTATTGTTCTGCATGTTAATCTAGTGGCAGTGTTGATGTGATGTGATGCTACTTACTTAAGGGCACTTTCATACTGTCAATCTGGTGCCAATTATAACACAATAGATGCTGCTATTAACTAATCATACGCCACTGCAAATATCTGTCATTGTTTAATTAACCGTATTTCGTATTTGCGCAAACAGGGATGTCTGTCTCCATATTGTTTCTATCTGCGCAATCAAAAGTACACACCTTAGTTTTAGTACAACTGCACAAAATGAGATGGCTATTGTCAGTGTCAAAACCGGCAGATGTTGGGTCGGGGGTCCCGAACTGTGCATCTAAGGATAATGGTAACAGGAGGCGGGGGGCATAATGTTTACCCAGGTTCGGGCCCTCTCGATGGAGGTAATACCCTACACTACTAGGGAAAAGGCTAGCAGCAGTGCGGGTTTTGTGCTCACTAGTAGCGCGGTAGGCACGCTACTAATAAGGCGCTACAACTATTGCTTAGCAGTAACGCGTGCCCGCACGCGCTACTGCTAGGGCAAATAGCTGCAGCGTTTGTTCACTCCTGCGCTACTGCTAATGTAACTACTGGCAGCGTGTTTTATCGCCATCGCTACTAGTATTCTTTTTTTATTTTTTATTTTTAGTGTAATTATGCGCCATAGGACAAATATTGGTACAATACAAGTTATGAGGTTTACATCATTATGTCCATAACAGTGTGTCAAATGAAGGTGGATTAGGTTCAAGTGGAGGCAATATGTGGTGCATGTCAAAAGTATACTACTAATCCAAACTAGATCTAGTTTGGACTAGTAGTACTTTCGATGTGCACCACATGTTGCCTCCACTTGAATCTAATCTGCCAGCACAAGCTATTTAATCATCATCATAGTCATTAACACCAACAATATTTATTTAATCACCACTAACACTAGCTAATAATAATCATCATAGTCATTACCACCAACACAAGCTATTTTATCATCACAGTAATAGTGTAGCACATCATCATCCTCAAACTCATTTCCAGCTAGCTAATCACTCCTGCTGCTCTCTCTTAGGTAAAATAACATAAAACATGTGTAGCTCTCCTCCTTGATCAAGTTGGAGCATGCAGATGAACCTGTCTCCTAATCGTGGGTAGCGCATCTGTTTGCTGCCCCCTAGTACTTCTCTGCGCTTCTCCATCACACATTTGGTCCAGTCTTGCACTATTAAGCATCTGTTGCTAATCTTGAATGCACTAAAGTATTCTATAGGATATCTTGGCCAAAAGCTAATAATACTCATGGTACCATTGGTCTCGATCCCATAAGGCACAACATTCATCGGGAGTCCCTGTTGAAGAACATCGTATGGTAACATACTTAGCAATGAAGTTTAGCTTCAAAAATAATGTATGGAAAAGATGCACTGAGGACAAATAGTAAAAATCTTACCATCCTTCCTAAATAGATGTGACCGTAGTTCATTACGAACACTATTGGTCGCACGTTTTTAGTACTAACATTTCTAAATGCAGGAAGAAAATTTTTCTTGACAGTATCAAGATCCTCAAGCCATGAAACATAATGACTTAGCTCCTCGCAGTTGAGTTCAGCCTTGGGACAGTAGTAGGTCCTGTCTACCAAGCCCTGGACATGTTTGCTTGCACTGAAATAAGCTGACAATACAAATTAGTTGTCAACTATTTTTGAATAAACAATATCAAAGACATAAGTATGGTTGAGAAACTTACATAATGGTATAACTGGAGGCGTCTGCACATCGACCCAGATGTCGGTATTACCTTCAATATCATCTTCTGGACGAATATCAAAGGTGATAACCATATCAGGCTCAAATGCATAAGTCTTGCATAGTGCTCACCATGTTTTGCATCGAAAATAGGTGTAGTCATCTGAATTGTATAATTTTGCGTGGAAAATATAACCATGCTCGGTCTTCAAGTAAACTTTCTTTACCTCCATAGTATGACTGAAACCTATCTTATCCAATACAAAAACTCTTGCATGGTAGGGGATACGCTAGTACAATAGTAAAAAAATATAAGTTGAAGCAAATGAAGCAGATGTCATGCTTAATTACGAAAAAGACTTGTCGTTGTGACTTACTGTATCCACTTCGAAGTTCTCGTCCAGCTTGATGCTGAAGCGCCTATCATCATCTAGGAAGATTCAGTCGCACAGGCCGCGCTCGTCTTCGCAGTATTTGCAAATACCGAAATCCTTTTCGTCATCAGACATTTCCTATGTTCATAGTTAAAACATTAAATGAAAATCGATCGAAGACAACTACCAGGATACTCAACACACAAATCCGGGGCGCTCGATATTTCCTACATATTCTGGCGCAAGTCATGCCAAAATTCACGGAAAAATCCGGCATGACCTTTGCTAAAATAGGACATATCGAGCGCCTGAAATTTGCCAGAACGGAAATGAATCAACACTCCAGCAAAACATAGGCCACTCGGAGGTGTAACCTGCAAACATGACCGACCACTTGGATATTGAGAAACACAAGATATACATTTCAAAATATCTTATAGGACTCAAATTAGCATGCATTCAATAAGCAAAAGTAAATCATCTCATGCGTCCGTACATCGTCCAATATTATCACTAATACATCCCAAATAGTGTCATACATATAACATCACTAATACAACTAAAACCCTAGCACACAACGGGTATCGGCGCGGGCGATGGACACCCACAGAGAAGGAACCATCACGGGATCATAGCTCCAGTGAGATCCCTGGAGAACCTGCCAGGTATTGGAGAACCTGTGCTCCAACGCAAACAAGTAGCGATGGACGTGCGCGTCCTCCTCACTGACACGGTGACACACCACCTCCGCGGAGTCCTCAAGCCTCTGGACCGTCACTGGCCCATGCGACCGCCACCATAGAAGGTTCGGGTCAATGAGAGGCTGGCTCCTCACCAACCTGCGCCCCCGGTAGGTAGCGCCTCCCAGTACCACCCCGGCGGAGCCCAGTCCCGGACATGGCCCATCTGGTCAAGCAGGTGTCGTCCTCTGCCGACTCGACGACGAGGATGCGGGATAGGCATCGTCCACGTCGATGCGAGAAAAATTGCTTTAACTAAAAAAATAGCAACAAGTTCTTACTAATGAGTTCTATTAATTCAATTAGTTCTTACTAAAAATAAACTTACTATAAATAAAAATAAACTAATACCTAATTAGTACCTAGTTCTTACTAACTAATTAGTACCTAGGAACTACTGCCCTAATTACCATATAAGTAATTAACTAACTAGCACTAAAAATAGCCTAGGGTTCATACTAACTAGCACTAAATAGCTAGGGTTCATACTAAGCAGAGAAGAGGGATTGGAAGGGGAGAGTACTTACAGAGAGCGGGGAGAGAGATGGGGTCGGGGGTGACGGCGGCACCAAGGTGCGGCGAGGCGGGGTCGGGGGAGACGGCGGCGAGGCGGGGTCGGGAGAGACGGCGGCGAGGCGGAGGCGACGAGGATTAGTAGAGGAGAATTGGGGGAGGAAGCAGAGGAGAGGGAATCAGGCCACGCGAGGGGTTAGGTGAAAATAGCTTTAACAGTAGCGTGGGGAGGCAAAACACGCTGCTGCTAAAATCCGTTGTAGTAGCGCTGTTCGTAGAAGGGCGCTACTACTATACCTAGCACGTCGGGAATGGTGTGGCAATTATAGTTGTAGCGCGTTCTGTTCCTGCCGCGCTACTGCTAAGCGGGTAACAGTAGCGCCGTTCTAGCAGACGCGCTACTGCTAAGTAGCAGTAGCGCCTCATTTTAACAAGCGCTACTGGTAACATTCTGTGTATAAGGTTTTCCCTAGTAGTGCTACTTCCTGCTTGATTGATCTTGATGATATGAGTATTACAAGAGTTGATCTACCACAAGATCGTAGAGGCTAAACCCTAGAAGCTAGCCTATGATTATGATTGTTGTTGTCCTACGGACTAAACCCTCCGGTTTATATAGACACCTAAGGGGGCTAGGGTTACACAGAGTCGGTTATAGAGAAGGAGATCTACATATCTGAATTGCTGAGCTTTCGTTCCACGCAAAGGAAAGTCCCACCCGGACACGGGACGAAGTCTTCAATCTTGTATATTCATAGTCCAACAGTCCGGCACAAGTACATAGTCTGGCTGTCCGAGGACCCCCCAATCCAGGACTCCCTCAGCTATTCCTAGCTGCCGTCCTCTAACCACTAGTCTTCCAGGTATTACTACATTGGTAGTAACTAGGTAGAATGACCAACATAATCTAAAAGAAGTTGACTCATACGTTTTACTTCCTGATTGCAGTGCAGGGACGAGCAAAAACAACTGCATCCTAGTCGGAAATGCACTTTCTACGAGGTGATCCATGGACCGAGGACTAGCTGGCACTGCTGCACGGAGGTTTTTGGGACAGGTGCGCCGACAAGAGACATTGTGGTCTGCTTATTTCTGCAAATAGCAGTGCTTAAATTTAGTGGAATGAACAAGAATTTCAGCTGGTCAGTACACTACATGGTTCAGTTCAGCATTCCAGCTGAGAACACAATTATAATTGTTATTATAGAATGAGAGAACCTAACCTTGGATGGTGGCAACAAGAAAAAACCAGAGTGAACTCCAGGAAATTTAAGCCCGCCGGGAGGCCGTTTGCTCAGAGAATCCTTGCTTATTTTTTCCTGATTTGTAAACCTTCTCACAACTTTGTCTTTTGCTGTGAACTATTATATGTTTTTATGTTCTATGAATTATTGAGATGTATAAAATTGGTTAACTTATGCTTTTCAATTTTTTTATGAAGCCGAGTTTAATGTGAGTGTTCCACATGAACGCTGGAGTGCGTGAACGTGTCGGTGAGAAACGACACCTATGGGATCACAAGAATCCCTACTACGGCTGCGAGGCGTGGGGTGGTGAGAAGAGCGGGATTAGCATTCGGTGCAAACACTCAGGTCATACCCAGGATCGGGCCGTGAGGATGCGTAAAACCCTTGTCCTACTTTGGTGTGTATATTTGTGTTATTGGAGTTCTTGAGCTAGTTACAGCGAGCGTAACTTGTCCAAGGGTCCGAATCCTGCTCCAAGATGCTTTGGGCCTCCTTTTATAGGCAAGGGGATCGCCACATTGCCACACAGGAGGTGGCATTGGGGTACTATGGTTAAGCCTATCACTAGCTATTACAGGACATGACGCATTTAATGTGCCTCTGATGTGTCCCCTTCACTTAACCGCCGCTTCGCCCAGCCTTGACATGCGCCTGGGCCAGCAAAGCGGTCAGTGCCATGTAGGCTGGCAGGCTACTGAGGTGGCTCGGTGGTAGAGCCTTCACGAAGATTTGCATGCCACCACGTAGGCACACACTGAGTTGGCCGAGAAGCCTCATGCTGACAAGCAGGCGCCTGCCTAGCTGGTTGGCTGGCAGCTGCATGGGAGCGGTGGTAGAAGCTTGGTGGGTGCGGGCCTGGCTGTGGCCTTGAGGACACCCTCAGCAAGGGCCTTGCCAGGGCCCCGACAAGGGTCTTGCCGTGGCACTACGGTCGTCCCCGGCAAGGGTCTTGCCGAGGTTCATCGTCTTCTGATCCTCTTCTGATTTGGAGTGTTCCTTGTCTTCACAAAGATCCACATGCCATCACAGAGGCGCCTCCCGAGGCTTGGTTCCAATGTGGTTGTTAGGAACCTTGGGCTCAAGGATGGCGCGCTCCGCTGGCGTTTGGCAAGCTACCCCGACAAGTTCCTTGCTGGGGCCGTGGAGGCTGCCCCAGCAAGGGTCTTACCGGGGGAAACAACCTCGCCGTCTTGCTCTTCATGTCTCTGTCTTGGCGTTGCTTTGACCATTTTGCGGCTTTGACTCCTCCCTGTCTCTGCCCTGCTTAAGTGTGGTCGTGGGCGCGGCTCTGACTGCCTGTTCACAAGTAAGGGGTACAAAAGGAGCGCCCCTACTTTAGTACACCGACAGGAGCCCCCGGGCCTGGGCCACACATAAGCGCAATGCGTTGTTTGGCTAGGCCCAGAACGGTGCGCGGGCAGGCGGGGCGGCTTTTACCAGAGTAACTTCTTGTCTGCTACGCTTCCCCATGACCCGCGTTGAATGCATGACGTGGGGGTCGCGCGCGCGGGGATCGAAGCATGCTTGCGTCATCCTGCAATGAATAGTAAAGAGGTGGCTTGCGTGTCCTTTCGAGACCGCAGGGCCGCTGCTCATTTACTATCCTTTCCTGGGAACCATCGCCCCACGCGTCCCGTTACGCCCGTTTCTCGTGCCACCAACACCGCATGCATGACGCAGAGCGAATGACAGGCGCGCGGGTGATACATCTCCAACGTATCTATAATTTTTGATGGCTCCATGCTATAGTATCTACTATTTTGGGCAATATTGGGCTTTATTATCCACTTTTATATTATTTTTGGGACTTACCAATTAACCGGAGGCCCAGCCCAGATTTGCTGTTTTATGCCTATTTCAGTGTTTCGAAGAAAAGGAATATCAGACGGAGTCGAAACGGAACGAAATCAACTAGAGAAGTTATTTTTGGAACGAAAGCCACCCAATGGACTTGGACCCCATGTCAAGGAAGGAAGGAGGAGCTCACGAGGGTAGGGGCGCGCACACCTAGGGCGCGCCCCTTGTCTCGTGGGCCCCTCGTGGCTCCCCTGACGTACCTCCTGCACCCATATATACCTACATTACCTAAAACTTCCAGAACGCAAGAGAGATCGGGAGTTCCGCCCCCAGAAGCCTCCGTAGCCACCAAAAGTCAATCAGGACCCTGTTCCGGCACCCTGCCGGAGGGAGGAACCCTCACGGTGGCCATCTTCATCATCCCGGCGCTCTCCATGACAAGGAGGGAGTAGTTCTCCCTCGGGGCTGAGGGTATGTACCAGTAGCTATGTGTTTGATCTCTCTCTCTCTCTCTCTCTCTCTCGTGTTCTTGAGGTGATACGATCTTGATGTATCACGAGCTTTGCTATTATAGTTGGATCTTATGTTTCTCCTCCCCCTCTTCTCTCTTGTAATGAATTGAGTTTCCCCTTTGAAGTTATCTTCTCGGATTGAGTCTTTAAAGATTTGAGAACACTTGATGTATGTCTTGCCATGGATATCTATGGTGACAATGGGATACCACATGCCACTTGACGTATGTTAAGGTGATCAACTTGCGGGTTTCGTGACATTGGGAACCTATGCATAGGGGTTGGCACACGTTTTTGTCGTGATTCTCCGGTAGAACTTTGGGGCACTCTTTGAGGTTCTATGTGTTGGTTGAATATATGAATTGAGATTGTGTGATGCATATCGTATAATCATACCCACGGATACTTTAGGTGACATTGGAGTATCTAGGTGACATTAGGGTTTTGGTTGATTTGTGTCTTAGGGTGTTATTCTAGTACGAACTCTAGGGCTGTTTGTGACACTTATAGGTATAGCCCAACGGATTGATTGGAAAGAATAACTTTGAGGTGGTTTCGTACCCTACCATAATCTCTTCGTTCGTTCTCCGCTATTAGTGACTTTGGAGTGACTCTTTGTTGCATGTTGAGGGATAGTTATGTGATCCAATTATGTTATTATTGTTTAGGGAACTTACACTAGCGAAAGTATGAACCCTAGGCCTTGTTTCAACACATTGCAATACCGTTTACGCTCACTTTTATCACTTGTTACCTTGCTGTTTTTATTATTTCAGATTAGAAATACCTATATTTACTATACATATACCACTTGTACCACCATCTCTTCGCCGAACTAGTGCACCTATACAATATACCATTGTATTGGGTGTGTTGGGGACACAAGAGACTCTTTGTTATTTGGTTGCAGGGTTGATTGAGAGAGACCATCTTCATCCTATGCCTCCTACGGATTGATAAACCTTAGGTCATCCACCTGAGGGAAATTTGCTACTGTCCTACAAACCTCTGCACTTGGAGACCCAACAACGTCTACAAGAAGAAGGTTGTGTAGTAGACATCAAGCTCTTTTCTGGCGCTGTTGCCGGGGAAGTGAGTGCTTGAAGGTATATTTTTGGATCTTGCAATCGAGTCTTTTAGTTTCTTGTTTTATCACTAGTTTAGTTTATAAAAGAAAATAACAAAAAATGGAATTAAGTTTGTCTCATACGCTTCACCTTTTTAATATCATTCGTGAGTATGATGGAAAGGATAACTGTGCTCAAGTGCTAGAAGAAGAAATCTATAAAATGTTTGGCACTAAATATTTGAATGATGAGCATGATTGCAATGTTGTTAGTACGAATTCTTTGAATATCCATGATGCTAATGATGATTGCACTAGTTATGATTAAAATGTCTCCTATAAACATGTCAATTTTTGTGGAGTAGATTGGGTTTGCAAGTACACACCAAATAGGGAAGATAGATATTGCAAGAGGCATAAGTACTTAGAAACCAAATTGTTGCAAGAAAGTCTTGATGAATGTGCTGAAAGATTCAATATTTTTCGTGCCCCTTGTGAACTTTGCAATGAACATGGTCATTTAAAGCTCCAATGCTATTTGTTTCATGACCAAGTCGTGTCCAAACATTGTGATAATTTGATTACCCTTGAGCATCATAAAGAGCATAGCCTTCTTTTGGGTTATTAAGAAATGAAATGTATAACTGAGGGTATTCCAAAGTGTAATCTTGATAGAGTTCTTGATTTTGATCTAGAGAAGATTTATATGTATTGTGCGGTGAATTGCATTGAAAATCCTTATATTGCCAATTACATAAAGAAAAGAAAACAAATAGAAGATGATGAGAATACTAATAAAAGGGAAGAGACTTCCCAATATCCTCCTATTATTTCTTATGATGAATCAGGTAACGAGGAGGAGCCTTCTACTCAACCAATCCCATTAATAAGGAGCTACAAAAAGAGGATTGAACCCCCACATGATGTGGTGAAGAGGAAGAAAATAAAAAGGAAGAGAGGTAAAAAGGTATCTCTCCCAAATAAAGTTGCTCCTATTATTGCTGTGCCTCATGAAAATGAAGATGATACACTTTATGATGATCTTGTTATGCCTATTGCTTGTTGTGATGATTATGATTGGGAAGATAATGATACTTCTTATGATCTTGAAAATCTTTTTGGTACTTGCTTGGAAGAATATGATAATAATGTTTGCTATACTATTGGTGTTATCCATACTATTAACGATGAGAGTGATTATGCTTATAATACGAAAAGGCCCAAGCTTGGGGAAGCTAAGTTTGATGAGGATGACATATTTGAGAATATATTTGCTGCAATTAATGTTTGTCCCAAGCTTGGGAATGCTACGCTTAATGAAGATTATATTTTTAGTCTCCCAAGTTTTGATATGCAAATTCATAATGATAATAACATGCCTCCTACTTATGATAATTATTGTGATGATACATATGCTATAAAAAGTAGTAAGGATTATATTTATAAAACTTGTCATGATTATGATTACCCCTTCTCTGAACATTACTCTTTTAATGTGGAAACAATTTATAATATTCAAGTCTCTTATGATACTCCCACTATTATTCATGAGAAGAAATTTGCTTATGTGGAGAGTAGTAAATTTTCTATGCTTGTAGATCATGAAAAGAATGCTTTAGGTGCTGGTTATATTGTTGAATTCATTCATGATTCTACTGAAAATTATTATGAGGGAGGAATATATGCTTGTAGGAATTGCAATAATATCAAGTTTCCTCTCTATGTGCTTAAAATTTTCAAGTTAGGCTTGTTTTACCTTCCTATGCAAGTTGATCCTTGTTCCCACAAGTTGTTTGCTCACAAAATCCCTATGCATAGGAAGAGGGTTAGGCTTAAATGTGCTAGTCATATTCTTCATGATGCTTTCTTTATGTTTCAATTCTTATCCTTTATGTGAGCATCATTGAAATCATCATGCCTAGCTAGGGGCGTTAAACGATAGCGCTTGTTGGGAGGCAACCCAACTTTATTTTTATTCCTTGCTTTTTGTTCCTGTTTAGTAATAAATAATCCATCTAGCCTCTGCTTAGATGTGGTTTTATGTGTTTGTGCCAAGTAGAACCTTTGGGAAGACTTGGGGAAAGTCTTATTGATCATGCTGTAAAAAACAGAAACTTTAGCGCTCACGAGAACTCCTGCCATTTTTATTTGGAGAGTGATATTTAGTTAATTCTTTTTGCATATGATTAATAGATAAATTCCTCAGGTCCAGAAATTTATTTTAGAATTTTATGAGTTCCATAAGTATACGTTTGATCCAGATTACTACAGACTGTTCTGTTTTTGATAGATTCTGTTTTTCATGTGTTGTTTACTTATTTTGATGAATCTATGGCTAGTAAAATAGTTTATAAACCATAGAGAAGTTGGAATACAGTAGGTTTAACACCAATATAAATAAAGAATGAGTTCATTACAGTACCTTGAAGTGGTGATTTATTTTCTTATACTAACGGAGATTACAAGTTTTCTGTTAAGTTTTGTGTTGTGAAGTTTTCAAGTTTTGGGTAAGGATTCGATGGACTATGGAATAAGGAGTGGCAAGAGCCTAAGCTTGGGGATTCCCAAGGCACCCCAAGGTAATATTCAAGGATATCCAAGACCCTAAGCTTGGGGATGCCCAGGAAGGCATCCCCTCTTTCGTCTTCGTTCATCGATAACTTTACTTGGAGCTATATTTTTATTCGCCACATGATATGTGTTTTGCTTGGAGCGTCAATTTATTTTGTTAGAATTTGCTTTCTGTTTGAATAAAGTATCAAGGTCTGAAATTCTTAAATGTTAGAGAGTCTTCACATAGTTGCATTATTATTCAACTACTTAGTGATCTTCACTTATATCTTTCGGAGTAGTTTGTCGATGCTCTAGTGCTTCACTTATATCTTTTAGAGCATGGCGGTAGTTTTATTTTTATATGGACTCTTATGATTCACTTAGATTATTTTGAGAGTCTTAAATAGCATGGTAATTTGCTTAAAATCCTAATATGCTAGGTATCCAAGAATAGTAAAATTCTCTTATGAGTGTGTTGAATACTATGAGAAGTTTGATACTTGATAATTGTTTTGAGATATGGAGATGGTGATATTAGAGTCATGATAGTTGAGTGGTTATGAATTTGAGAAATACTTGTGTTGAAGTTTGTGATTCCCGTAGCATGCACGTATGGTGAACCGTTATGTAAGGAAGTCGGAGCATGATTTATTTATTGATTGTCTTCCTTATGAGTGGCGGTCGGGGACGAGCGATGGTCTTTTCCTACCAATCTATCCCCCTAGGAGCATGCGCGTAGTACTTTGTTTCGATAACTAATAGATTTTTGCAATAATTATGTGAGTTCTTTATGACTAATGTTGAGTCCATGGATTATACACACTCTCACCCTTCCACCTTTTCTAGCCTCTCTAGTACCGCGCAACTTTCGCCGGTACCATAAACCCACCATATACCTTCCTCAAAACAGCCATCATACCTACCTATTATGGCATTTCCATAGCCATTCCGAGATATATTGCCATGCAACTTTCCACCATACCGTTCTTCATGACACATTCATCATTGTCATATTTCTTAGCATGATCATGTAGTTGACATAGTATTCGTGGCAAAGCCACCGTTCGTAACTCTTTCATACATGTCACTCTTGATTCATTGCATATCCCGGTGCACCGCTGGAGGCATCCATATAGAGTCATACTTTGTTCTAGTATCGAGTTGTATCATCAAGTTGTAAATAAATAGAAGTGTGATGATCATCATTCAATAGAGCATTGTCCCAAAAAAAGGAAAGGCCAAATAAAAAAGGGGGAAAGGCCAAATAAAAAAAGAAAGGCAAAACAAATAAAAAAATGTATAATAAAAAATAATAATAAAAGGGACAATGCTACTATCCTTTTACCACACTTGTGCTTCAAAGTAGCACCATGATCTTCATGATCGAGAGTCTCCTATGTTGTCACTTTCATATACTAGTGGGAATCTTTCATTATAGAACTTGGCTTGTATATTCCAATGATGGGCTTCCTCAAAATGCCCTAGGTCTTCGTGAGCAAGCGAGTTGGATGCACACCCACTAGTTTCTTTTGTTGAGCTTTCATACATTTATAGCTCTAGTGCATTCGTTGCATGGCAATCCCTACTCACTCATATTGATATCTATTGATGGGCATCTCCATAGCCCGTTGATACGCCTAGCTGATGTGAGACTATCTTCTCCCTTTTTGTCTTCTCCACAACCACCATTCTATTCCACCTATAGTGCTATGTCCATGGCTCAGGCTCATATATTGCGTGAAGATTGAAAAAGTTTGAGAACATCAAAAGTATGAAACAATTGCTTGGCTTGTCATTGGGGTTGTGCATGATTTAAATATTTTGTGTGGTGAAGATGGAGCATAGCCAGACTATATGATTTTGTAGGGATAGCTCTCTTCGGCCATGTTATTTTGAGAAGACATGATTGCTTAGTCAGTATGCTTGAAGTATTATTGTTTTTATGTCAGTATTAAACTTTTGTCTTGAATCTTATGGATCTGAATATTCATGCCACAGTTCAGAAGAATTACATTGAAATTATGCCAACTAGCATTCCACATCAAAAATTATCTTTTTTATCATTTACCTACTCGAGGACGAGCAGGAATTAAGCTTGGGGATGCTTGATACGTCTCCAACGTATCTATAATTTTTGATTGCTCCATGCTATATTATCTACTGTTTTGGGCAATATTGGGCTTTATTATCCACTTATATATTATTTTTGGGACTAACCTATTAACCGAAGGCCCAGCCCAGATTTGCTGTTTTATGCCTATTTCAGTGTTTTGAAGAAAAGGAATATCAGACGGAGTCGAAACGGAACGAAATCAACTAGAGAAGTTATTTTTGGAACGAAAGCCACCCGATGGACTTGGACCCCACGTCAAGGAAGGAAGGAGGAGCTCACGAGGGTAGGGGGCGCGCCCCCTGTCTCGTGGGGCCGTCGTGGCTCCCCTGACGTACCTCCTGCACCCATATATACCTACGTAACCTAAAACTTCTAGAACGCAAGATAGATTGGGAGTTCCGCCGCTAGAAGCCTCTGTAGCCACCAAAAGTCAATCGGGACCCTGTTCCGGCACCCTGTCGGAGGGGGGAACCCTCACCGGTGGCCATCTTCATCATCCTGGCGCTCTCCATGATGAGGAGGGAGTAGTTCTCCCTCGGGGTTGAGGGTATGTACCAGTAGTTATGTGTTTGATCTCTCTCTCTCTCTCTCGTGTTCTTGAGATGATACGATCTTGATGTATCGCGAGCTTTGCTATTATAGTTGGATCTTATGTTCTCCTCCCCCTCTTCTCTCTTCTAATGAATTGAGTTTCCACTTTGAAGTTATCTTATCGGATTGAGTCTTTAAAGATTTGAGAACGCTTGATGTATGTCTTGCCGTGGATATCTGTGGTGACAATGGGATACCACGCGCCACTTGATGTATGTCTTGCCGTGGATATCTGTGGTAACAATGGGATACCACGTGCCACTTGATGTATGTTAAGGTGATCAACTTGCGGGTTTCGTGACATTGGGAACCTATGCATAGGGGTTGGCACACGTTTTCGTCGTGATTCTCCGGTAGAACTTTGGGGCACTCTTTGAGGTTCTATGTGTTGGTCGAATAGATGGATTGAGATTGTGTGATGCATATCGTATAATCATACCCACAGATACTTGATGTGACATTGGAGTATCTAGGTGACATTAGGGTTTTGGTTGATTTGTGTCTTAAGGTGTTATTCTAGTACGGACTCTAGGGCTGTTTGTGACACTTATAGGAATAGCCCAACGGATTGATTGGAAAGAATAACTTTGAGGTGGTTTCGTACCCTACCATAATCTCCTCGTTCGTTCTCCGCTATTAGTGACTTTGGAGTGACTCTTTGTTGCATGTTGAGGGATAGTTATGTGATCCAATTATGTTATTATTGTTGAGGGAACTAACACTAGCGAAAGTATGAACCCTAGGCCTTTTTTCAACACATTGCAATACCGTTTACGCTCACTTTTATCACTTGTTACCTTGCTGTTTTTTATTATTTCAGATTACAAATACCTATATCTACTATCCATATACCACTTGTATCACCATCTCTTCGCCGAACTAGTGCACCTATACAATTTACCATTGTATTGGGTGTGTTGGGGACACAAGAGACTCTTTGTTATTTGGTTGTAGGGTTGCTCGAGAGAGACCATCTTCATCCTACGCCTCCACAGATTGATAAACCTTAGGTCATCCACTTGAGGGAAATTTGCTACTGTCCTACAAACCTCTGCACTTGGAGGCCCAACAACGTCTACAAGAAGAAGGTTATGTAGTAGACATCAGCGGGATATGGGAAGACATGCGCGCGTGGGTCGATTCCCACGCGCCTTCAATTGGGCGGGGAGGGCGGTCAACGGCCTTGCCCGCTGTCACCTTAATGAGCCGGATTGGCTGAGAAGGGCGGCCGGGCCCTGACCCCGTCCCTTTATAAGGAGGGGAGCAGGAGGGACACCGCCTCTCAGTCTTTCGCTATCCGCCTCTCCCCATCCCTGCTCCTTCCTCCCTCCTATCATGGTGAGAGGATGCGCTAATGCTTCATCGGTGGTGGTGAGGACCTCTTCTCGACAACGCGTCGCTCCTCCCCAAGAGCCCGTGGTGGCGGAGCCGACCAAGAGGGGAAGGGGGAGGGGTGAGGCCAAGGTCGCCGCGGTGCTTGGGGAAGAGGAGGACGGGACGGCGCATCGGCCTCGCCTCCGCCAGCGGTCCTCCCCCTCATGGAGGGCCATGTCGGGGACTAGCTGATACGTCCATTTTGCATCATGCTTTTATGTTGATATTTATTGCATTATGGGCTGTTATTACACATTATGTCACAATACTTATGCCAATTCTCTCTTATTTTACAAGGTTTACATAAGGAAGGAGAATGCCGGCAGTTGGAATTCTAGGCTGGAAAAGGAGCAAATATTAGAGACCTATTCTGCGCAACTCCAAAAGTCTTGAAACTCCACGGAAGTTATTTTCAGAATATATAAAAAATATTGAGCGGAAGAAATACATCAGAGGGGGACCCACTAGGCCACGAGGGTGGGGGGCGCGCCCTACCCCCCCCCCCCCGGGCGCGCCCCCTGCCTTGTGGGCCCCTGTTGGCTCTCCGATGGCCATCTTCTGCTATATGAGGTCTTTTGTCCAAAGAAAAATCATAAGCAACCTTTCGGGACAAGACTCTGCCGCCACGAGGCGGAACCTTGGCGGAACCAATCTAGGGCTCCGGCAGAGCTGTTCTGCCGGGGACACTTCCCTCCGGGAGGGGGGAATCATCGCCATCATCATCACCAACGCTCCTCTCATTGGGAGAGGGCAATCTCCATCAACATCTTCACCAACACCATCTCCTCTCAAAACCCTAGTTCATCTCTTGTATCCAATTCTTGTCTCCAATTCCGGGATTGGTACTAGTAGGTTGCTAGTAGTGTTAATTACTCCTTGTAGTTGATGCTAGTTGGTTTATTTGGTGGAAGATCATATGTTCAGATCCTTTATGCATATTAATACCCCTCTGATTATGAACATGAATATGCTTTGTGAGTAGTTACGTTTGTTCTTGAGGACATGGGAGAAGTCTTGCTATTAGTAGTCATGTGAATTTGGTATTCATTCGATATTTTGATGAGATGTATGTTGTCTATCCTCTAGTGGTGTTATGTGAACGTCGACTACATAACACTTCACCATTATTTGGGCCTAGAGGAAGGCATTGGGAAGTAATAAGTGGATGATGGGTTGCTAGAGTGACAGAAGCTTAAACCCTAGTTTATGTGTTGCTTCGTAAGGGGCTGATTTGGATCCATATGTTTCATGCTATGGTTAGGTTTACCTTAATACTTTTGTTGTAGTTGCGGATGCTTGCAATAAAGGTTAATCATAAGTGGGATGCTAGTTCAAGTAAGAACAGCACCCAAGCACCGGTCCACCACATATCAAATTATCAAAGTACCAAACGCGAATCATATGAACGTGATGAAAACTAGCTTGATGATATTCCCATGTGTCCTCGGGAGCGCTTTTCTCATTATAAGAGTTTTTCCAGGCTTGTCCTTTGCTACAAAAGGGATTGGGCCATCTTGCTGCACTTTATTTACTTTTGTTACTTGTTGCTCGTTACAAATTATCCAATCTCAAAACTATCTGTTACCACTTATTTCAGTACTTGCAGAGAATACCTTGTTGAAAACCGCTTATCATTTCCTTCTGCTCCTCGTTGAGTTTGACACTCTTACTTATCGAAAGGACTACGATAGATCCCCTATACTTGTGGGTCATCAAGACTCTTTTCTGGCGCCGTTGCCGAGGAGTGAAGCGCCTTTGGTAGGTGGAATTTGGTAAGCAAAAATTTATATAGTGTGCTGAAATTTACTGTCACTTATTACTATGGAAAGTAATCCTCTGAGGGACTTGTTCGGGGTATCTTCACCCCGACCAGTAGAGCAAAGAGTTGCTCCTCAACCTACTGAACCTACTGAAAATGAAAATGTTCCCTTTGAAGTTCCTCCGGGTATGTTAGAAAAACTGCTAGATAATCCTTTTACAGGAGATGGAACAAAGCATCCTGATGAACACCTAATATATGTGGATGAAGTTTGTGGATTATTTAAGCTTGCAGGTATACCCAATGATGTTGTTAAGAAGAAGGTATTCCCTTTATCTTGGAAGGGATATGCATCGACGTGGTATAGGCTATGTGATGACACGGGATCATGGAACTATAAACGAATGAAATTGGAATTTCATCAGAAGTATTATCCTATGCATCTTGTTCATCGTGATCGCAATTATATATATAATTTTTGGCCTCACGAAGGAGAAAGCATCGCTCAAGCTTGGGGGAGGCTTAAATCAATGTTATATTCATGCCCCAATCATGAGCTCTCAAGAGAAATAATTCTTCAAATTTTTTATTCTCGGCTTTCTCATAATAATCAATCCATGCTCGATACTTATTGTGCTGGCTCTTTTATGATGAAGACTATTGAATTCAATTGGAATTTATTGGATTGAATTAAACGCAACTATGAAGATTGGGATATCGACGCAGGTAAGGAGTCAGGTATGACACCTAAGTTTGATTGTATTAAATCTTTCATGGATACCGATATTTTCCATAAATTTAGCACTAAATATGGACTTGACTCTGAGATAGTAGCTTCTTTCTTTGAATCTTTTGCTACTTATGTTGATCTCCCCAAGGAGAAGTGGTTTAAATATCATCCTCCCATAGAAGTAAAAGTAGATGCACCGGCTAAAGTTAAAGAAAAGACTGTCACTTATAATGATCCTATTGTTCCTACTTATGTTGAGAAAACACCTTTCCCTGTTAGGATAAAGGATCATGCTAAAGCTTCAACTGTGGTTCGTAAAAGCAATATTAGAACTTATACACCTCCTGAGCAAGTTAAAGTTGAACCTAATATTGCTATTGTTAAAGATCTCTTGTCTGATAATATTGATGGGCATGTTATTCATTTCTGCAGTGAAACCGCTAGAATTGCCAAACCTTGTGCTAAAGATAAACATAGGCATGTGGTAGGCGTGCCTGTTATTTCTATTAAAACAGGAGATCATTGTTATCATGGCTTATGTGACCTGGGTGCTAGTGCTAGTGTTATACCGCATACTTTATACGAAGAAATTAAGCATGAAATTGCACCTGCTGAGGTAGAAGGTATTGATGTTACAATTAAGCTTGCCAATAGAGATACTATATCAGTAATGGGAATTGTTAGAGATGTTGAAGTCTTGTGTGGGAAAACTAAATATCCTGCTGATTTTCTTGTTCTTGGTTCCCCACAAGATAGCTTTTGTCCCATTATTTTTGGTATACCCTTCTTGAACACCGTTAATGCTAAGATAGACTGCGAAAAGAATGTTGTTACTATTGGTTTGGGTGATATGATTCATGAGTTTAATTTCTCTAAATTCAGTAGAGAACACCGTGAAGAAGAATTGCCTAGTAAGGAAGAAATTATTGGTCTTTCTTCTATTGCCGTGCCTCTTAGTGATCCTTTAGAACAATATTTGCTAGATCATGAAAATGATATGTTTATGAATGAAAGAAGGGAAATAGATGAAGTATTCTTTAAGAAGGAACCTATTCTGAAACACAATTTGCCTGTTGAAATCCTAGGGGATCCTCCTCCACCCAAGGGTGATCCCGTGTTTGAGCTTAAACCATTGCCTAATACTCTTAAATATGCTTATCTTGATGAAAAGAAGATATACCCTGTTATTATCAGTGCTAACCTTTCAGCACATGAAGAAGAGAGATTATTGAAAACTCTGAAGAAGCACCGTGCTGCTATTGGATATACTCTTGATGATCTTAAGGGCATTAGTCCCACTCTATGTCAACATAAAATAAATTTGGAGAAAGATGCCAAACCAGTTATTGATCATCAACGAGAGCTGAATCCTAAAATGAAAGAAGTGGTAAGAAAGGAAATATTAAAGCTCCTTGAGGCAGGTATAATCCTAAAACGACAGCGCAATGGGTAAGTCATGTCCATTGTGTCCCTAAGAAGGGAGGTATTACTGTTGTTCCTAATGATAAAGATGAATTGATTCCTCAAAGAATTATTTCAGGGTATAGGATGGTAATTGATTTCCGCAAATTAAATAAAGCTACTAAGAAAGATCATTACCCCTTACCTTTTATTGATCAAAAGATAGAAAGATTATCTAAACATACACATTTTTGCTTTCTAGATGGTTATTCTGGTTTCACAGAAATACATGTGTCATCCAATGATCAATCAAAGACCACTTTTACATGCCCTTTTGGTACTTTTGCTTATAGACGTATGCCTTTTGGTTTATCTAATGCACCTGCTACCTTTCAAAGATGCATGATGGCTATATTCTCTGACTTTTGTGAAAAGATTTGTGAGGTTTTCATGGACGATTTTTCCATCTATGGATCCTCTTTTGATGATTGCTTGAGCAATCTTGATCGAGTTTTGCAAAGATGTGAAGAAACTAACCTTGGCTTGAATTGGGAAAAGTGCCACTTTATGGTTAATGAAGGTATTGTCTTGGGGCATAAAGTTTCTGAAAGAGGTATCGAAGTTGATAAAGCCAAGGTTGATGCTATTGAGAAGATGCCATGTCCCAAGGACATCAAAGGTATAAGAAGTTTCCTTGGTCACGCCGGATTTTATAGGAGGTTCATTAAGGACTTCTCAAAGATTTATCGGCCTCTGGCCAATTTATTACAAAAAGATATACCATTTGTCTTTGATGATGATTGCGTAGAAGCATTTGAAATACTTAAGAAAGCATTGATCTCTGCACCTATTGTTCAGCCACCTGATTGGAATTTACCCTTTGAAATTATGTGTGATGCGAGTGATTATGCTGTAGGTGTTGTTCTTGGGCAAAGAGCTGATAATAAATTAAATGTTATCCATTATGCTAGTTAGACTCTAGACAATGCTCAAAGAAATTATGTTACTACTGAGAAAGAATTTTTAGCAGTTGTATTTGCTTATGATAAGTTCGGACCTTATATTGTTGATTCTAAAGTAACTATTTACACTGATCATGCTGCTATTAAATATCTTATGGAAAAGCAAGATGCTAAACCTAGACTTATTAGATGGGTTCTCTTTCTACAAGAATTTGATTTGCATATTGTTGATAGAAAGGGAGCTGAGAACCCCGTTGCAGACAACTTGTCTAGGTTAGAAAATGTTCTTGATGACCCTCTACCTATTGATGATAGCTTTCCTGATGAGCAATTAAATGTCATAAACACTTCTCGTAGTACTCCATGGTATGCTGATTATGCCAATTATATTGTTGCTAAATTTATACCACCTAGTTTCACATACCAACAAAAGAAAAAGTTCTTCTATGATTTGAGACATTACTTTTGGGATGACCCACATCTTTATAAAGGAGTATATGGTGTTATTAGACATTGTGTACCTGAGCATGAACATGAACAGATCCTACGCAAGTGTCACTCCGAAGTTTATGGAGGACACCACGCTGGAGATAGAACTGCACATAAGGTATTACAATCTGGTTTTTATTGGCCTACTCTCTTCAAGGATGCCCGTAAGTTTGTCTTGTCTTGTGATGAATGTCAAAGAATTGGTAATATTAGTAGACGTCAAGAAATGCCTATGAATTATTCACTTGTTATTGAACCATTTGATGTTTGGGGCTTTGATTATATGGGACCTTTTCCTGCCTCTAATGGATATACACATATTTTAGTTGCTGTTGATTACGTTACTAAGTGGGTAGAAGCTATTCCAACTAGTAGTGCTGATCATAACACCTCTATTAAAATGCTTAGAGAAGTTATTTTTCCGAGGTTTGGAGTCCCTAGATATTTAATGACTGATGGTGGTTCACATTTTATTCATGGTGCTTTTCGTAAAATGCTTGCTAAGTATGATGTTAATCATAGAATTGCATCTCCTTATCACCCACAGTCTAGTGGTAAAGTAGAATTGAGTAATAGAGAGCTCAAATTAATTTTGCAAAAGACTGTCAATAGATCTAGAAAGAATTGGTCCAAGAAACTTGATGATGCATTATGGGCCTATAGAACTGCATATAAAAATCCTATGGGTATGTCTCCGTATAAAATGGTTTATGGAAAAGCATGTCACTTACCTCTCAAACTAGAACATAAGGCTTATTGGGCTATTAAAGAGCTCAATTATGATTTCAAACTTGCCAGTGAAAAGAGGTTATTTGACATTAGCTCACTTGATGAATGGAGAACCCAAGCTTATGAAAATACCAAGTTGTTCAAATAAAAAGTCAAAAGATGGCATGATAAAAGGATACAAAAGCGTGAGTTTAACGTAGGTGATGATGTATTATTATACAGCTCTCGTTTAAGATTTTTTGCAGGAAAACTTCTCTCTAAATGGGAAGGTCCTTACGTTATCGAGGAGGTCTATCGTTCTGGTGCCATAAAAATCAACAACTTCGAAGGCACAAATCCGAAGGTGGTGAACGGTCAAAGAAACAAACATTATATCTCAGGTAACCCCATAAATGTTGAAACCAATGTTATTGAAACCGTAACCCTGGAGGAATACATAAGAGACACTTTCCAGAACGTTTCAGACTCCGAAAAGGAATAGGTATGTGGTACGGTAAGTAAACCGACTCCAAAACAGTTTTTAAGGCAATATTTCTCTGTTTTGGAATATTTAGAAAATAGAAAAATAAGAAGCAGTCCGGGAAGGACATGAGGGCCCCACGAGGGTGGAGGGCGCGCCCTACCCCCTGGGCACGCCCCTACCTCGTGGGCACCTCGTGTGCCTTCCGGACTCCGTTTTCTTACACGATACATATGTTGGTCGGTAAAAATTCATTATATATTCTCCTGAAGGTTTTGACTCCTGTATCACGCAATTATCTTCTGTTCTTGTTTCGAGCTGTTGCTGCTACAGATTAGAGCAAGATGTCTTCTCAAGAGTCTGTCAGGGAGAGCCGGGTGTCTCATCCGGCATCGGAACCAAGGGCAAACAGCGATGCTGACCACTTTGGGCCAGCAACGAAGGAAGAGATGGAGGCTGACTTGATGAGGGTAGATGCCATGGAGGATCAAGAAGTCACTTCTCGCTTCCGAGCTGGGTTCACGATGGGGGACCTATAGAGCTCAGCTATTCCAAACTCAGTTATCCCTTCCAATGTTAGATTTCTTTCTTATGAAAATATGAATAGGACTGTCACTTGTTCTCCCGCAGCTATGCAACACCCTTGGGTGCAAGGAGCCTTAGGAGTTACAGGAAAGCTTCGTAAAGAAATAATGGACCTCAAGCAGCAAGTCAATAAGCTCGAGGAGGAGAATCGTATCCTGAGGGGCATCATCGCCAAGAATATTTCACCAACAACAAAGAAGGAGGCATTATCACATGGGTATGGGCACTCCCCTTGGCAACTGCCAAGCTTGGGGGAGGTGCCCCAGTATCGTATCACAATCACACTCCTATCTTTACCGTTTTTCTTAGTTCATTCTTATCAGTAGTATTTTGATCTAGTAGAATAAATTCTATGGCATGATCTAGTTTTGAGTTTTGCTTTATGATCTCTCTATGTAATCGAGTTCGTGAGCTATATAATAAAGAGTAGTGTTGAGTCAAGGGCTTGATTTTCTTGCTATGATCTTGAGTGGATAAAATAAAAGAGAAAAGGAATAAAAAGAAACAAAATTGCATATTGATCTTATTGAGAGTAATGACTTCACATAGAAAGAGTATGATGATTAAAAATTGTTGGGAGTTGACAAACATAGCTTTGGTCCTCGTTGCAATTAATAGGAAGTAATAAAGAAAGAGAGGTCTCACATATAAATATATTATCATGGACATCTTTTATGATTGGGA
Source organism: Triticum aestivum (assembly GCF_018294505.1). Classification (NCBI taxonomy): domain Eukaryota; kingdom Viridiplantae; phylum Streptophyta; class Magnoliopsida; order Poales; family Poaceae; genus Triticum; species Triticum aestivum. Next base: position 133,726,092 of record NC_057800.1, on the reverse strand, counting down.
GCACTCATTTAAGTATGACATGCTAAAGAGTTGATGTTGGACAAGGAAGACAACATAATGGGTTATGTTTTCTTGCATCTGAGATAAAGTATATTGTCATGGATCATCCAATATGTTGGGCTTGCCTTTCCCCCTCATGCTAGCCAAATTCTCAGCACCAAGTAGAGATACTACTTGTGCTTCCAAAACCCTTAAACCAGTTTTTCCATGAGAGTCCACCATACCTACCTATGGATTGAGTAACATCCTTCAAGTAAGTTGTCATCGGTACAAGCAATAAAAATTGCTCCTTTAATATGTATGATTGATTGGTGTGGAAATACGATGTTGTGATGTGGACGAAATAAAAGCGACGGACTGCATAATAAAGGTTCATCTCACAAGGGGCAATATAAAGTGACGTTCTTTCGCATTAAGATTTTGTGCATCCAACCTAAAAGCGCATGGCAACCTCTGCTTCCCTCTGTGAAGGGCCTATCTGTTACTATTATCTTCTACCTTATGCAAGAGTCATGGTGATCTTCACCTTTCCTTTTTACACTTTATCCTTTGGCAAGCACAGTATGTTGGAAAGATCCTGATAGATATATCTAATTGGATGTAGGGGAGCATGAGTTATTATTGTTGACATTAACCTTGAGGTAAAAGGTTGGGAGGCAAAACTATAAGCCCCTATATTTCTCTGTGTCCGATTGAAACTCCGTAACCACTAGTATCGCGTGAGTGTTACCAACTATGAAGGACTAAATGATAGAGTATGTGGACTTGCTAGAGAGCTCTCACATAGACTCTTTCTGATGTTATGATAAATTGCTATTGCTTCAATGACTGAGATTATAGTTTGTTAGTTCTCAATAAAGTTTCTGATTCATACTTTTGCATTGTGAATAGATCATCACTTGAACATAAGAAATCATATGACATTATCCATATATGTTGCTGTTATGAAAATAATCATGATGCCTTCATGTCCGTATTTTATTTTTATCGACACCTCTACCTCTAAACATGAGGACATATTTATCGTTATCGGCTTCCGCTTGAGGACAAGCGAGGTCTAAGCTTGGGGGAGCTGATACGTCCATTTTGCATCATGCTTTTATATTGATATTTATTGCATTATGCGTTGTTATTACACATTATGTCACAATACTTAGGCCTATTCTCTCTTATTTTAGAAGGTTTACATAAGAAGGGAGAATGCCGACAGCTGGAATTCTGGGCTGGAAAAGGAGCAAATATTAGAGACCTATTCTGCGCAAGTCCAAAAGTCCTGAAACTCCACGGAAGTTATTTTCAGAATATATAAAAAATATTGAGCAAAAGAAATACATCAGAGGGGGACCCACCTGGCCACGAGGGTGGGGACGTACCCTACCCCCAGGGCGTGCCCCCTGCCTCGTGGGTCCCCTTTTGGCTCTCCAATGGCCATCTTCTGCTATATGAGGTCTTTCGTCCGAAGAAAAATCATAAGCAACCTTTCGGGACGAGACTCCGCCGCCACGAGGCGGAACCTTGGCGGAACCAATCTAGGGCTCCAACAGAGCTGTTCAGCCGGGGACACTTCCCTCCGGGTGGGGGAAATCATCGCCATCGTCATCACCAATGCTCCTCTCATCGGGAGAGGGTAATCTCCATCAACATCTTCACCAGAAACATATCCTCTCAAAACCCTAGTTCATCTCTTGTATCCAATTCTTGTCTCCAAGTCCGGGATTGGTACTAGTAGGTTGCTAGTAGTGTTAATTACTCCTTGTAGTTGATGCTAGTTGGTTTATTTGGTGGAAGATCATATGTTCAGATCCTTTATGAATATTAATACCCCTCTGATTATGAACATGAATATGCTTTTGTGAGTAGTTATGTTTGTTCCTGAGGACATGGGAGAAGTCTTGCTATTAGTAGTCATGTGAATTTGGTATTCGTTCGATATTTTGATGAGATGTATGTTGTCTATCCTCTAGTGGTGTTATGTGAACGTCGACTACATAACACTTCACCATTATTTGGGCCTAGAGGAAGGCATTGGGAAGTAATAAGTAGATGATGGGTTGCTAGAGTGACAAAAGCTTAAACCCTAGTTTATGCGTTGCTTCGTAAGGAGCTGATTTGGATCCATATGTTTCATGCTATGGTTAGGTTTACCTTAATACTTTTGTTGTAGTTGCGCATGCTTGTAATAGAGGTTAATCATAAGTGGGATGCTAGTTCAAGTAAGAACAGCACCCAAGCACCGGTCCACACACATATCAAATTATCAAAGTACCGAACGCGAATCATATGAACGTGATTAAAACTAGCTTGACGATATTCCCATGTGTCCTCAGGAGCACTTTTCTCATTATAAGAGTTTGTCCAGGCTTGTCCTTTTCTACAAAAGGGATTGGGCCATCTTGTTGCACTTTATTTACTTTTGTTACTTGTTGCTTGTTACAAATTATCCTATCACAAAACTATCTGTTACCACTTATTTTAGTACTTGCAGAGAATACCTTGCTGAAAACCGCTTATCATTTCCTTCTGCTCCTCGTTGGGTTCGACACTCTTACTTATCGAAAGGACTACGATAGATCCCCTATACTTGTGGGTCATCACCAGCCCCGCGAGTTCTTCATCAGGCTGCGCCGGCCGGCGCGTCGTTGTCTTTGTCTTCCTACTCCATTCGCTCGGGAGATGGAGCTCGACCCGCCGCAACCGCTGAAACTGCATATGAGGGGCTGTGGTAATAGTGGCACATGGGTCGATGTCGATTTCCCAGCCCCTCGTGTCATGTATCTCTGTCGCGGGTGGAAAACCTTCGCCCGCATCCACAGCCTGACGGCGGGGCTCACTCTCTACTTCAAGTTGATGGAGAATGGCCTCCTCTTCGTCAAGGTCTTCAGTGACTTCGGGACTCGCCTGAAGTGCAGCGTGTTGAGCTACTCGGATGACGAAGACTCATCCTCGAGCGGGATTCACGAGGAAGATAGAGACATCGATGACGAGGGTAGCGGGCGGCAGGATGACGTGTCCGACTAGGCGTCGGGCGCGCCATTCCTGGGCGACACCGGTGACCCCATCATTCGTATCGCCGGCTCCTTGAACTTCTCAGGGTCGCCTCCTAGGGCGGCTGGCGTGGGAAGGCCGGAGAAGGCGAAAAAGGCAGGTGGCGGGCCTTCAAGTCGGAGTACGATGGCAACGTCGCCTTCGTATCCTATTGATGGACCACTGCCTCATCTTCAAGTTCTCCCTCCGGCACCACCACCACCAGTCCTCTCCTAGGCGGCCGACGACATGTTCTCTTGCAGCCTTCTGCTGCTCATACCTCGCCTAGGCGCTTCTTCTGCCCTTTTGCCTTCTTGTTTCATTTCCTGAGGAGAGGGACAAGAAAGGGATTACGGGCACCTTATCTTTTTTTAGTTTGTAAGCCTGCGTGCACTTGTTAATTTTAAGACTTGTAATCCCCTTTCTCATGTTTTTTATCCCGTATGAACTGTACCTGTATGGGATGTTTTTAATAAAAAGGGTGCTTGTCGGGTTCTTTTTGCGTGAGCGAGGCCCATTCCAAGGAATGAATCCTTGTTATTTTTAAGATAAACATCATCGCCCGGCAACAGGCCTTGCCGCTCCCCTACTCCAACCGACTATCCTCACGCTCTTGGCGGAGGTAGGGGCGAAGTAGAGCTAGGCCCCACGTTTATGTCCCCGCCACCGCGACTACGACGCAGTTCCGACCCCGGGATTGGGGTATAGAAAAAAAGGGGGAGCACAGTGGTCTAGGAGCAGAACATGGTTTCATATGTCCCGAATTCATACGGAAATCCATGACGGAGGATAAAAGACTTATCTGAATTTGCAGCCCCCGGCAGTCTTGGCTTGCCGTGGTTGGATTCTTGTATCCACGGCCCCTGGCAACCTTGGCTTGCCGAGGCCGGAGCGCCGACTCGTTCTCTTTCTTCCAAACAGCTCAGCAAAAATGTCCATGGACCCTGCGAACCAAAGAGGACGAAAAGGAACAAGGAAACGCAAACTCGACCTCTATGCCAGGGGTTAGTTGCCGCTAAGCACTATCGACCCTAACCGAGGGAGAGACTCGACCTAGCATGCATGCTATGACTTAGGGCGCCAGTGCTTCATTTATTTATGATCAGGGTCTGCGCCTGGCTTTGTACAGAGGGTTACATGCCTTGCAGGCAAGGCTTGTACAAAAGGTGGCCTGCCGGGGGGGGGGGCAGCCGTGCCTTATGGGTAAAACTTGCGAAGATGCTTGATGTTCCAGGAGTTGCTCACTGGAATGGCATCTTCGGTCTCCAGGCGGACTACGCCAGGCCTGGTGACTCGCGTTACCCGATAATGGCCTTCCCACTTCGGCGTCAACTAGTTGGAATTATTGGCCGACTGAACATGCCGAAGAACAAGGTCGCCTCCCTCAAAGCTTCGGGCATGAACCTTGCGGCTATGGTAGCGGCACAAGGCTTGTTGATAGCATACTGCTCTCACAGCCGCCCGAAGACGATCTTCCTCGAGGAGCATCGCGTCATCTTGCCGCAATTGCTCTTGCTCAAGCTCATCATAAGCGAACACTCGGGGTGACCCGTATATGAGTTCCATGGGGAGAACTGCTTCTGCCCCATATACCAGGGCAAAGGGCGTCTGGCTGGTGGCTCGATTCGGCGTCATTCTGATCGACCAAAGAACCACCAACAACTCGTCAATCCAGCGCTTCCCGCTCTTGTGCAGCTTGTGAAAAGTATTCGTCCTCAGGCCACGTAGTACTTCAGCATTTGGCCTCTCCGCTTGGCCGTTGCTCTGTGGGTGTGCCATGGAAGCAAAACAGACCTTACTGCCGAGTTCTTCAATGTATTGCATGAAGGTGTGGCTTGTGAACTGCGTGCGGTTGTCGTTGATGACTCTGTTTGGCACACCAAAGCGGAAAACTAACCCCTTGAAGAATTTGACGGCTGACTACACCATCACCTTTCTTACTGCATCCACCTCCGGCCACTTTGTGAACTTGTCGATTGCAACGTACATGTACTCAAAGCCCCCGATGGCGCGGGGAAAGGGACCCAGTATGTCGATCCTCCAGACCGAGAATGGCCAAGAGAGAGGGATTGTCTGTAGGGCTTGAGCTGGCTGATGGAGCTTCTTTGAATGGAAATGGCACACTTCCCAAGGGCCCTCGATCCTATGTGGGAGCCACATATGCCTCCATGTATCTCTGCCAACAGCTCCAGTCCTTCCTCCCGGGGGACGCACTTCAATTTCACTCCATTCGGTCTTTTTCTGTACAGAACGTTGTCCATGAACTGATATAGGGCAGAACGGGAGGCTACTTTCTCTACTTCTTCCTGCTCCTCAGGAAGCTCCCCTGTTTGGAGGAATCAGATGGTATGCTGTGCCCATGCTGGAGCCTGTGGCTCGACGGCAAGGACCAAAGGAATTTCCTCTGCCACGAGAGCGGTCGCCTCCACGGCAAGGGCTTGGCGCCCCGCCGGAGTCGGTTGTCCCACGGCAGGCTCGACATCCATGACAGCATCTTTGCCAGCGGCCCTAGGGGCTCGGTGGGGAAGTACTTGCCGAGACTTAATTTCCTCTGCTTGTTCTGCTTCATTGATGGCTCTACGGATGGTAGAGTTAACCGAAGCACAAAAGTACGTGGTTCCACAGGTAGCTTGAGGACGGCGAGCTTCGATAGGTAGTCGGTGACGTTGTTCTCCACTCGGGGACGTGTTCTGCCTGTATACCGTCAAAGCGCTCTAGTTTCGTCACTTCATCTATGTAGGCTTCCATCAACGGGATCTGATAATCCTTGTTGATCTATTTGACGACGAGCTGCGAATCGCCCCTAACGATGAGCTTTTTGACTCCGAGGTTTGCCGCGATCTTGAGACCGGCAAGAAATCCCTCGTACTTTGCGGTGTTGTTCGTTGACATCTCCCTGGGAAAATGCATTTGGACCACGTACTTGAGGTGCTCCCCGGTGGGTGCGACGAGCAGCACACCGGCACCGGCGCCTTGCAGCGAGAAAGCTCCATCAAAGTACATGATCCAATTGCGACTTGTTTCTTTGCTGGGGAGAGAGGTCTGCTGGACCTCTTCGTCGGGCGTTGAGGTCCATTCGGCAATGAACTCCGCCAAGACTCTGCTCTGAATCGTCGAGGTGCTTTCGAACTTCAAACCAAAAATTGACAGCTCCAGGGCCCATTCCACAATCCTCCCCATTGCATTTGGGTTATGCAGTATTCGTTGCAACGGGAGGCGGGTGACAACGGTGATTTCGTGCGCTTGGAAGTAATGACGTAGCTTCCTCTAGGCCATAAGGAGGCCGAAGAGCAATTTCTGCACACCAGAGTACCTCGACCTAGCCCCCTGCAAGAGGGAGCTGACGAAGTAAACTAGGTGTTGCACCATTTTCTTCTTCTGCACCACTTCACCTAGTCGCGTGGGCCCTGTTGCACTGGTGTCGACCCTTGACGGGGGCTCAGTCTTGCCGGGGAGGGTTCTGGCTCGCCATCCGCTGACTCTGCCATTGCTGCAGGCTCTTCGTTGGCCTCCCTCTACGGCACTAGCGCGGCGCTAACCACTTGATTCATCGCCGCTAGGTACAACAACAACAATTCTTGTGTTTTAGGCGCGACCAGCACCGGGATAGAGGACAAGTATTTCTTCAAATCCTGCAGTGCTGCTTCAGCCTCTGGGGTCCACTCCATTTAGCCCTCCTTCTTCAAGATCTTGAAAAAGGGAAGGGCATGCTCAGCGGACCTGAAGACAAATCTGCTCATGGCGGCAACACAGCCAGTGAGCCGACGCACGTCCTTGATCCGCTTAGGTGCCTCAATCTTCTTGATGGCCTTGATCTTGTCAGGGTTTGCTTCAATTCCACGTTGCGACACAAAGAACCCGAGAAGCTTGCCTGACGAGACACCAAAGACACACTTCTCAGGATTCAGCTTGAGATTGATCTTGTTCAAGTTTGCAAACGTTTCCTCCAGATCTTGCAAGTGTTGCTTTTTCCTTGGTTTTGACCACTATGTCATCCGTATAAGCTTCCATATTTCTATGTAGCTGGGGCTCAAAACCAATTTGGACTGCTCTTGCAAAAGTTGAGCCAACACTCTTCAACCTGAAAGGCATTCGTATAGAACAATACGTACCACAAGGGGTGATGAATGCTGGCTTCTCCTCATCTTCTCTTGTCATGAATATCTGATGGTAACCTAAGTAGGCGTCAAGGAATGATAATAGGTCGCACCCGACCGTGGAGTCGACAATCTGGTCAATGCGCGGCAACGGGAAGGGATCTTTTGGGCAAGCCTTATTGATGTCTGTGTAATCAATACACAACCTTGACTTCCCGTTTGCCTTGCGCACCACCACCGGATTGGCCAACCACGTCGGATGGAGCACCCCTCTCACCAAGCCGGCTGCTTCTAGCTTCCTGATCTCTTCAGTGATGAACTCCTGCCTCTCCAGAGCTTGCTTCCTGTTGATGGGCCGTGCATGGGGACAGACAGCAAGATGGTGCAAAATCACTTCCCCGGGAACGCCGGGGATGTCGGATGCTTGCCACGCAAACACATCGACATTCGCACGCAGGAAAGTGATGAGCTCGCTTTCCTATTACCGTCGAGGATGGAGCATATGGTGAAAGCTCCTCCCGTGCCATCCTCCTTGACGGACACCTTATTGGTCTCTAGTAGCGCAGCTCTGGACTTCTTGCTCTTACCGGTGGAGCTCTCTGGCACGTCCTCGACGGGAGCGCAACACCCGGAAGAGGTGCGCTTGCCGGAGTGGGTGCTAGGGGTCTTGCCAGGTTTCTTTCCTCCCGGGGCTTCAACGGCAGGAGCAAGTGCGTTTGCGGCAGCTGCTGCAACTGCCTCCCGGTAGAGTTGGTCAGCGCATATCAGTGCATCCTTCTCGTCGGAGGGGACGGTGATGATGTTCATCGGCCCGGGCATCTTCAGCATGTTGTAGGCATAATGGGAAGCCGCCTTGAAATTGGCCAGTGTCGGGCGGCCGAGGATCCCATTGTAGGGCAAGGGGATCTCGGCCACATCAAAGACAATCCTCTCCGTCCGGTAATTCAACTCGCCTCCAAATGTCACGGGCAGTGTGACCTTTTCCTTTGGCCTTATATGCATCAGCTCCAAATCATGTCTTTGGTCAAATGTTGGGTTTGCCCGGCTCCCGTGTTTTGCTACCTTACGTTCCGCTCTATCGGCTAAGGCGGCACCAGGAGAACTACTGCGATTGTGCCCTGGTTCTTCCGGATGAGCACCTCAGTAGAGAAAGCCGAAAACTGATTGTCATGATAAAGCGTAAGACTGGTCAACCACTCGATGACTTAGCGGAATCTTCGAAATTCCTCCGCATTAACAAAGGGCCGTTTCCCGGTCAGGTATGTACGCGCCCCATATTTGGACTAGTGCGGAAGTACCAGGGCTATATAGTAGTCCCACCGTCAAACTCCTATGGCTAAGTGAAAGTGTTAAAGCAATATAATCCGATTGCCTCTTTCGCTACGCTATCACCTCCTTAATGGACCAAGACGTTGGATCAAGTGTGAACACGCGTTTTTTGCGAACACCCCCACATTATATGCGTGGGGCTGAAGCCGACGACTACAAACTTTCAGGTTATATACTTATATACATAAACGGCCGCACAGGAGGTATCATAATACTTTCAGGCAAAAGTCTAAACATAGCCTTTATAATTTAATAAGCATTGTTCTTACAATGGGAATACATGTTATTAGAACATAATATTCTTCGAGCACTGAGCCTCTATTGAACGAGCGCCTTCAAGGACTTCTTCAAAGTAGTGCTCGGCAAATACTCGGCCTGTGGCTGGACTCTGGGTTGCAATTGCGGTGGCCTCCATCTCTGCCCAGTATGTCTTGACACGGGCAAGAGCCATCCGTGCAGCCTCTATGCACGCCGACCTCTTCTTAGCGTCGATGCGCGGCACAACACCAAGGAACTGTTGCACCAAATTAAAATAATTGTTCGGCCTTGTCCCTTCCGACCACAGATGATCCACAACAGACCTCATGGCGAGCCCGGACAACCTATGGAGCTCGGCCCACTCGGCCATCCGCTCATTCAAGGGAAGCGGACATGCTAGAACATTAAATTGTGACCAGAACAACTTTTCCACTTCACGATCTTTCTGATCTTTGAAGTATTCGGCCGCATCACCGGCACTTGCTGCCAAATCCAGATATGCATCTGCAGAACTCCATAGCCGATCAAGAGGAGCATACTTAGGATCTCCGAACTTCATCCGCAGCATAAAGGGCTTCCCAGCCGCGATATCCCTGGCTTGCGCAGCTCCTCCTTCATCGCTCTAATTGTAGAGCGGGCGCCCTTGGCCGCCACCGTGGCCTTCTCCAGGTCCGTCATCTTCTCTCGATTTTTATTTTCGAGAAGCTCGTAACGGTTGGCGGCATCCTTCAATTCCACAACCATCTTGGCTATTTCACCCTTGCTTCGGCAATGCACAGCCTGTTCGGCTTTCAGCTCTTCGACCACCCTTAGGGCGGCTGCATCACTTTCCCTGGCTTGTTCCTTGGCCCAGGCAAGTTCCGCCCGAAGGGTCTCCATGGCGGCAGCCCCGTCTACAGAAAAAAAACATGTTAAAGACACTAGCATCAAGCTCCTTTTACTATGTGTTGATCACCGGGGAAATCACATACCCTGTGCCTCGTCGAGCCGTTTGTTCACAAGCACGATGTCGGCATCTGCCGCATCTAGTTGCCACTTTAGCTCGGCAAACTCACCAGTCCGGCTAGCCACCGTACCTTCCGCCACCTGCGTATGAAGGCGGCCCGATTACTACCTGGGACTATGATCCTCTGTTTGCTACCGCTCTTGACAGCAACCAGAGTCTCAGGGGCTACTATCTGCATAGGGCACACCTAACGTGTGCGGTACCGTCAAAACATACACTACTTCACGTACCTCAAAGCCTTTCAGCACACTCGTGAAAGCTTCATGCAACCCGCTTTCGGCGGACGAAATCCTCTCAATCACCATACCCATTAGTGTACGATGCGCCTCTGAGATAGCCGCTTGCTCCAGAAGATCCTTTAGTGCATCTAATCGCACACTAGATGGCTCCGGACTCTTTCTGTTGCTCTCTTTAGGAGCCGAATACTGAAGACTTCCGGGGGGGTGGAGGATTACCCTCTGGCCTTGGCGGATCAGGAGAAACCCTCCGCGACGACACCTCAGGGTCGCCCGCCTCATGCGGCGGGGTAGTAGGGGGAGGTGTTTCGCTCTCCATCATCTCCGGTAGAAGATCCCCCAAAGACGAACTCTGTCGGGAAGGGTTGCGATCCGAACTACAATACATATGCTTCGGTTATTGTCTTCAGAAGTAAAGTAGGATATTTTTACTATTAAGTACCTTTTGTTTACTTACATCTCGGTAGAGGGCTGATCCCCTTGTGGGCACTGTGCGGCAAGGGTACCCCCCGGGGCAGGACCCTCCGGCGAAGATCTCTTCTCCCATTTGGAAACCGTTGTTTCCGGGTCTTCAGAGGCAGTCCTCTTCCTTCCTTGAAGAGAGGGAATTGTAGATTCCTATCCCCGGTTATCCTCCTTCGCGGAGGTGCTAACTCCCCTGGTTTGGATGAATAGTGAGGGAGGCTCACTTTCGGCCTCCTTATTCCCCCCTTTTTCCTCCCCTAAGAGCGCTTGATAAGGCGCAAGCTCGGGCATCCTGGTTAGTACAGGATCCGATGAGACCTCGGGAAGGGGGGCCGGACACCTGATCATGTTCGCCTTTGTCACCCAGTCCTGGTCAAAGAGCGACTTTCAGAATGATGTTGTAATAAATAAAACAATGTGTTCGGCCACGGGATTACTTACTTGGGCATCTAAACGATTGCAGCTCAGACCCGCATCCTCGGTGGTGTCCGGAAACCTTATCTGTGGTCCGAAGAACAATTTGTACATCTCTTCGAGCGTCAGGCCAAGGAAGTGTTGAATAGCTCGTGGTCCCTCTGGGTTGAATTCCCACATACGGAGGGGTCGACATTTGCAGGGCAGGACTCGACGAACTAACATGACTTGCATTACTTTGGCCAGACTGACATATCTCTCGAGGAGATCTCGGATGCGGCTCTGCAATATCAGCACATCCTTTACTGGCCCCCAGTCCAACCCCTTCTTAATCCATGACGTCAGTCGTGGCAGGGGGCCCGAGCGAAAGGCAGGGGCGGCCACCCACTTTGTACCCCGGGGAACTGTGATATAAAACCACTCCCATTGCAATAAGCTGGACACCTCCGGGAAGTAACCCTCTGGCCATGGAACATCGACACTTTTGCTTATTACGGCAGCTCCGCACTCTGCGTGTCGCCCCTCAATCATCTTCGGCTTCACACTGAAAGTCTTGAGCCACAGGCCGAAGTGAGGGGTAATGCGGAGGAAGGCCTCACATACAACGATGAACGACGATATGTGAAGGACTGAATTAGGGGCCAAGTCATGGAAATCCAGCCCGTAATAAAACATGAGCCCCCTGACAAAAGGATCTAGAGCAAGGCCTGGCCCTCGGAGGAAGTGAGAGATGAATACTACGCTCTCGTCGGGTTCGAGAGTGGGAATGACCTGCCCTCGAGCAGGCAGCCTGTGCGAGATCTCGCCGGTCAGAAACCTGGCCTCTCTTAGCTTCTTGATGTCTTCCTTTGTGATAGAGGAAGGCATGCACCGACCTTGAAGGTTGGATCCGGACATGGTTGAAGGTCCGAAGTGCCTGACCTAAGCCCTGGGTGTTGAAACTTGAGGCAGGGGGGAGGATTCGATTGAGTTCGAGAGGAAAAAAGGACAGGCCTTGGTCTCTTTATAAAGAGGGTGAATATCAAGCATCCTCCTCGTGACCATTTGGGACTTGCCTAAAGTCGAGGAGTCATACCAATGGGCACGATTGGGTTACCCACATCCGTGTTGATGAGAATCCCGTAATAAGGGGGACACGATCTCTGCTCTGACAAGACGTGTCGATAAAATCTCCTCGCAAAACATGCGGTGGCAGGCTGATTGAGAAAAATGGTTCATGTAATGATCAGGCCGTGGTGTGATGTCACGTTATGAAGGGTCGTTAGCAGATCATATTTGTGGAAATATTATTCTCTCTACGGTGGTATGTGGGACTTGTTTTGCAGAGCCAGACACTATCCTTGTGTTCAAAATCTTCTATGGAGTATTCGGAGGGAGAACCCGCCCTTGCAATGCCGAAGACAAATCTGTGTGCTGGACTCATCGTCATTGAAGCCTGGTTCAGGGGCTACTGAGGGAGTCCTAGATTAGGGGGTATACGGACAGCCGGACTATATCTTTTGGCCGGACTGTTTGACTATGAAGATACAAGATTGAAGACTTCGTCCCGTGTCCGGATGGTACTCTCCTTGGCGTGGAATGCAAGCTTGGCAATACGGATATGTAGATCTCCTTCCTTGTAACAGACTCTATGTAACCCTAGCCCCCTCCAATGTATATATAAACCGGAGGGTTTAGTCTATAGGACAACAATAATCATACCATAGGCTAGCTTCTAGGGTTTAGCCTCTACGATCTCGTGGTAGATCAACTCTTGTAATACTCATATCATCAAGATCAATCAAGTAGGAAGTAGGGTATTACCTCCATCGAGAGGGCCCGAACCTGGGTAAACATCGTGTCCCCGCCTCCTGTTACCATCCACCTTAGACGCACAGTTCGGGACCTCCTACCCGAGATCCGCCGGTTTTGACACCGACAGTGGTAAACGACACCTATGGGATCACAAGAATACCTACTATGGTTGCAGGGCGCGTGGTGGTGAGAGGAGCGAGATCAGCAGTCGGTGCAAACACTCAGGTCGTTTACCCAGGTTCGGGCCGCGAGGATGCGTAAAACCCTAGTCCTGCTTTCGTGTGTATATTTGTGTTCTTGGAGTTCTTGAGCTAGTTACAATGAGCGTAACTTGCCCAAGGGTCCGAATCCTTCTCCTGGATGCCTTGTCCTCCTTCTATAGGCAAGGGGATCGCCACAGTGGCACACAGGAGGTGGCATCGGGGTACTATGGTTAAGCCTATCGCTAGCTATTACAGGACAAGATGCATTTAATGCGCCTCTGATGTGTCCCCTTCACTTTACCACCGCTTCTCCCTGCCTTGACACGTGCCTGGGCCAGGAAGGCGGTCAGTGCCATGTAGGCTAGCAGGCTACTGAGGTGGCTCGGTGGTAGGGCCTTCATGAAGATTTGCATGCCACGACGTAGGCACACGCTGAGTTGGCCGGGAAGCCTCATGCCGACACGCAGGCGCCTGCCTAGCTGGTGGGCTGGCAGCTGCATGGGAGCGGTGGTAGAAGCTTGGTGGGTGCGGGCCTGGCTGTGGCTTTGCAGATGCACTGGGCAAGGGCCTTGCCGGGGCCCCGGCAAGGGTCTTGCCGTGGCGCTGCGGTCGTCCCCGGCAAGGGTCTTACCGAGGTTCATCGTCTTCTGATCCTCTTCTGATTTGGAGTGTTCCTTGTCTTCACAAAGATCTGGATGGCATCACGGAGGCACCTCCTGAGCCTTGGTTCCAATGTGGTTGTCGGGAACCTTGGGCTCGAGGGTGGCGCGCTCCGCTGGTGTTGGGCAAGCTGTCCCGGCAAGGTCCTTGCCGGGGACGTGGAGGCCGCCCCGGCAAGGGTCTTGCCGGGGGAAACCACCTCGCTGTCTTGCTCTTCGTGTCTCTGTCTTGGCGTTGCTTTGACCATTTTGCAGCTTTGACTCCTCCCTGTCTCTGCCCTGCTTAACTGTGGTCGTGAGCGCGGCTCTGACTGCCTGTGCACAAGTAAGGGGTACAAAAGGAGCGCCCCTACTTTAGTACACTGATAGAACATTTTGGAATTTACATTGTGGCCTCGGTTAACTTCATGAACCACTGTAACAAGATACGTAGTTGCTTGTATTTCAGACAACAGATTATTGATTGTTAGCTGGTCGATAGCCTAGTGTTGAAGCGAGCTGAGGCAATGTGCCATGTTTTGCACAACTGCTTACAAGTGGGGTAGCACCAACAGTGTTTACAAATACTTGTGTTTACGTCGGTGCACATTTCTCGAATGAGTATTCTATTTCATCAAACACACACTGCTCGTATGATAAACCGTGACAACTTATGTCTTACCATGCCATATTCATGAAAAAACTTGTGAGGACACATCTGTTTTGACCACAATTACGATGGTTCTCACATAATTCACGGGCACACAAAAGTAGCAGCAGTTCCCGTAGACGGATTCAAATAGAGTACTAGCCCCAGAGGGCTTGCTAATAGGCAAGGTTCAGAAAAAGCAGACACAATACAAACTAGTATTAAACACTAATTGGGGCAACTATTTCATGCCTTGATCTAATTTGGGCTGGACACAAGACGAACCTTGCCATGAACATCACCGAGGACGTCCGGCAGCAGCTCAATCCTGTGAACCTTCATGAAGATAACCTTGTGGCCTTGCTGTCGGTGTCAAAACCGGCGGATCTCGGGTAGGGGGTCCCGAACTGTGCGTCTAAGGCTAATGGTAACAGGAGGCGGGGGACACAATGTTTACCCAGGTTCGGGCCCTCTCGATGGAGGTAATACCCTACTTCCTGCTTGATTGATCTTGATGATATGAGTATTACAAGAGTTGATCTACCACGAGATTGTAGAGGCTAAACCCTAGAAGCTAGCCTATGATTATGATTGTTGTTGTCCTACGGACTAAACCCTCTGGTTTATATAGACACCGGAGGGGGCCAGGGTTACACAAAGTCCGTTACATAGAAGGAGACCTACATATCCGAATTGCCGAGCTTTCCTTCCACGCAAAGGAGAGTCCAACCCGGACACGGGACGAAGTCTTCAATCTTGTATCTTCATAGTCCAATAGTCCGGCATAAATACATAGTTCGACTGTCCGAGGAACCCCTAATCTAGGACTCCCTCAGTAGCCCCTGACCAGGCTTCAATGATGATGAGTCCGGGGCGCAGATTGTCTTTGGCATTGCAAGGCGGGCTCCTTATCCGAATACTCCATAGAAGACTTTGAACACAAGGATCGTGTCCGGCTCTACAAAACAAATTCCACATACCACCATAGAGAGCACAATATTCCACGAATCTAATCTGCTCACAACTTTTCATAGCGTGACATTACGCTGCGGCCCGGTCATTATACGAACCTTTTTTTCCCAGCCTGCTACTACACGTATTGCGAGGCGGTTTAATTGGCACATCTTGTCGAAGCAGAGATCGTGTTCCCCTTATCACGGGATTCTCATCAATACGAGTGTGGGTAACCCAACCGTGCCTATTAGTATGACTCCTCGATTTTAGGCAAGTTCCAAATGGCCACGCGGAGGACGCTTGATATTCACCCTCTTTATAAAGGGGCCAAGACCTGTCCTTTTCTTTCCACGCTCGATCCTTCCTTTCCCCTACCTCAAGTTCGAACACCCAAGGTTCAGGCTAAGCGCTCCGGACCTTCAATGATGTTTGGATCCAACCTTCAAGGCTGGTGGATGGCCTCTTCTATCATAGAGGAGGACATCAAGAAGCTTAGGGAGGCTAGGTATCTGACCGCCAAAATCCCCCACAGGCTACCTCCTCAAGGGCAGGTTATCCCCACTCCCGAACCCAACGAGAGTGTTGTATTTGTTTCTCACTTCCTCCGAGGGCTAGGTTTTAGTCTTGATCCCTTCATAAGAGGGCTCATGTTCTATTATGGGCTAGATTTCCATTATCTAGATCTAGATTCCATCCTTCACATCTCGTCGTTTATCGTCGTGTGTGAGGCCTTCCTCCGCATTACCCCACACTTCAGCTTACGGCTCAAGACCTTCAATGTGAAGCCGAACATGATCGATGGGTGACACACAGAGTGCGGAGGCGCTATAATAAGCAAAGGTGCTGACGCCCTATGGCCAAAGGGTTCCTTCCTGGAGGTGTCCGACTTATGGCAACGGGAGTGGTTTTACATCACAACACCCCGAGGTACAAAGCGGGCGGCCGCCCCATTCTTCTGCTCGGGCCCTCTGCCCCAACTGGTATCATGGGTCAACAAAGGGCTGGAGTGGGGGCCAGTTAATGACGTGCTGACATTGAAAAGCCGCATCCAAGATCTCCTCAAGAGGATGTCAGTCTCGTCAAAGTAATTCAAGTAATGCTAGTTCATCGTGTCCTGCCATGCCAACGTCGATTTCTCCGTATGTGGGAGTTCAACCCGGAAGGACCGCGATTCAACACTTCTTCGGCGTCCGGACACCACCGAGGATGCCGGTCTGAACTGCAACCATCCAGATACCCAAGTAACTCCACGACCGAACAAGCTGCTATTATATTTGTCACAACATCATTATGAAAAATTGCCCTCGGCTAGGACTGGATAAGAAAGGCGGAGAGGATCAGTTGTTCGACCCCTCTTCCCGAAGGCTCGCCGGATCCTGTACTAACTAGGCTGTTGGCTCGTGCACCCTATCAAGTGCCACCAGGAGAAGATGAGGCGAGGAATAGAGAAGCCGAAAGCGGGCTTCATACGTTACACATCCAAACCGGGGGAATTAGTGCCTCCGTGAAGGAGGATGATCGGGGAGGTGAATCTAGAATCCCCTCTCCCCACGGGAAGAAAAGGACCGCCTCCGAAGAGTTGGAAACGGAGGTTTCCAAACGAGGGAAGAAACCTTTGCCAGGGGCCCCTGCACCAGAGGGCATCCTTACCGCACAGCGCCCGCAAGGGGGCCAGCCATTAACCGAGCCATAAGTGAACAAAGGCACTTTGGTAAATATATCCTTCTTTTTCTTTGAGAAAAACAACCGAGACATATGTTTTGCAGTCCGGCTCATAGCCCTTCTCAACAAAGTTCTTCTTCGGGGGATCTTCTTACGACGATGATGGAGAGCGAAATGCCTCCCCCTACTTCCCCGCCTCGTGAGACGGACAACCCTGAGGTGTCGTCGCAGAGGATTTCTCTTGATCTGCAAAGGCCAGAAGGTAACTCTTCGGCCGCCTGAAGTCCGAGGTTTTCGGCTCCTAAGTAGAACAACAGAAAAAGCCCGGGACTATCCGGTGTACAACCGGACACATTGATGGATCTTTTGGAGCAAGCGGCTATCTCAGAGGCTCATCGTACCTTAATGGGTACGGTGGTTGAGAGGATCTCATCCGCCAAAAGCGGGTTGAATGAAGCTTTTACGAGCCTACTAAGAGGCTTTGAGGTACGTAAAGTAATATATATTTTTGACTGTACCGCACACGCTAGGTGTGCTCTGTATAAATAGTAGCCCCTGACACTCTGGTTGCCGTCCAGAGGTGGCAAACAGAGGATCATAGTCTCAGGTAATGATAACGCTGCTTTTATGCGCAGGCGGCTAAGGGTCCGGCGGCTGACCGGACTGCTGATTTTGCCGAATCGAGGCGACAACTTGACGTGGCAGATGCGGACATCACGCTTGTGAACAAGCGGCTTGACGAGGCACAAGGTATGTGTATTCGGGTGGTCAGCAAATATTAAGAGGAGCATGATGTTAGTATCTATCATATGCTTTGACTGCAGATAGGGCTGCCGCCGTGGAGACCCTTCGGGCAGAACTTGCCCGAGCCAAGGAACAAGCCAAGAGAAGTGATGCGGCCTCCCTGAAGGTGGCCGAAGAGTGAAAAGCCGAACAGGCTGCTCATCGCCAGAGCGAAGATAAAATAGCAAAGATGGATGTTGAGCTTAAAAATGCCACCAGCCGATATGAGCTTCTTGAAAGGGAAAGCCAAGCGAAAGCAGCGGACCTGAAGAAGGCCTTGGAAGCCGCCAAGGAAACTCGCTTGAGAATCAGAGCGACACGGGAGGAGCTTCGTCAAGCCGGAGATATCGCGGCTGGGAAGCCCTTTTTATTGCGGATGAAGTTTCCGAAGTATGCCCCTCTTGACTAATTGTTGAGTTCTACAAACGCATTCTTGGATTTAGCAAAGAGTGCTGCTGATGCGACTGAGTATTTCAAAGATCATAAAGATCATGAGGTGGAAAGATTGTTCTGGTCGCAGTTCAATAATCCAAGGCGTCCGCTGCTATTGAGTGAGCAAATGGCCGAGTGGGCCGAGCTCCATAGGTTGTCTGGGCTTGCCATGAAGACTGTCGTGGATCATCTGTGGCCGAAGGAACCAAGTCCAGATAGCTATTTTGGCTTAGTGCAACGATTTCTTCGTGCTGTGCCACATATCGACGCTGCTAAGAGGTTGGCGTGCACAGAAGGTGTGCGGATGGCTCTTGCCCGCGTTAAGACATATTGGGCGAAGATGGAGGCCACCGCTGTTGCAACCAGGGGTCCGCCCAGGGGCCAGGACTCGCCCGAGCACTGTTTTGAAGAAGTACTAGAAGGTGCCCGTTTAATAGAGGCTCAGTGCTAAAAAAATACCATGTTCTAGTGACATGTATCTTGATTGTAAAAACAATGCTATTTTGAATATAAAGGCTGTATTTATACTTTTGCCCGTAAAGTATTATAGTGACTCCTGTGCGGCCGTTTATGTATGTATGTATATGACCTGAAAGTTTGCAGTCGTCGGCTTCATCCCCCATGCATATAATGCGGGGGTGTTTGGTAAAGCGCACAGTCACGCTTGGTCCAACGTCTTTGTCCTTTTAAGGAGGTGATAGCATAGCGAACAAGGCAATCCGACTATATAGCTTTAACACTTTCACTTAGCCATAGGAGTTTGACGGCGGGGCAACTATATAGCCCCTGGTACTTCCGCGTTCATCCGAATACGGTGCGTGTACATACGTGACCGGGAAACCGGTCCTTCGTTAATGCGAAGGAATCGCGAAGATTCCGCTGAGTCATCGAGTGGTTGACCAGTCTCTTGCTTTATCATGACAGTCAGTTTTCGGCTTTCTCTATTGAGGTGCTCATCCAGGTGAACCAGGGCACAATCGCAGTAGTTCTCCCGGTGCCACCTTTGCCGATAGAGCGGAACGTAAGGTAGCAAAACACGGGAGCCGGGCAAACCCAATGATCGACCAAAGACATGATTCGGACCTGATGCATATAAGGCCAAACTCTTGACGCCGACCACTCCCGAAGGTATTCGGACTTTAAAACATATGCTGGGCTGAGTATCGCCCTCGATAATGAGCCCTTAGTATCCAGGTATGTGCATTAATCTAGCGTGACGAAATGCCAATAACGCCAGTATCCCTCTCGGTTGTTTTAAGTGCCCGGAGGGTGTGAAGCAACAAGAGACAATAAAAAAGGTTTACACAGGGTCTTAATCTAAAAAGAAACCATTGGACGGGGCCCTGCTGCACGTCTGCGCCTTTGTCTCCATTGTGCCATATCCTGGAAGGGTGTAGCACGATGATCATCTATAAAAAAGAAAACCCAGGTGAAAGAATCTGGTGTGATCGTGCGAAAAGTTGGTTATTCTTAATGAACCATGAAAATGCAATATATTATTGTATTAATAGGGTCGAGCTGAACAATGGGCCTTTTTAAATGCAGGCAGCCCCTAGCACCACCTATGGGGGTATATCCATCGACCTGAACTTAGGTTTATCTGGGCTGCCACAACTAGTGGTGCACCAAACACGTCTAACCGTGTCCGTGGTCTTGACGACTGATCATTTATTCTGGTTGGAGAGGCCGTTCAGTGGTTCGGCTGCTAGAGCCGCCACATATTCTTCCGCACCTAAGGAACGCTCTATATTTCCGCTAATTGTGATGACGCCGCGTGGACCGGGCATCTTAAGTTTAAGATAAGCGTAATGCAGAACTGCATTGAAACGAGCAAAGGTCGTTCTTTCGAGTAGTGCATGGTAGCCGCTTCAGAATGGAGCGATGTCGAAGATTAGTTCTTCGCTCCGGAAGTTGTCGGGTAAACCGAATACAACCTCTAGTATCAGAGAGCCCGTGCAGCGGGCCTCTTGCTTGGTATTACTCCTTTAAAGGTAGTATTGCTTTGGCCGATTCTTGACGGGTCTATCCCCATCTTGCGGACAGTTTCCTGATATATCATATTGAGACTACTGCCGCCGTCCATGAGGACTCGGGTGAGATGGTATCCGTCAATTATTGGGTCGAGCACCAAGGCGGCCGAACCTCCATGCCGGATACTAGTCGGATGATCCCTGCGATCAATAGTGATCAGGCAGACCGACCAACGGTTGAATTTGGGGGCCACTGGTTCTACAGCGTATACATCTCGGAGTGCGCATTCGCACCTCCTCTTTGGTATGTGGGTTGCGTAAGTCATGTTAACTGTTTTGACCTCTGGTGGAAATTTTTTCTATCCCCCAGTGTTCGGCTGGCGAGGCTCGTCCTCTTCTTCACTTGGCGTCTCCCTCCTTTTGTGTTTGACATTTAGCTTGCCAGCCTGCTTGAAGACCAACATTCTCTGTTGGTGTGATTTGCAGGTTTCTCGGGGGTGCCAGGATCTGACATAATCTGTCTACAATTTTGTTTAGGCTAGACGGTCCATCTCTACTGCCTTTAAATGGCTTTTTCCGTTGACCGGGTCGAGAGCCCCTGAATCCGGCATTTACCGCGGTGTTGTCTAGGCTGTCTTCATTGTTTCGACGCTTATTTTATTGTGTCGCGGCTTCCCATTGTCATCCCTGATTTCAGATGTGCCTGGGCCGCTGGTGCCGCTGCGGGCCAACCAACTATCCTCGCCCGCGCAAAAGCGGGTCATAAGGCTTGTTAGGGCTGCCATTGTCCTCGGCTTTTCCTGGCCGAGGTGTCTGGCGACCATTCGTCCCAGACACTGTGCTTGAAAGCCGGTAGGGCTTCGGTAGTCGACGATTTGATTCTTCTTGGTGAGAAATTTGTTCCAAAGCTAACGGGCTGACTCTCCGGGTTGCTAAATTATGTGACTTAAATCGTCTGCATCTGGAGGTCGGACATAGCTCCCTTGAAAATTAGCCCTGAAAGCATCCTCAAGTTCCTCCCAACTTCCAATTGAGTTTTCGGGGAGGCTTTTCAACCAGTGCCGAGCTGGTCCTTTCAACTTGAGGGGCTGGTATTTGATGCCGTGGAGATTGTCTCCGCGAGCCATATGGGTGTGAAGAATAAAGTCCTCAATCCGACTGCAGGGTCTATCGTTCCGTCATATGCCTATATGTCTATGGGTTTAAATCCCTCTGGAAATTCATGGTCTAGCACCTCATCGGTGAAGCACGGGGGGTGTGCGGCACCCCTGTATTTGGATGTGTCATGGTATGCTGCCGACGGTTGTAGTGTTCGGTGTTGATTCCGAGATGGTATTCGATCAGTATAGTCGTTTTGGTGGCCGTGATCCTGCGTCGGAGCACGCTTCCTAGATCCATAGATGGACTTGGCCATACCGGCTATTTTGTCCAGGTGTTCACGTAAATCATGTGCTGACTTGTGTGCGGCGTCATTAGCCGCCTTGTTGGGGCCACAGGGTGGTCGGTCCGGCAGATCAGCCATATTATTTTTCGGCGGAATGGGCTCTATAGCCTCGTCGTCGTATTTGGGCAGCAGCTTGCGCTTTGGGTAGCTCTTTGTGTGGCGATCGCCACCGTATTTTTCGTTAGTGTCGAGCATTTTGTTCCATCCAAGGTTGAGTGTATCCTGCGCGTCCTTAAGCCTTTGCTTCTGCCTCTTCAAGGTCCTCGCGGTGGCAATAAGCCTGTTGTGGAGGTTTTCTTGTTCCAAGTACTTTTCCGGGATGATGAGTGCATCATCGTCCGGACTGTTCTCCTCTGCGGAGACAGGTTGATGAGTTTTACCCTCGGCATCGCTGTGATCGGACAGCGGCCCCGGACTATGTTCGCCGTCCCCTGGCTCATCCTGCTCCATTGCTGGGTCCATGGGGTCGTCGTTACCTTTAGAGTCATCCGGGGTATTCTACTTTCTTGTGCCGTTATTGCTGTTTTTGCTGTGGAGGGATTTAGAGCGGAGCCGCTGACGTCGGCGCTTTGGTTGCTTCTCAAGAGGATTATCCTCCGTTGCATCCTTCCGTTCTTCGCCATTGTTTAATTTGGGTGTGTCCACCATGTATATATCATATGATGAGGTGGCTGTCCGGTGCCCTTTGGGTGGTGGTTCCTGTTCTTCTCTGGCATCGTCATCCATACCGTTGATGTCTTCGGAGTCGAAATCAAGCATGTTGGTTGAGTTGTCGACAGTGGCTATTAAGTGGGTGGTGGGTGGGGAACGAATTTCTTCGCCATCCGCTTCCCACTCAAGCCGGACATAGTTCGGCCAAGAGTCTCCTGACAGGGAGAGAGATTTCAGTGAATTTAGTACGTCGCCCAAGGGCAAGTGCTGAAAGATATCCGCGAAGGTAAACTCCCTGATCGGTGCCTGATTAGATTCGATAGGTACGGATGCGCGTGTTCGGAGCCTATGGTCGGACACGAGTCCGAGGGTCCGATGACACATACCTCACTGGAGGTGAAGTGTGTGTTCGGCTCTATCGCCGATGAGTGTGTGGCCTCCGTGGAGGGGTCTATCCGCCCATCCTTGGATGGCGCGATCTGCTCCGGGTATAAGGCCAGGGCAGCTGCAGGTGCGTTCTCCTGAACACCGTCTAATGGCAGATCTAAGTCATGCTCATCGTGACTGTACGAAGCACCTGTGATGGGCTCGAGTCCGTCGAAGATCAAGTCTCCGGGGATGTCGGCAGTGTAGTTCAGGCTTCCAAACCTGACCTGATGGCCAGGGGCATACCTATCGATCTGCTGCAGATGGCCAAGCGAGTTGGCCCGCAGTGCGAAGCCGTCGAATACAAAGATTTGTCCGGGGAGGAAAACCTCACCCTGGATCACATTGCTGTGGATGATTGAGGGAGCCATCAAGCCTTATCGTGACGACACTATGGAACTCTCAATGAAAGTACCAATGTCAGTGTCAAAACCGGCGGATCTCGGGTAGGGGGTCCCGAACTGTGCGTCTAAGGCTAATGGTAACAGGAGGCGGGGGAGACAATCTTTACCCAGGTTCGGGCTCTTTCGATGGAGGTAATACCCTACTTCCTGCTTGATTGATCTTGATGATATGAGTATTACAAGAGTTGATGTATCATGAGATCGTAGAGGCCAAACCCTAGACACTAGCCTATGATTATGATTGTTGTTGTCCTACGGACTAAACCCTCCAGTTTATATAGACACCGGAGGGGGCTAGGGTTAAACAGAGTCGGTTACAGAGAAGGAGATCTACATATCCAAATTGCCGAGCTTGCCTTCCACGCAAAGGAGAGTCCCACCCGGACAGGGGATGAAGTCTTCAATCTTGTATCTTCATAGTCCAACAGTCCGGCATAAATACATAGTCCGGCTATCCGAGGACCCCCTAATCCAGGACTCCCTCACTTGCCACTCATAAACTTGTTTGTGGAGGCATGCCACGTCATCTTCCTGCGTAAGCTTGACAAGAACAGTATGCTTCACAAATGAAGGAGTAGCTTTGAACTTCTTGTGCTTTAGTACAACTTGGACTAGACGCCTGACAATAGTGAGGCGGGAATACAACCCGACATCGGTATAAGCGCAAATGGCTTCCAAGATCCAACAGCCTAAGAACTCTGTTTTTCCAGTATGTATATTCAGGTCATCCGCCTCATAGCGAGTGACATGTACAACCACACAATCCTTGTCTGCATCAAGGCTCTAACTGAAATAGAAACAAATTCTGAATTACTTTCCGATATAAGAAACACAAGTCATTTAAACCACCACGTATAGCATGGCATCGAAACTAATAAAATTTTGCATTATTCATCACCACATACTTAGATGAAAAATCACAATGTAGATCAGCAAAGAAG
Organism: Triticum aestivum; assembly: GCF_018294505.1. Classification (NCBI taxonomy): domain Eukaryota; kingdom Viridiplantae; phylum Streptophyta; class Magnoliopsida; order Poales; family Poaceae; genus Triticum; species Triticum aestivum. Next base: position 133,702,312 of record NC_057800.1, on the reverse strand, counting down.
AAAATCACCTTGGGCAGCTAAGCAGGGGGGTGACACAACCTCGAAGGGGGAAACTGCTCCTGCAATGCCAAGGGGGCTGTAACCTCAAATGAGGCGTTCACCATCTCAGTAGTGGCCGTGAGCGTATCTGGGTCGGCTCGGTGGCTGCCTCCATCTTCTTGGAGCTCTTTGTCTCGTGGGGACCAGCCTCCCGCATCTGCTCCAATATCAGCAAATCTTTTCCTGGTTCTCCTTGGTCCATCATGAAACTGACGAATACTAGGAGATCACTGAAAGGAGAACACAATCGCAATGACAATGAAACAAAAAGAGAGGGAGTATCGATTACTGCTTTGCAAAAGTTCTTTTTTTCTCTGAATGAAAATATACCAACATCACGGATCCGCTTACCTTCCCTTCGTTGGGAGAGAAGAACAGTGGCAGATGCGAGTGTTGGCTTTCTTGAAGACGGTGAGGGAGAAGGGGATTCAGCGAAGAGTGAAATGATGGTTGCTTCGTCCTTCAAACTTAGACTGCGGGGAGGTGGGGTTTTGTGATACGACAGCTTGTTACTGCCGCGCTACGACCGGGGTGACTCTCCGCCTGCATATGCTACCTCTTGAGCACTGCGTTGGTTTTCGCTTGAAGAGGAAAGGGTGATGCAGCAAAGTAGCGTAAGTATTTCCCTCAGTTTTTGAGAACCAATGTATCAATCCGGTAGGAGGCCACACGCAAGTCCCTCGTACCTACACAAACAAATAAGAACCTTGCAACCAACGCGATAAAGGGGTTGTCAATCCCTTCACGACCACTTGCAAAAGTGAGATCTGATAGAGATAATAAGATAAATATTTTTGGTATTTTTGTGGTATAGATTGAAAAGTAAAAATTGCAAAATAAACGGCGACAGAAATTGGCAAGTTGATGAAAGATCAATATGATGGAGAATAGACCCGGGGGGCATAGGTTTCACTAGTGGCTTCTCTCAAGAACATAAATATTACGGTGGGTGAACGAATTACTGTCGATCAATTGATAGAATTTAGCATAGTTTTGATAATATCTAGGCATGATCATGTATATAGGCATCACGTCCGTGACAAGTAGACCGACTCCTACCTGTATCTACCACTATCACTCCACACATCGACCGCCATCCAGCATGCATCTAGAGTATTAAGTTCATAAGAACAGAGTAACGCATTAGGCAAGATGACATGATGTAGAGGGATAAACTCAAGCAATATGATATAAACCCCATCTTTTTATCCTCGATGGCAACAATACAATACGTGTCCTTTCCCAAACTGTCACTAGGATCGAGCACCGCAAGATTGAACCCAAAGCTAAGCACTTCTCCCATTGCAACAAAGATCAATCTAGTAGGCCAAACCAAACTTATAATTTGAAGAGACTTGCAAAGATAACCAATCATACATAAAAGAATTCAGAGGAGATTCAAATATTGTTCATAGATAATCTGGATCATAAACCCACAATTCATCGGATCTCGACAAACACACCGCAAAAAGAGTTACATCGAATAGACCTCCAACAAGATCGAGGAGAACTTTGTATTGAGAATCAAAGAGAGAGAAGAAGCCATCTAGCTGATAACTATGGACCCGAAGGTCTGACGTAAACTACTCACACATCATCGGAGAAGCTATTGTGTTGATGTAGAAGCCCTCCGTGATCAATGCCCCCTCCGGCGGAGCGCCGGAAAAGGCCCCAATATGGGATCTCACGGGTACAAAACGTTGCGGCGGTGGAAATAGGGTTTCGTTGTGCTCCTGGACGTTTTCGGGGTACGTAGGTATATATAGGAGGAAGAAGTAGGTCGGTGGAGCTGCAAGGGGCCCACGAGGGTGGGGGCGCGCCCATGGGGGCAGGCGCGCTTCCTCGCCTCGTGGCCTCCTTGCTTTTTTCTTGACGTCCACTCCAAGTCCTCTGGATTGCGTTTGTTCCAAAAATAACTCTCCCCAAGGTTTCATTCCGTTTGGATTCCATTTGATATTCCTTTTCTGCGAAACACAGAAATAGGCAAAAAAAACAACAATTTGGGCTGGGCCTCCCGTTAGTAGGTTAGTCCCAAAAATAATATAAAAGTATATAATAAAGCCCATTAAACATCCAAAACAAATAATATAATAGCATGGAACAATAAAAAATTATAGATACGTCGGAGATGTATCAAGCATCCCCAAGCTTAATTCCTGCTCGTCCTCGAGTAGGTAAATGATAAAAACAGAACTTTTGATGTGGAATGCTACCTAGCATATTTCCGATGTATTTTTATTTATTGCGGCGTGAATATTCAGATCTGAAAGATTCAAGATAAAAGTTTAATATTGACTTAAAAATAATAATACTTCAAGCATACTAACTAAGCAATTATGTCTTCTAAAAATAACATGGCCAAAGTAAGTTCATCCCTACAAAATCATATAGTTTGGCTATGTCCCATCTTCGTCACACAAAATATCCAAATCATGCACAACCCCGATTTCAGCCAAGCAATTGTTTCATACTTAAGAATTGTCAAACGTTTTCAACTTTCACGCAATACATGAGCGTGAGCCATGGACATAACACTATGGGTGGAATAGAATATGATGATGGGGGTTGTATGGAGAAGACAAAAAAGGAGAAAGTCTCACATTGACGCGGCTAATCAACGGGCTATGGATATGCCCATCAATTGATGTCAACGCAAGGAGTAGGGATTGCCATGCAACGAATGCACTAGAGCCATAAATGTATGAAAGCTCAACAAATGAAACTAAGTGGGTGTGCATCCAACTTGCTTGCTCACGAAGACCTAGAGCATTTGAGGAAGCCCATTGTTGGAATATACAAGCCAAGTTCTATAATGAAAAATTCCCACTAGCATATGAAAGTGACAAAACAAGAAACTCTATATCATAAAGATGATGGTGCTAGTTTGAAGCACAAGTTTGGAAAAAGAGATAGTAGCATTGTCCCTTTTTTTCTCTTTTTTTGGGCCCTTTTCTTTATTTAGCCTTTCTCTTTTTTGGGGACAATGCTCTATGAATGATGACAATCACACTTCTATTTATTTACAACTCAATGATTACAACTCGATACTAGAACAAGATATGACTCTATATGAATGCCTCCCGCGGTGTACTGGGATGGGCAATGAATCAAGAGTGACATGTATGAAATATTATGCATGGTGGCTTTGCCACAAATACGATGTCAACTACATGATCATGCATGGCAATATGACAATCATGAAGCAAGTCATAATAAATGAAACGGCGGAAAGTTGCATAGCAATATAACTCGTAATGGCTACGGAAATGCCATGATAGGTAGGTATGATGGCTGTTTTGAGCAAGATATAAGGAGGTTTATGTGTGATAGAGCGTATCATATCACGGGGTCTGGATGCACCGGCGATATTTGCACCAACTCTCAAGGTGAGAAAGGGCAATGCACGGTACCAAATAGGCTAGCAATGATGGAAGGTGAGAGTGCGTATAATCCATGGACTCAACATTAGTCATAAAGAACTCACATACTTGTTGTAAAAAACTACAAGTCATCAAAACTAAGCACTACACGCATGCTCCTAGGGGGGAGTTTGGTAGGACTTAACCATCGCGCGCCCCTGACCTCCCCACAAATGATGACACTCAAAGAACACCTCATGTTTCAAATTTGTTACACAACGGTTACCATACGTGTATGCTACGGGACTTGCAAACTTCAACACAAGTATTTCTCAATTTCACAACTACTCAACTAGAACAACTTTAATATTACTATATCCATATCTCAAAACAATCATCAAGTATCTAACTTCTCATAGTATTCAACGCACTTTATATGATAGTTTTTATTATACCTATCTTGGATGCTTATTATATTAGGACTAATTTCAACCAAAGCAAACTACCATGTTGTTCTAAAAGACTCTCAAAATAATTTAAGTGAAGCATGAGAGATAAATTATTTCTATAAAATAAAATCGCCACCGTGCTCTAAAAAGATATAAGTGAAGCACTAGAGCAAAATAATCTAGCTCAAAAGATATAAGTGAAGCACATAGAGTATTCTAATAAATTCAGATTCATGTGTGTCTATCCCAAAAGGTGTGTATAGAAATTATGATTGTGGTAAACTAAAAAGCAAAGACTCAAATCATACAAGACGCTCCAAGGAAAACACATATCATGTGGTGAATAAAAATATAGCATCAAGAAAAGTTACCGATGGACGAAGACGAAAGAGGGGATGCCTTCCGGGGCATCCCCAAGCTTAGGCTTTTGGTTGTCCTTGAATTTTACCAAGGTGTGCCATGGTAATCCCCAAGATTAGGCTCTTGCCACTCCTTATTCCATAATCCATCAAATCTTTACCCAAAAACTTGAAAACTTCACAACACAAAACTCAACAGAAAATCTCATAAGCTCCATTAGCAAAATAAAACAAACCACCACTTCAAGGTACTATAATGAACTCATTCTTTATTTATATTTGTGTTAAACCTACTGTATTCCAACTTTGCTATGGTTCATAACTTCCGATACTAGCCGTAGATTCCTCAAAATAAGCAAACAACACACGAAAAAACAGAATCTGTCAAAAACAGAACAGTGTGTAGTAATCTGTATCAAATGCAAACTTCTGGAACCTAAAAAATTCTACCAAATTATGAAGTGCTAGATAATTTGTTTATTAAACTACTGCAAAAATAATCAACTAAAAATCTCGTGTCTGCGATTTATGAAAACTAATCTCGTGCGCGCAAAGTTTCTGTTTTTTACAGCAAGATCAAATATCTATCACCGTAGGTTATCCTAAAGGTTTTACTTGGCACAAACAATAATTAAAACATTAAAACAAATCTAACCAGAGGCTAGATGAATTATTTATTACTAAACAGAACCAAAAATAAAGAAACAAAAATAAAATTGGGTTGCCTGCCAACAAGCGCTATCGTTTAACGCCCCTAGCTAGGCATAAAAACAAGGATAGATCTAAGTATCATCATCTTTGGTATGCAATCCATAAGTGGCTCTCATAATAGATTCATAAGGTAATTTAATTTTCTTGCTAGGAAAGTGTTCCATGTGTTTCCTTAACGGAAATTGGAATCTAATATTCCCTTCCTTCATATCAATAATTGCACCAATCGTTCTAAGGAAAGGTCTACAAAGAATAATAGGACATGTAGGATTGCAATCTATATCAAGAAAAATAAAATCTATGGGCACATAATTCCTATTGTCAACAATAAGAACATCATTAATCCTTCCCATAGGTTTCTTAATGGTGGAATCCGCAAGGTGCAAGTTTAAAGAACATTAATCAAATTCATGGAAACCTAACACATCACACAAAGTTTTTGGAATCGTGGAAACACTAGCACCCAAATCACATAAAAGCAAGGAATTCATGATCTTTAATCTTAATTTTAATAGTAGGTTCCCACTCATCATAAAGTTTTCTAGGGATATAAACTTCTAATTCAAGCTTTTCTTCATAAAATTGCATTGAAGCATCAACGATATGTTTGGTAAAAGCTTTATTTTGACTATATGCATGAGGAGAATTTAGCACGGATTGCAACAAGGAAATACAATCTATTAAATAACAATTATCATAGTTAAATTCCTTGAAATCCAAAATAGTGGGTTCATTGCTATGTAAAGTTTTGACCTCTTCAATCCCACTTTTACCAATTTTTGCATCAAGATCTAAAAACTCCAAATTATTGGGACGTCTTCTAAATAAAGTTGACTCATCTTCAGTCCCATCATTATCAAGATTCATATTGTAAAACAAATATTTAATAGGAGACACATCAATCAGTTTTAGCTCTTCATCTTTATTCTCATAAAAACTAGAAGAACACGCTTTTACAAAGCAATCTTTCTTAGCACGCATCCTAGCGGTTCTTTCTTATCATTCATCAATCAAAATTCTCATAGCTTTGAGAGACTCATTGATACCATGCTTAGGTGGAATAGATCTAAGTTTCAAAGAATCAACATCAAGTGAAATTTTATCCACGTTCCTAGCCAATTCATCAACCTTAAGCGATTATTCTTCAAGCAAAGCATTGGAATTCTTTTGTGAATTCATAAACTCTTTAACACTAGTCTCAAAATCAGAGGGCAACTTATTAAAATTTACATAAGAATTGTCGTAGGAAATACCATATGTTTCATGCTATGGTTAGGTTTACCTTAATACTTTCGTTATAGTTGCGGATGCTTGTAATAGAGGTTAATCATAAGTGGGATGCTAGTTCAAGTAAGAATAGCACCCAAGAACCGGTCCACCCACATATCAAATTATCAAAGTACGGAACGCGAATCATACGAACGTGATGAAAACTAGCTTGACGATATTCCCATGTGTCCTCAGGAGCACTTTTCTCATTATAAGAGTTTGTCCAGGCTTGTCCTTTGCTACAAAAGGGATTGGGCCATCTTCTTGCACTTTATTTACTTTTGTTACTTGTTGCTTGTTACAAATTATCCTATCACAAAACTATCTGTTACCACTTATTTTAGTACTTGCAGAGAATACCTTGCTGAAAACCGCTTATCATTTCCTTCTGCTCCTCGTTGGGTTCGACACTCTTACTTATCGAAAGGACTATGATAGATCCCCTATACTTGTGGGTCATCACCAGCCCCGCGAGTTCTTCATCAGGCTGCGCCAGCCGGCGCATCGTTGTCTTCGTCTCCCTACTCCATTCGCTCGGGAGATGGAGCTCGACCCGCCGCAACCGCTGAAACTGCATATGAGGGGCTGTGGTAATAGCGGCACATGGGCCCATGTCGATTTCCCAGCCCCTCATGTCATGTATCTCTGTCGCGGGTGGAAAACCTTCGCCCGCATCCACAGCCTGACGGCGGGGCTCACTCTCTACTTCAAGTTCATGGAGAATGGCCTCCTCTTCGTCAAGGTCTTCGGTGACTTCGGGACTCGCCTAAAGTGCAGCGTGTTGAGCTCCTCGGATGACGAAGACTCGTCCTCGAGCGGGAGTGACGAGGAAGATAGCGACAACGATGACGAGGGTAGCGGGCGGCAGGATGACGGGTCCGACTAGGCGTTGGGCGCGCCGTTCCTGGGCGACACCGGCGACCCCATCATTCGTGTCGCCGACTCCTTGAACTTCTCAGGGTCGCCTCCTAGGGCGGCTGGCGTGGGAAGGCCGGAGAAGGCGAAAAAGGCAGGTGGTGGGCCTTCAAGTCGGAGTACGATGGCAACGTCACCTTCGTATCCTATTGATGGACCACTGCCTCATCTTCAAGTTCTCCGTCCGGCACCACCACCACCAGTCCTCTCCTAGGCGGCCAACGACATGTTCTCTTGCAGCCTTCTGCTGCTCGTACCTCGCCTAGGCGCTTCTTCTGCCCTTTTGCCTTCTTGTTTCATTTCCTGAGGAGAGGGACAAGAAAGGGATTACAGGCACCTTATCTTTTTTTAGTTTGTAAGCCTACGTGCACTTGTTAATTTTAAGACTTGTAATCCCCTTTCTCATGTTTTTATCCCGTATGAACTGTACCTGTATGGGATGTTTTTAATAAAAAGGGTGCTTGCCAGGTTCTTTTTGCGTGAGCGAGGCCCATGCCAAGGAATGAATCCTTGTTATTTTTAAGATAAACATCATCGCCCGGCAACAGGCCTTGCCGCTCCCCTACTCCAACCGACTATCCTCACGCTCTTGGAGGAGGTAGGGGCGAAGTAGAGCTAGGCCCCACGTTTATTTCCCCGCCACCGCGACTACGACGCAGTTCCGACCCCAGGATTGGGGTACAGGAAAAAAGGGGGAGCGCAGTGGTCTAGGAGCAGAACAGGGTTTCATATGTCCCGAATTCATACGGAAATGCATGATGGAGGATAAAAGACTTATCTGAATCTGCAGCCCCCGGCAGTCTTGGCTTGTCGTGGTTGGATTCTTGTATCCACGGCCCCTAGCAACCTTGGCTTGCCGAGGCCGGAGCGCCGACTCGTTCTCTTTCTTCCAAACAGCTCAGCAGAAATGTCCATGGACCCTACGAACCAAAGAGGACGAAAAGGAACAAGGAAATGCAAACTCGACCTCTATGCCAGGGGTTAGTTGCCGCTAAGCACTATCGACCCTAACCCAGGGAGAGACTCGACCTAGCATGCATGCTATGACTTAGGGCGCCAGCGCTTCATTTATTTATGATCAGCGTCTGCGCCTGGCTTTGTACAGAGGGTTACATGCCTTGTAGGCAACACTTGTACAAAAGGTGGCCTGCCGGGGGGCCCGGCAGCCGTGCCTTATGGGTAAAACTTGCGAAGATGCTCGATGTTCCAGGAGTTGCTCACTGGAATGGCATCTTCGGTCTCCAGGCGGACTGCGCCAGGCCTGGTGACTCGCGTTACCCGATAAGGGCCTTCCCACTTTGGTGTCAACTTGTTGGAATTCTTGGCCGACTGAACATGCCGGAGAACAAGGTCGCCTCCCTCAAAGCTTCGGGCATGAACCTTGAGGCTATGGTAGTGGCACAAGGCTTGTAGATAGCGTGCTACTCTCACAGCCGCTCGAAGACGATCTTCCTCGAGGAGCATCGCGTCATCTTGCCGCAATTGCTCTTGCTCAAGCTCATCATAAGCGAACTCTCGGGGTGACCCGTATATGAGTTCCTTGGGGAGAACTGCTTCTGCCCCATATACCAGGGCAAAGGGCGTCTGGCTGGTGGCTCGATTCGGCGTCATTCTGATCGACCAAAGAACCACCGACAACTCGTCAATCCAGTGCTTCCCGCTCTTGTGCATCCTGTGAAAAGTATTCGTCCTCAGGCCACGTAGTACTTTAGCATTTGGCCTCTCCGCTTGGCCGTTGCTCCGTGGGTGTACCACGGAAGCAAAACAGACCTTACTGCCGAGTTCTTCAATGTATTGCATGAAGGTGTGGCTTGTGAACTGCGTGCGGTTGTCGGTGATGACTCTGTTTGGCACACCAAAGCGGAAAACTAACCCCTTGAAGAATTTGACGGCTGACTGCACCGTCACCTTCCTTACTGCATCCACCTCCGGCCACTTTGTGAACTTGTCAATTGCAACGTACATGTACTCAAAGCCCCCGATGGCGCGGGGAAACGGACCCAGTATGTCGAGCCCCCAGACCGAGAATGGCCAAGAGAGAGGGATTGTCTGCAGGGCTTGAGTTGGCTGATGGAGCTTCTTTGAATGGAAATGGCACACTTCACACTTCGTTACTAGTGTCGTTGCATCCTGGAGGGCAGTGGGCCAGAAGAAACCTTGCCGGCAAGGGCCCTCGATCCTATGTGGGAGCCACATATGCCTCCATGTATCTCTGCCAACAGCTCCAGTCCTTCCTCCCGGGGGACGCACTTCAATTTCACTCCATTCGGTCTTTTTCTGTACAGAATGTTGTCCATGAACTGATACAGGGCAGACCGGGAGGCTACTTTCTCTAGTTCTTCCTGCTCCTCAGGAAGCTCCCCTGTTTGGAGGAATCAGATGGTATGTTGTGCCCATGCTGGAGCCTGTGGCTCGACGGCAAGGACCAAAGGCATTTCCTCTGCAACGGGAGCGGTCGCCTCCACGGCAAGGGCTTGGCGCCCCACCGGAGTCGGTTGTCCCACGGCAGGCTCGGCATCCATGACAGCATCTTTGCCAGCGGCCCTAGGGGCTCGGTAGGGAAGTACTTGCCGGGACTTAACTTCCTCTGCTTGTTCTGCTTCATTGATGGCTCGACGGATGGTTGAGTTAACCGAAGCACAAAAGTACGTGGTTCCACAGGTAGCTTGAGGACGGCGAGCTTCGACAGGTAGTCGGCAACGTCGTTCTCCACTCGGGGACGTATACCGTCAAAGCGCTCTGGTTTTGTCACTTCATCTACGTAGGCTTCCATCAACGGGATCTGATAATCCTTGTTGATCTATTTGACGACGAGCTGCGAATCGCCCCTAACGATGAGCTTTTTGACTCCGAGGTCTGCCGCGATCTTGAGACCGGCAAGCAATCCCTCGTACTTTGCGGTGTTGTTCGTTGACATCTCCCTGGGAAAATGCATTTGGACCACGTACTTGAGGTGCTCCCCAGTGGGTGCGACGAGCAGCACACCGGCACCGGCGCCTTGCAGCGAGAAAGCTCCATCAAAGTACATGATCCAATTGTGACTTGTTTCTTTGCCGGGGAGAGAGGTCTCCTGGACCTCTTCGTCGGGCGTTGAGGTCCATTCGGCAATGAATTCCTCCAAGACTCTGCTCTAAATCGTCGAGGTGCTTTCGAACTTCAAACCAAAAATTGACAGCTCCAGGGCCCATTCCACAATCCTCCCCATTGCATCTGGGTTATGCAGTATTCGTCGCAACAGGAGGCGGGTGACAACGGTGATTTCGTGCACTTGGAAGTAATGACGCAGCTTCCTCGAGGCCATAAGGAGGCCGAAGAGCAATTTTTGCACACCAGAGTACCTCGACCTAGCCCCTGCAAGAGGGAGCTGACGAAGTAAACTAGGTGCTGCACCATTTTCTTCTTTTGCACCACTTCACCTAGTCGCGCGGGCCCTGTTGCACTGGTGTTGACCCTTGCCGGGGGCTCAGTCTTGCCGGGGAGGGTTCTGGCTCACCATCCGCTGACTCTGCCATTGCTGCAGGCTCTTTGTTGGCCTCCCTCTGCGGCACTAGCGCGGCGCTAACCACTTGATTCGTCGCCGCTAGGTACAACAACAACAATTCTTGTGTTTTATGCGCGACCAGCACCGGGATAGAGGACAGGTCTTTCTTCGAATCCTGCAGTGCTGCTTCGGCCTCTGGGGTCCACTCCATTGAGCCCTCCTTCTTCAAGATCTTGAAAAAGGGAAGGGCATGCTCAGCGGACCTGAAGACGAATCTGCTCATGGCGGCAACACAGCCAGTGAGCCGACGCACGTCCTTGATCCGCTTAGGTGCCTCAATCTTCTTGATGGCCTTGATCTTGTCAGGGTTTGCTTCAATTCCACGTTGCGACACAAAGAACCCGAGAAGCTTGCCGGACGGGACACCAAAGACACACTTCTCAGGATTCAGCTTGAGGTTGATCTTGTGCAGGTTTGCAAACGTTTCCTCCAGATCTTGCACAAATGTTGCTTTGTCCTTGGTTTTGACCACTATGTCATCCATATCAGCTTCCATATTTCTATGTAGCTGGGGCTCAAAACCAATTTGGACTGCTCTTGCAAAAGTTGAGCCAACACTCTTCAACCTGAAAGGCATTCGTAAAGAACAATACGTACCACAAGGGGTGATGAATGTTGTCTTCTCCTCATCTTCTCTTGTCATGAATATCTGATGGTAACCTAAGTAGGTGTCAAGGAATGATAATAGGTCGCACCCGGCCGTGGAGTCGACAATCTGGTCGATGCGCGGCAGCGGGAAGGGATATTTTGGGCAAGCCTTATTGATGTCTGTGTAATCAATACACAACCTTGACTTCCCGTTTGCCTTGCGCACCACCACCGGATTGGCCAACCAGGTCGGATGGAGCACCCCTCTCACCAAGCCAGCTGCTTCTAGCTTCCTGATCTCTTTCGTGATGAACTCCTGCCTCTCCGGAGCTTGCTTCCTAACCTTCTGCTTGACGGGCCGTGCATGGGGACAGACAACAAGATGGTGCAAAATCACTTCCCTGGGAACGCCGGGGATGTCGGATGCTTGCCATGCAAACACATCGACATTCGCACGCATTAAAGTGATGAGCTCGCTTTCCTATTACCGTCGAGGGTGGAGCATATGGTGAAAGCTCCTCCCGTGCCATCCTCCTTGACGGACACCTTCTTGGTCTCTTGTGGCGCAGCTCTGGACTTCTTGCTCTTGCCGGTGGAGCTCTCTGGCACGTCCTCGACGGGAGCGCAACACCCGGAAGAGGTGCGCTTGCCGGAGTGGGTGCTAGGGGTCTCCCCAGGTTTCTTTCCTCCCGGGGATTCAACGGCAGGTGCAAGTGCCTTTGCGGCAGCTGCTGCAACTGCCTCCCGGTAGAGTTGGTCAGCGCATATCAGCGCATCCTTCTTGTCGGAGGGGACGGTGATGATGTTCGTCGGCCCGGGCATCTTCAGCAAGTTGTAGGCGTAATGGAAGCCGCCTTGAAATTGGCCAGTGTCGGGGGGCCGAGGATCCCGTTGTAGGGCAAGGGGATCTCGGCCACATCAAAGACAATCCTCTCCGTCCTGTAATTCAACTCGCCTCCAAATGTCACGGGCAGTGTGACCTTTTCCTTTGGCTGGCTCCTCCCCGGGTTGACCCCTTGGAACGTGCCCGTCTCCTCGAGGTCTCCATTATGGATCTGCAGCCTCTTGATCACAACAGGCGAGATCAAGTTCAGACCGTCCCCGCCGTCAACTAGCATCTTTGTCACCTTGAGGTTGCGGATCATTGGTGAAACCAACAACGGCAAGCATCCGACCGCAGTAGTGCGGTCAGGGTGGTCCTCGGTGTCGAAGATGATAGGCGTGCTGGACCAGTTAAGTGGCTTTCGTGCGTTGAGTGATGGTTCCACCGCTGTAATCTCATGCGCCCACTGCTTGAGCTGGCGGTGGGACGCATGCAGTGAGGCACCACCATCAATGCACATGGCCTCTGTAGCTGTCTAGAACTCGTGGTTGCCGGACTCATCGTCCTCGTCGTGACCATCGTCTTCCTACTTCTTGTCGCGGCCTCGGGCGGGCCTCTCTTGCTGGTTATCCTTGCCGCGGCGGCATCCTTGGCCGCCACGCTTCTTGTCGGATCCCTCGGCACCCTCTTGGCCCTTCTCCTTATCCCGCCGCTCATACTCGGCTTTCTGCTTCTCAGTAAGCAGCTCAACTTGCCGGCACTTCTGGAGGTCGTGGCCCTTGGTGCGGTGGATCTTGCAATACTGCTTGTCAGAGCCCCCTAGCTTGTCGGCAGCCGCCAAGGCCCAACAAGCGGCACACCCGGCAACCTCCTTGTTGGGGTCGCTTGCCTTGGTCTTTTTGGCAGTGCCGGTGTCGTCAGACCCCTCGACGGCAAGCACAGTCTTGCCCTTGCGCTTCCTGTTACGGCACCGGCCCTTCTTTGCCGGGTTGACGGTGTTATCCTTGGAGTCGGTTTCCGCGCCGGCATCCTCACCAGGGTACTTCATCCCCTCTTCAGCTCGGGCGCACTGATCGGCCAGGACATAAAGTTCGGTCACATCCTTGACTTTGTTCATCGCCAGCTCCTCACGCATCTTGCAGTTGCACACATTCTGATGGAATGCACTGATCATGGCGGTAGGATGAACTTCTGGGATGTTGTACTGCACTCGGCTGAACCTTTGGATGTACTTGCGCAAGTTTTCTCCTTCCTTTTGGAGGATGATATGCAAATCGCTCGCCTGGCCATGAGCTTGGTGGCCTCCAGTAAAGGCGCCAAAAAACCCATGACACAGATCCGACCAGGAAGAAATGGAGTCCACCGGCAAGTGCATCAACCATGACATAACTTTAGGGTTGAGTGCCAACGGGAAGTAATTGGCAAGCACCTTATCGTCGCGGGCCGCAACAGCTTGCATCGCAAAGGTGTATATGCTGATGAACTCAGATGGGTGAGTCTTGCCGTTATACTTCTCGCCAACGTCGGGCTTGAACATGCGGTGGGAGGGCCACTAGAACTGCCGCAGCTCACGGAGAAGGCCGAACAACCCACCTCATAGGGTAGGCCATCATAGCCTCCTGGTGCTTGGTGGCCCATAGTGGGCCCTGCCCGCCTATCCGACTAGTGGCGCGCGTCGCGCGCGGCGCTCGATGGTGGTTCGAGCATCTTCATGAACTCGTTCCCTAAGAACTTAACATTGGTCGTGGTGGGTCCGCGGATCGGACGATGCTACAGAGATATCATCACGAGCGTCATCGCGATGGATCGACACCCGCGATGGCTGGTGTGGAGGACAGTGCACCGTGGCTGCATCGCCTCCGGCCCGTCCACCGCTGGCATGTGGTGGCTCGACGGAGCAATAGCCTACGGGCCCCGTCGGTCGCGGTTCATCTTTGTTGGCGATGCTGACAAGGCTTCGGAGAGTGGCCCTCCATGCGTCCATCTTCTCCGCAGAAGGAGGAAAGTCGAGGAGCAGCTGCGTGCGCGCCAGAGCTTCTGCTGGTTTGGGCGGCGGCGAAAGCTGCGTGGACCGTGACGCGCTTCGACTTCTAACTAGGTTAGAAGGAGCTCTATCACGGCCTTGCGGCTGTCCGCCATTTTTGCCAACACTTCAACACGCATGCTGGCCCTCCTCGTCACATGAAGGATGTGTGGGGCTCTTCCCACGACGGCGCCCAGGATCACCAGCGGGGCGGCGCTACTCATCGCGCACAACTTGAGAAGAGCACTCTGTTTGCGCCGGTGTTGGTGTCTTGGAGGTCGCCGCGCTGCCGTCTGGTGGCATGACGACGCCCCTGGAGGGCCCCGCGCCGCCTATGGGGGGCCCAACTCCGTCTCTGGAGTTTGCGGCGTGTAGCTCGTCCCCTGGCGCACGAACGACGCCGCTCACCAGCCCCGGACTGCCAGGGTGATGTGGATGTTCGCGGGTCGTGCCACGGGTCCTTTCCGTGACTGGCCCGCTACTGGTCCACACCGGTACAGGCAGTCCGGTCCCGGATGAGCCGATCGCCATGGTCGTCTTCCTCTTGGGAGGCATGGTGACGAAGAGCTGTGCTACTAGCTGCTAAACCAGATTCTCACTACTGCGCCTCCTACCTGGCGCACCAAAGATGTCGGTGAGTGAGGGAGTCCTAGATTAGGGGGTATCCGGACAGCCGGACTATATCCTTTGGCCGGACTGTTGGACTATGAAGATACAAGATTGAAGACTTCGTCCCGTGTCCGGATGGAACTCTCCTTGGCGTGGAAGGCAAACTTGGCAATACGGATATGTAGATCTCCTTCCTTGTAACCGACTCTGTGTAACCCTAGCCCCCTCCGGTGTCTATATAAACTGGAGGGTTTAGTCCATAGGACAACAACAATAATACAATAGGCTAGCTTCTAGGGTTTAGCCTCTACGATCTTGTGGTAGATCAACTCTTGTAATACTCATATCATCAAGATCAATAAAGCAGGGACTAGGGTATTACCTCCATCGAGAGGGCCCGAACCTGGGTAAACATTGTGTCCCCCGCCTCCTATTACCATCCGCCTTAGATGCACAGTTCGGGACCCCCTACCCGAGATCCGCTGGTTTTGACACCGACATTGGTGCTTTCATTGTGAGTTCCACTGTGCCATCACCGTAAGGCTCGATGGCCCCTTCAATCATCTATAACGATGTGGTCCAGGGTGAGATTTTCCTCCCCTGACAAATCTATATCTTCGGCGGCTTCGCACTGCGGGCCAACTCGCTTGGCCATCTAGAGCAGATCGAGAGCTACGCCCCTGGCCATCAGGCCAGGTTTGGAAACTTGAAATACACCGCCGACATCCATGGAGACTTGATCTTCGACGGATTCAAGCCCATGTCAGGTGCGCCGCACAATCACGACGAGCATGATTTACCTCTGCCGTTGGACAGTGTTCGGGAGATCACACCTGCAACCGCTCCAGCCCTTAATCCAGAGCAAATCGTGCCATCCGAGGACGAGGGGGTAGACCCCGCCATGGAGGCCGCACTCTTAGTGGTGATCAATCTGGATACTAACTTCACCCCTTACGAGAGCCGTGTGGCCAAACCACTGGATTCTTCTCCGGCCATGAACTCCGAGCCGCCTGCATCCGTGCCTATCGTATCCGATTGGGCGCCGATCATGGAGTTTACCTCCGCGGGTATCTTTCAGCACTCGCCTTTCGGCGATGAGCTAAGTTCATTAAGGTATCTCTCTTTGTCAGGAGAACCTTGGCCGAACTATGTCCGGCTAGGATGGGATGCGGACGATGAAGAAATTAGCTCCCCACCCACCACCCACTGAGTAGCCTCTGTCGACGATCTAACCGACATGCTTGATTTCGATTCTGAAGACATAGACGGCATGGACGACGATGCAGGAGACGAACAGGAACCACCACCCACAGGGCGCTGGACCGCCACTCCATCTCATGACATATACATGGTGGATACACCCAAAGAAAACGATGAAGAGGAACGGGAGGATGCAACAAAGGATAGCTCCCTTGAGAAGCAACCAAAGCGTCGGCGTCGGCGCCGCTCCAAATCCCGCCTCGGCAAAAACAACGATAACAGCAGTAGACCAGCAAACGGCGAACGTAGTACGGACCCACTGTCCGAACACGGTGACGCCGAGGATATAGCTCATAAGCCTCCCTCCGAAGAGGAAAACACTCCGGACGAAGAAGCACACATCATCCCGGAGAGGCACTTGGAACAAGACAACCTCCGCAGAAAGCTTATTGCCACTGCGAGGAGTCTTAAGAAGCAGAAGCAAAGGCTTAAGGCCGCGCAGAATACACTCAATAGTAGATGGAACAAAGTGCTCGACAATGAAGAAAAGTATGGTGGTAGTTACCACACAAAGAGCTATCCAAAGCACAGGCTGTTGCATGAATTCGATGATGAAGCCGTAGAGCCCACACAGCCTAAAAATAAAACCGCCGACCGGTCGGATCGACCACCCCGTGGCCGCGATAGGGCGGCCAACGACGCCACACATAAATCAACACACGATCTCCGTGAGGACTTGCGCCAAAAATCCAGTATGACCAGATCCATCTATGGATCTAGGAGGCGCGCTCCGGCACAAAATCAAAGCCGAATACCACAACCGCCCGAACGCCCTGATACTTCCAAGTACAGGGGTGCCGCACACCCCCTATGTTTCACTGATGAGGTGCTGGACCATGAATTTCCAGAGGGATTCAAACCAGTAAACATAGAGTCATACGATGGAACCACAGACCCTAGAGTCTGGATCGAGGACTTTATCCTCCATATTCATATGGCTCGCGGAGACGATCTCCACGCCATCAAATACTTGCCCCTCAAGCTGAAAGGACCAGCTCGACACTAGCTGAAAAGCCTCCCCGAAAACTCAATTGGAAGTTGGGAGGAGCTTGAGGACGCTTTTCAGGCTAATTTTCAAGGGACTTATGTCCGACCTCCGGATGCAGACGATTTAAGTCATATAGTTCAACAGCCCAGAGAGTAAGCTCGAAAGCTTTGGAACAGATTTCTCACTAATAAGAACCAAATCATCGACTACCCAGATGCCGAGGCCTTAGCAGCTTTCAAACATAGCGTCTGAGACGAATGGCTCGCCAGACACCTCGGCCAAGAAAAACCTAGAACAATGGCAGCCCTGACAAGCCTCATGACCCGCTTTTGCGCCGGCGAAGATAACTGGCTAGCTCGTAGTAGCACCAGCGACCCAGGCACATCCAAAGTCAGAGATGGCAACGGAAAACCACGACGCAGTAAAAGCAAGCGTCGAAATAAGGAAGACACCCTAGATAACATGGCGGTAAACACAAGATTCAGGGGCTCTTGACCGGGTCAGCGGAAAAAACCTTTCAAGGGCAACAGAGATGGACCGTCCAGCCTAAACAAGATTCTAGACAAACTATGTCAGATTCACGGCACCCCCGGTAAACCTGCAAATCACACCCACAGAGAATGCTGGGTCTTCAAGCAGGCCGGTAAGGTAAACGCCGAACACAAGGGGAGGGAGACACCAAGTGAAGACGAGGATGAGCCTCGCCAGCAAAGCACCGGGGGACAGAAAAAATTCCCACCAGAGGTCAAAACAGTGAACACGATTCACGCGATGAAGAGGAGAAGAAAACATGCACTCCAAGGCACACACGCTGTAGCGCCCGTCACCCGTAAGTTCAACCCCTGGTTCGCCTGGCCAATCACTTTCGATCGCAGGGATAACCCGACAAGCTTCCGGCACAAAGGATTGGCCGCCTGGATGTTAGACCCAATAATAAACGGATACCATCTCACACGAGTCCTTATGGACGGAGGCAGTAGTCTAAATCTGATATACCAGGACACAGTTCAAAAAATGGGGATAGACCCGACAACAATCAGCCACAGTAATACTACCTTCTAGGGAGTAATACCAGGCCCAGAGGCCCGCTCCACGGGCTCTCTAGTACTAGAGGTTGTATTTGGTTCACCCGACAACTACCGAAGTGAAATGCTAAACTTCGACATCGCTCCATTCCGAAGCGGCTATCAAGCACTACTCGGAAGAACAGCTTTCGCTCGTTTTAATGCAGTGCCGCATTACGCTTCTCTCAAGCTTAAGATGCCTGGCCCACGTGGCACCATCACGGTTAGCAGAATATTGAGCGTTCCTTATGCGCGGAAGAATGCGTAGCGGCTTTAACAGCCGAACACTAGAAGGCCTCACCAACCAGAATAAATGTCCGGTCGTCAAGACTGCGGACATGGCTGGACGAGTCCGGCGCATCACTAGATAGACCTGAGATCAGTTTGATGGTTATACCTTCATGTACGGTACCAGGGGCTTACCGCGGGTAAACAGGGCTAGTTCGGCTTAACTTGACTTGTCTTGAATTTTAAATGCTTTATTGAGATTTTTTGCACAACAACTTTCACCTAAGTTCTTCTCTTTTACAGATGACAATCGTGCTACACCCGTCCAGGATACGGCACAACGGAGACATGGGCACAGACGTGCTGCAGGGACCCGCTCAAAGTTTTCTTTTTAGATTAAGATCCTGCGTAAACCCTTTTTACTGTCTCTTGTTGTTCACATCCTCCGGATACTCAATAGAACCGAGAAGGATGCTGACGTTATTGGCATCTCACCACATCAGGATATTGCACGTACCTGCACACTCGGGGTCTATTATCACGGGCATTATTCAGCCCGGCATATGTTATGAAGACCGAATACCTTAGGGAGTGTTCGGCGTCGCGAGTTTGGCCTTATATGCATCAGCTCCAAATCATGTCTTTGGTCAAATGTTGGGTTTGCCCGGCTCCCGTGTTTTGCTACCTTACATTCCGCTCTATCGGCTAAGCCGGCACCAGGAGAACTACTGCGATTGTGCCCTGGTTCTTCCGGATGAGCACCTCAGTAGAGAAATCCGAAAACTGACTGTCATGATAAAGCGTGAGACTGGTCAACCACTCGATGACTTAGCGGAATCTTCAGGATTCCTCTGCATTAACGAAGGGCCGTTTCCCGGTCAGGTATGTACACGCCCCGTATTCGGACTAGTGCAGAAGTACCAGGGCTATATAGTAGTCCCACAGTCAAACTCCTATGGCTAAGTGAAAGTGTTAAAGCAATATAATCCGATTGCCTCTTTCGCTACGCTATCACCTCCTTAATGGACCAAGACGTTGGATCAAGTGTGAACACGCGTTTTTTGCGAACACCCCCACATTATATGCGTGGGGCTGAAGCCGACGACTACAAACTTTCAGGTTATATACTTATATACATAAACGGCCGCACAGGAGGTATCATAATACTTTCAGGCAAAAGTCTAAACATAGCCTTTATATTTAATAAACATTGTTCTTACAATGGGAATACATGTTATTAGAACATAATATTCTTCGAGCACTGAGCCTCTATTGAACGAGCGCCTTTAAGGACTTCTTCAAAGTAGTGCTCGGCAGATACTCGGCCTGTGGCCGGACTCTGGGTTGCAATTGCGGTGGCCTCCATCTCTGCCCAGTATGTCTTGACACGGGCAAGAGCCATCCGCGCACCCTCTATGCACGCCGACCTCTTCATAGCGTTGATGCGTGGCACAACACCAAGGAACTGTTGCACCAAATTAAAATAATTGTTCGGCCTTGGCCCTTTCGACCACAGATGATCCACAACAGACCTCATGGCGAGCCCGGACAACCTATGGAGCTCGACCCACTCGGCCATCCACTCATTCAATGGAAGCGGACACGCTAGAACATTAAATTGTGACCAGAACAGCTTTTCCACTTCACGATCTTTCTGATCTTTGAAGTATTCGGCCGCATCAGCCGCACTTGCTGCCAAATCCAGATATGCATCTGCAGAACTCCATAGCCGATCAAGAGGAGCGTACTTAGGATCTCTGAACTTCATCCGCAGCATAAAGGGCTTCCCAGCCGCGATATCCCTGGCTTGACGTAGCTCCTCCTTCATCGCTCTAATTGTAGAGTGGGCATCCTTGGCCGCCACCATGGCCTTCTCCAGGTCCGTCATCTTCGCTCGATTTTTATTTTCGAGAAGCTCGTAACGGTCGGCAGCATCCTTCAATTCCACAACCATCTTGGCTATTTCACCCTTGCTTCGGCAATGCACAGCCTGTTTGGCTTTCAGCTCTTCGACCGCCCTTAGGGCGGCTGCATCACTTTTCCTGGCTTGTTCCTTGGCCTGGGCAAGTTCCGCCCGAAGGGTCTCCACGGCGAAAGCCCCGTCTACAGAAAAAAACATGTTAAAGACACTAGCATCAAGCTCCTTTTACTATGTGTTGATCACCGGAGAGATCACATACCCTGTGCCTCGTCGAGCCGTTTGTTCACAAGCACGATGTCGGCATCCGCCGCATCTAGTTGCCGCTTTAGCTCGGCAAACTCACCAGTCCGGCGAGCCACCGTACCTTCCACCACCTGCGTATGAAGGCGGCCCTATTATTACCTAGGACGATGATCCTCTGTTTGCTACCGCTCTTGACAGCAACCAGAGTCTCAGGGGCTACTATCTGCATAGGGCACACCTAACATGTGTGGTACCTTCAAAACATACACTACTTCACGTACCTCAAAGCCTTTCAGCACACTCATGAAAGCTTCATGCAACCCACTTTCGGCGGACGAAATCCTCTCAATCACCGTACCCATTAGTGTACGATGCGCCTCTGAGATAGCCGCTTGCTCCAGAAGATCCTTCAGTGCATCTAATCGCACACCAGATGGCTCCGGACTCTTTCTGTTGCTCTCTTTAGGAGCCGAATACTAAAGACTTCGGGGGGGCGGAGGATTATCCTCTGGCCTTGGTGGATCAGGAGAAACCCTCCGCGACGACACCTCAAGGTCGTCCGCCTCATACGGCGGGGTAGTAGGGGGAGGTGTTTCGCTCTCATTCATCTCCGGCAGAAGATCCCCCGAAGACGAAGTCTGTTGGGAAGGGTTGCGATCCAAACTACAATACATGTGCTTCGGTTATTGTCTTCAGAAGTAAAGTAGGATATTTTTACTATTAAGTACCTTTTGTTTACTTACATCTCGGTAGAGGGCTGATCCCCTTGTGGGCACTGTGTGGCAAGGGTACCCCCCGGGGCAGGACCCTCCGGCGAAGATCTCTTCTCCCGTTTGGAAACCGTTGTTTCCGGGTCTTCAGAGGCGGTCCTCTTCCTTCCTTGAAGAGAGGGAATTGTAGATTCCTCTCCCCGGTTATCCTCCTTCACGGAGGCGCTAACTCCCCCGGTTTGGATGAATAGTGAGGGAGGCTCGCTTTCGGCCTCCTTATTCCCCCGTTTTTCCTCCCCTGAGAGCGCTTGATAAGGCGCAAGCTCGAGCATCCTGGTCAATACAGGATCCGATGAGACCTCGGGAAGGGGGGCCGGACACCTGATCATGTTCGCCTTTGTCACCCAGTCCTGGTCAAAGAGCGACATTCAGAATGATGTTGTAATAAATAAAACAACGTGTTCGGCCACGGGATTACTTACTTGGGCATCTAGACGATTGCAGCTCAGACCCGCATCCTCAGTGGTGTCCGGACACCTTATCTGTGGTCCGAAGAACAATTTGTACATCTCTTCGAGCGTCAGGCCAAGGAAGTGTTGAATAGCTCGTGGTCCCTCCGGGTTGAATTCCCACATATGGAGGGGTCGACGTTTACAGGGCAGGACTCGACGAACTAACATGACTTGCATTACTGTGTCCAGACTGACATATCTCTCGAGGAGATCTCGGATGCGGCTCTGCAATATCAGCACATCCTTTACTGCCCCCTAGTCCAACCCCTTGTTGATCCATGACGTCAGTCGTGGCGGGGGGCCTGAGAAAAAGGTAGGGGCGGCCACCCACTTTGTACCCCGGGGAACTGTGATATAAAACCACTCCCATTGCAATTAGCTGGACACCTCCGGGAAGTAACCCTCTGGCCATGGAACATCGACACTTTTGCTTATTGCGGCACCCCCGCACTCTGCGTGTCGCCCCTCAATCATCTTCAGCTTCACATTGAAAGTCTTGAGCCACAGGCCGAAGTGAGGGGTAATACGGAGGAAGGCCTCACATACAACGATGAACGATGATATGTGAAGGACTGAATTCGGGGCCAGGTCATGGAAATCCAGCCCGTAATAAAACATGAGCCCCCTGACAAAAGGATCCAGAGCAAGGCCTAGCCCTCGGAGGAAGTGAGAGATGAATACTACGCTCTCGTCGGGTTCAAGAGTGGGAATGACCTGCCCTCGAGCAGGCAGCCTGTGCGAGATCTCGTCGGTCAGAAACCTGGCCTCTCTTAGCTTCTTGATGTCTTCCTTTGTGACAGAGGAAGGCATCCACCGACCTTGAAGGTTGGATCCGGACATGGTTGAAGGTCCGAAGCGCCTGACCTAAGCCCCAGGTGTTGAAACTCGAGGCAGGGGGAGGATTCGATTGAGTTCGAGAGGAAAAAAGGACATGCCTTGCTCTCTTTATAAAGAGGGTGAATATCAAGCATCCTCCTCGTGACCATTTGGGACTTGCCTAAAGTCGAGGAGTCATACCAACGGGCACGATTGGGTTACCCATGTCCGTGTTGATGAGAATCCCGTAATAAGGGGGACACGATCTCTGCTCTAACAAGACGTGCCGATAAAATCTCGTCGCAAAACGTGCGGTGGCAGGCTGATTGAGAAAAATGGTTCATGTAATGATCAGGCCGTGGTGTGATGTCACGTTATGAAGGGTCGTCAGCAGATCAGATTTGTGGAAATATTATTCTCTCTACGATGGTATGTGGGACTTGTTTTGCAGAGCCGGACACTATCCCTGTGTTCAAAATCTTCTATGGAGTATTCGGAGGGAGAACCCACCCTTGCAATGCCGAGGACAAATCTGTGCGCCGGACTCATCGTTATTGAAGCCTGGTTCAGGGGCTACTGAGGGAGTCCTGGATTAGGGGGTATCCGGACAGCCGGACTATATCTTTTGGCCGGACTGTTTGACTATGAAGATACAAGATTGAAGACTTCGTCCCGTGTCCGGATGGTACTCTCCTTGGCGTGGAATGCAAGATTGGCGATACGGATATGTAGATCTCCTTCCTTGTAACCGACTCTGTGTAACCCTAGCCCCCTCCAATGTATATATAAACCGGAGGGTTTAGTCCGTAGGACAACAACAATCATACCATAGGCTAGCTTCTAGGGTTTAGCCTCTACGATCTCGTGGTAGATCAACTCTTGTAATACTCATATCATCAAGATCAATCAAGTAGGAAGTAGGGTATTACCTCCATCGAGAGGGCCCGAACCTGGGTAAACATCGTGTCCCCGCCTCCTGTTACCATCCACCTTAGACGCACAGTTCGGGACCCCCTACCCGAGATCCGCCGGTTTTCACACCGACAATGGGAAACGACACCTATGGGATCACAAGAATCCCTACTATGGTTGCAGGGCGCGTGGTGGTGAGAGGAGCGAGATCAGCAGTCGGTGCAAACACTCAGGTCGTTTACCCAGGTTCGGGCCGCGAGGATGCGTAAAACCCTAGTCCTGCTTTCGTGTGTATATTTGTGTTCTTGGAGTTCTTGAGCTAGTTACAACGAGCGTAACTTGTCCAAGGGTCCGAATCCTTCTCCTGGATGCCTTGTCCTCCTTCTATAGGCAAGGGGATCGCCACACTGGCACACAGGAGGTGGCATCAGGGTACTATGGTTAAGCCTATCGCTAGCTATTATAGGACAAGACGCATTTAATGCGCCTCTGACGTGTCCCCTTCACTTTACCGCCGCTTCTCCCTGCCTTGACACGTGCCTGGGCCAGCAAGGCGGTCAGTTCCATGTAGGCTAGCAGGCTGCTGAGGTGGCTCGGTGGTAGGGCCCTCATGAAGATTTGCATGCCACGACGTAGGCACACGCTGAGTTGGCCGGGAAGCCTCATGCCGACACGCAGGAGCCTGCCCAGCTGGTGGGCTGGCAGCTGCATGGGAGCGGTGGTAGAAGTTTGGCGGGTGCGGGCCTGGCTGTGGCTTTGCAGACGCACTCGGAAAGGGCCTTGTCGGGGCCCCGGCAAGGGTCTTGCCGTGGCGCTGCGGTCGTCCCCGGCAAGGGTCTTACCGAGGTTCATTGTCTTCTGATCCTCTTCTGATTTGGAGTGTTCCTTGTCTTCACAAAGATCTGGATGGCATCACGGAGGCACCTCGTGAGCCTTGGTTCCAATGTGGTTGTCGGGAAACTTGGGCTCGAGGGTGGCGCGCTCCGCTGGCGTTGGGCAAGCTGTCCCGGCAAGGTCCTTGCTGGGGCCATGGAGGCCGCCCCGGCAAGGGTCTTGCCGGGGGAAACCACCTCGCCGTCTTGCTCTTCGTGTCTCTGTCTTGGCGTTGCTTTGACCATTTTGCAGCTTTGACTCCTCCCTGTCTCTGCCCTGCTTAAGTGTGGTCGTGGGCGCGGCTCTGACTGCTTGTGCACAAGTAAGGGGTACAAAAGGAGAGCCCCTACTTTAGTACACCGACAGAACATTTTGGAATTTACATTGTGGCCTCAGTTAACTTCATGAACCACTGTAACAAGATACGTAGTTTCTTGTATTTCAGACAACAGATTATTGATTGTTAGCTGGTCGATAGCCTAGTGTTGAAGCGAGCTGAGGCAATGTGCCATGATTTGCACAACTGCTTACAAGTGGGGTAGCACCAACAGTGTTTACAAATACTTATGTTTACGTCGGTGCACATTTCTCGAATGAGTATTCTATTTCATCAAACACACACTGCTCGTATGATAAACCGTGACAACTTATGTCTTACCATGCCATATTCATGAAAAAACTTGTGAGGACACATCTGTTTCGACCACAATTACGATGGTTCCCATATGATTCATGGGCACACAAAAGTAGCAGTAGTTCCCCTAGACGGATTCAAATAGAGTACTAGCCCCAGAGGGCTTGATAATAGGCAAGGTTCAGATAAGCAGACACAATACAAACTAGTATTAAACACTAACTGGGGCAACTATTTCATGCCTCGATCTAATTTGGGATGGACACAAGACGAACCTTGCCATGAACATCACCGAGGACGTCCGGCAGCAGCTCAATCCTATGAACCTTCATGAAGATAACCTTGTGGCCTTGCTGTCGGTGTCAAAACCGGCGGATCTCAGGTAGGGGGTCCCGAACTGTGCGTCTAAGGCTAATGGTAACAGGAGGCGGGGGACACAATGTTTACCCAGGTTCGGACCCTCTCGATGGAGGTAATACCCTACTTCCTGCTTGATTGATCTTGATGATATGAGTATTACAAGAGTTGATCTACCACGAGATTGTAGAGGCTAAACCCTAGAAGCTAGCCTATGATTATGATTGTTGTTGTCCTACGGACTAAACCCTCTGGTTTATATAGACATCGGAGGGGGCTAGGGTTACACAAAGTCCGTTACATAGAAGGAGATCTACATATCCGAATTGTCGAGCTTGCCTTCCATGCAAAGGAGAATCCCACCCGGACACGGGACGAAGTCTTCAATCTTGTATCTTCATAGTCCAACAGTCCGGCTTAAATACATAGTCCGACTGTCCGAGGATCCCCTAATCTAGGACTCCTCAGTAGCCCCTGACCAGGCTTCAATCATGATGAGTTTGGGGCGCAGATTGTCTTCGTCATTGCAAGGCGGGTTCCTTATCTGAATACTCCATAGAAGACTTTGAACACAAGGATCGTGTCCAGCTCTACAAAACAAATTCCACATACCACCATAGAGAGCACAATATTCCACGAATCTAATCTGCTCACAACTTTTCGTAGAGTGACATTACGCTGCGACCCAGTCAATATACGAACCTTTTCTTCCCAGCCTGCTACTACACGTATTGCGAGGCAGTTTAATTGGCACATCTTGTCGAAGCAGAGATCGTGTTCCCCTTATCACGGGATTCTCATCAATATGAGTGTGGGTAACCCAACCGTGCCTGTTAGTATGACTCCTCAATTTTAGGCAAGTTCCAAATGGCCACGCGGAGGACGCTTGATATTCACCCTCTTTATAAAGGGGCCAAGACCTGTCCTTTTCTTTCCACGCTCGATCCTTCCTTTCCCCTACCTCAAGTTCGAACACCCAAGGTTCAGGCTAAGCGCTCCGGACCTTCAATGATGTTTGGATCCAACCTTCAAGGCCGGTGGATGGCCTCTTCTATCACAGAGGAGGACATCAAGAAGCTTAGGGAGGCTAGGTATCTGACCGCCAAAATCCCCCACAGGCTACCTGCTCAAGGGCAGGTTATCCCCACTCCCGAACCCAACGAGAGTGTTGTATTTGTTTCCACTTCCTCCGAGGGCTAGGTTTTAGTCTTGATCCCTTCATAAGAGGGCTCATGTTCTATTACGGGCTAGATTTCCATTATCTAGATCCAGATTCCATCCTTCACATCTCGTCGTTTATCGTCGTGTGTGAGGCCTTCCTCCGCATTAACCCACTTCAGCTTATGGCTCAAGACCTTCAATGTGAAGCCGAAGATGATCAATGGGTGACACACAGAGTGCGGAGGCGCTATAATAAGCAAAGGTGCTGACGCCCTATGGCCAAAGGGTTCCTTCCCGGAGGTGTCCGACTTATGGCAATGGGAGTGGTTTTACATCACAGCACCCCGAGGTACAAAGCGGGCGACCGCCCCATTCTTCTGCTCGGGCCCTCCGCCCCAACTGGTATCATGGGTCAACAAAGGGCTGGACTGGGGGCCAGTTAATGACGTGCTGACATTGAAAAGCCGCATCCAAGATCTCTTCAAGAGGGATGTCAGTCTCGTCAAAGTAATTCAAGTAATGCTAGTTCGTCGTGTCCTGCCATGCCAACGTCGATTTCTCCATATGTGGGAGTTCAACCCGGAAGGACCGCGATTCAACACTTCTTCGGCGTCTGGACACCACCGAGGATGCGGGTATGAACTGCAACCGTCCAGATACCCAAGTAACTCCACGACCGAACATGCTGCTATTATATTTGTCACAACATCATTCTGAAAAATTGCCCTCGGCTAGGACTGGATAAGAAAGGCGGAGAGGATTAGTTGTTCGACCCCTCTTCCCGAAGGCTCGCCGGATCCTATACTAACCAGGATGTTGGCTCGTGCACCCTATCAAGTGCCACCAGGAGAAGATGAGGGGAGGAATAGAGAAGCCGAAAGCGGGCTTCATACGTTACACATCCAAACCGGGGGAATTAGTGCCTCCGCGAAGGAGGATGATCGGGGAGGTGAATCTAGAATCCCCTCTCCCCACGGGAAGAAAAGGACCGCCTCTGAAGACTTGGAAACGGAGGTTTCCAAACGAGGGAAGAAACCTTCGCCAGGGGCCCCTGCCCCAGAGGGCATCCTTACCGCACAGCGCCCGCAAGGGGGCCAGCCATCAACCGAGCCATAAGTGAACAAAGGCACTTTGTTCAATATATCCTGCTTTTTCTTTGAGAAAAACAACCGAGACTTATGTTTTGCAGTCCGGCTCATAGCCCTTCTCAACAAAGTTCGTCTTCGGGGGATCTTCCTATGAAGATGATGGAGAGCGAAATGCCTCCCCCTGCTTCCCCGCCTCGTGAGACGGACAACCCTGAGGTGTCGTCGCAGAGGATTTCTCTTGATCTGCAAAGGCCAGAAGGTAACTCTTTGGCCGCCTGAAGTCCGAGGTTTTCGGCTCCTAAGTAGACCAACAGAAAAAGCCCGGGACTATCCGGTGTACAACTGGACACATTGATGGATCTTTTGGAGCAAGCGGCTATCTCAGAGGCTCATCGTACCTTAATGGGTACGGTGGTTGAGAGGATCTCATCCGCCAAAAGCGGGTTGAATGAAGCTTTTATGAGCCTACCAAGAGGCTTTGAGGTATGTAAAGTAATATATATTTTTGACTGTACCGCACACGCTAGGTGTGCTCTGTATAAATAGTAGCCCCTGAGACTCTGGTTGCCGTCCAGAGGCGGCAAACAGAGGATCATAGTCTCAGGTAATGATAACGCTGCTTTCATGCGCAGGCGGCTGAGGGTCCGGCGGCTGATCGGACTGCTGATTTTGCCGAATCGAGGCGACAACTTGAGGTGGCAGATGCAGACATCACGCTTGTGAACAAGCGGCTTGACGAGGCACAGGGTATGTGTATTCGGGTGGTCAGCAAATATTAAGAGGAGCATGATGTTAGTATCTATCATATGCTTTGACTGCAGATGGGGCTGCCGCCATGGAGAACCTTCGAGCAGAACTTGCCCGAGCCAAGGAACAAGCCATGAGAAGTGATGCGGCCGCCCTGAAGGTGGCCGAAGAGTGAAAAGCCGAACAGGCTGCTCATCGCCAGAGCGAAGATAAAATAGCCAAGATGGCTCTTGAGTTGAAAAATGCCACCAGCCGATATGAGCTTCTTGAAAGGGAAAGCCAAGCGAAAGCAGCGGACCTGAAGAAGGCCTTGGAAGCCGCCAAGGAAACTCACTTGAGAATCAGAGCGACACGGGAGGAGCTTTGTCAAGCCGGAGATATCGCGGCTGGGAAGCCCTTTTTATTGCGGACGAAGTTCGGATATCCGAAGTATGCCCTCTTGACTAACTGTTGAGTTCTACAAATGCATTCTTCGATTTAGCAAAGAGTGCTGCTGATGCGACAGAGTATTTCAAAGATCAGAAAGATCATGAGGTGGAAAGATTGTTCTGGTCGCAGTTCAGTAATCCAAGGCGCCCGCTGCTATTGAGTGAGCAAATGGCTGAGTGGGCCGAGCTCCATTGGTTGTCTGGGCTTGCCGTGAAGACTGTCGTGGATCATCTGTGGCCGAAGGAACCAAGTCCAGATAGCTATTTTTGTTTAGTGCAACGATTTCTTCGTGTTGTGCCACATATCGACGCTGCTAAGAGGTCGGCGTGCACAGAAGGTGCGCGGATGGCTCTTGCTCGTGTTAAGACATATTGGGCGAAGATGGAGGCCACCGCTGTTGCAACCAGGGGTCCGCCCGGGGGCCAGGACTCGCCCGAGCACTATTTTGAAGAAGTCCTAGAAGGTGCCCGTTTAATAGAGGCTCAGTGCTCAAAAAATACCATGTTCTAGTGACATGTATCTTGATTGTAAAAACAATGCTATTTTGAATATAAAGGCTGTATTTATACTTTTGCCCGTAAAGTATTATAGTGACTCCTGTGCGGCCGTTTATGTATGTATGTATATAACCTGAAAGTTTGCAGTCGTCGGCTTCAGCCCCCACGCATATAATGCGGGGGTGTTCGGTAAAGCGCATAGTCACACTTGGTCCAACGTCTTTGTCCGTTTAAGGAGGTGATAGCGTGGCAAACAAGGCAATCAGACTATATAGCTTTAACACTTTCACTTAGCCATAGGAGTTTGACGGTGGGGCTACTATATAGCCCCTGGTACTTCCACGTTCATCTGAATACGGTGCGCGTACATACGTGACCGGGAAACGGGTCCTTCATTAATGCGAAGGAATCGCGAAGATTCCGCTGAGTCATCGAGTGGTTGACCAGTCTCTCGCTTTATCATGACAGTCAGTTTTCGGCTTTCTCTATTGAGGTGCTCATCCAGGTGAACCAGGGCACAGTCGCAGTAGTTCTCCTGGTGCCACCTTTGCCGATAGAGCGGAACATAAGGTAGCAAAACACGGGAGCCGGGCAAACCCAATGATCGACCAAAGACATGATTCAGACCTGATGCATATAAGGCCAAACTCTTGACGCCGAGCACTCCCGAAGGTATTCGGACTTTAAAACATATACTGGGCTGAGTATCGCCCTCGATAATGAGCCCTTAGTATCCAGGTATGTGCATTAATCTAGCGTGATGAAATGCCAATAACGCCAGTATCCCTCTCGGTTGTTTTAAGTGCCCGGAGGGTGTGAAGCAACAAGAGACAATAAAAAAGGTTTACACAGGGTCTTAATCTAAAAAGAAACCTTTGCATGGGGCCCTGCTGCACGTCTGCGCCTTTGTCTCCGTTGTGCCATATCCTGGAAGGGTGTAGCACGATGATCATCTATAAAAAAGAAAACCCAGGTGAAATAATCTGGTGTGATCGTGCGAAAAGTTGGTTATTCTTAATGAACCATGAAAATGCAATCTATTATTGTATTAATAGGGTCGAGCTGAACTATGGGCCTTTTTACATGCAGGCAGCCCCTAGCACCACCTATGGGGGTATATCCATCGACCTGAGCTTAGGTTTATCTGGGCTGCCACAACTAGTGGTGCACCAAACACGTCTAACCGTGTCCGTGGTCTTGACGACCGATCATTTATTCTGGTTGGAGAAAACGTTCCGCGGTTCGGCTGCTAGAGCCGCCACATATTCTTTTGCACATAAGGAACGATGTATATTTCCGCTAATTGTGATGACGCCACGTGGACCGGGCATCTTAAGTTTAAGATAAGCGTAATGCAGAACTGCATTTCAATGAGCGAAGGCCGTTCTTTCGAGTAGTGCATGGTAGCCGCTTCAGAATGGAGCGATGTCGAAGATTAGTTCTTCGCTCCGGAAGTTGTTGGGCGAACCGAATACAACATCTAGTATCAGAGAGCCCGTGCAGCGGGCCTCTTGCTTGGTATTACTCCTTTAAAGGTAGTATTGCTTTGGCCAATTCTTGACGGGTCTATCCCCATCTTGCGGACAGTTTCCTGATATATCAGATTGAGACTACTACCGCCGTCCATGAGGACTCGGGTGAGATGGTATCCGTCAATTATTGGGTCGAGCACCAAGGCGGCCAAACCTCCATGCCGGATACTAGTCGGATGATCCCTGCGATCAATAGTGATCGGGCAGACCGACCAAGGGTTGAATTTGGGGGCCGCTGGTTCTACAGCGTATACGTCTCGGAGTGCGCATTCGCACCTCCTCTTTGGTATGTGGGTTGCATAAATCATGTTAACTGTTTTGACCTCTGGTGGAATTTTTTTCTGTCCCCCAGTGTTCGGCTGGCGAGGCTCGTCCTCGTCTTCACTTGGCGTCTCCCTCCTTTTGTGTTCGGCATTTAGCTTGCCGGCCTGCTTGAAGACCCAACATTCTCTGTTGGTGTGATTTGCAGGTTTCTCGGGGGTGCCATGGATCTGACATAATCTGTCTACAATTTTGTTTAGGCTAGACGGTCCATCTCTGCTGCCTTTAAATGGCTTTTTCCGTTGACCGGGTCGAGAGCCCCTGAATCCGGCATTTACCGCGGTGTTGTCTAGGCTGTCTTCATTGTTTCGACGCTTGTTTTTATTGTGTCGCGGCTTCCCATTGTCGTCCCTGATTTCGGATGTGCCTGGGTCGCTGGTGCCGCTGCAGGCCAACCAACTGTCCTCGCCCATGCAAAAGCGGGTCATAAGGCTTGTTAGGGCTTCCATTGTCCTCGGCTTTTCCTGGCCGAGGTGTCTGGCGACCATTCGTCCCAGACACTGTGTTTGAAAGCCGCTAGGGCTTCAGTAGTCGATGATTTGATTCTTCTTGGTGAGAAATTTGTTCCAAAGCTAATGGGCTGACTCTCCGGGTTGTTAAATTATGTGACTTAACTCGTCTGCATCCGTAGGTCGGACATAGGTCCCTTGAAAATTAGCCCTGAAAGCATCCTCAAGTTCCTCCCAACTTCCAATTGAGTTTTCGGGGAGGCTTTTCAACCAGTGCCGAGCTGGTCCTTTCAACTTGAGGGGCTGGTATTTGATGCCGTGGAGATTGTCTCCGCGACCCATATGGATGTGAAGAATAAAGTCCTCAATCCGACTACAGGGTCTACCGTTCCGTCATATGCCTATATGTTTATGGGTTTAAATCCCTCTGGAAATTCATGGTCTAGCACCTCATCGGTGAAGCACAGGGGGTGTGCGGCACCCCTGTATTTGGATGTGTCATGGTATGCTGCCGACGGTTGTAGTGTTCGGTGTTGATTCCGAGCTGGTATTCGATCAGTATAGTCGTTTTGGTGGCCGTGATCCTGCGTCGGAGCACGCTTCCTAGATCCATAGATGGACCTGGCCATACCGGCTTTTTTGTCCAGGTGTTCACGTAAATCGTGTGCTGACTTGTGTGCGGCGTCATTACCGCCTTGTTGCGGCCACAGGGTGGCCGGTCCGGCAGATCGGCCGTATTATTTTTCGGCGGAATGGGCTCTATAGCCTCGTTGTCGTATTCAGGCAGCAGCTTGCGCTTTGGGTAGCTCTTTGTGTGGCGATCGCCACCGTATTTTTCGTTAGTGTCGAGCACTTTGTTCCATCTAAGGTTGAGCGTATCCTGCGCGGCCTTAAGCCTTTGCTTCTGCCTCTTCAAGGTCCTCGCGGTGGCAATAAGCCTTTTGTGGAGGTTTTCTTGTTCCAAGTGCTTTTCCAGGATGGTGAGTGCATCATCGTCCGGACTGTTCTCCTCTGCGGAGATAGGTTGATGAGTTTTACCCTCGGCATCGCTGTGATCGTACAGCGGCCCTGGACTATGTTCACCGTCCCCGGGCTCATCCTACTCCATTGCTGGGTCCATGGGGTCGTCGTTACCTTTAGAGTCATCCGGGGTATTCTACTTTCTTGTGCCGTTATTGCTGTTTTTGCTGTGGAGGGATTTAGAGCGGAGCCGCTGACGTCGGTGCTTTGGTTGCTTCTCAAGAGGATTATCCTCCGTCGCATCCTTCCGTTCTTCGCCATTGTTTAATTTGGGTGTGTCCACCATGTATATATCATATGATGAGGTGGCTGTCCGGTGCCCTTTGGGTGGTGGTTCCTGTTCTTCTCTGGCATCGTCATCCATACCGTTGATGTCTTCGGAGTCGAAATCAAGCATGTCAGTTGAGTTGTCAACAGTGGCTATTAAGTGGGTGGTGGGTGGGGAACGAACTTCTTCGCCATCCGCTTCCCACTCAAGCCGGACATAGTTCGGCCAAGAGTCTCCTGACAGGGAGAGAGATTTCAATGAATTTAGTACGTCGCCCAAGGGTGAGTGCTGAAACATATCCGCGGAGGTAAACTCCCTGATCGGTGCCATATCAGATTCGATAGGTACGGATGCGCGCGTTCGGAGCCTATGAATGTGTGGCCTCCGTGGAGGGGTCTATCCACCCGTCCTTGGATGGCGCGATCTGCTCCGGGTCTAAGGCCAGGGCAGCTGTAGGTGCGTTCTCCTGAACACCGTCTGATGGCAGATCTAAGTCATGCTCATCGTGATTGTACGGAGCACCTGTCATGGGCTCGAGTCCGTCGAAGATCAAGTCTCCGCGGATGTCGACAGTGTAGTTCAGGCTTCCAAACCTGACCTGATGGCCAGGGGCGTACCTATCGATCTGCTCCAGATGGCCAAGCGAGTTGGCCTGCAGTGCGAAGCCGTCGAATACGAAGATATGTCCGGGGAGGAAAACCTCACCCTGGATCACATTGATGTGGATGATTGAGGGAGCCATCAAGCCTTATCGTGACGACACTATGGAACTCTCAATGAAAGTACCAATGTCGGTGTCAAAACCGGCGGATCTCGGGTAGGGGGTCCCGAAGTGTGCGTCTAAGGCTAATGGTAACAGGAGGCGGGGGACACAATCTTTACCCAGGTTCGGGCTATTTTGATGGAGGTAATACCCTACTTCCTGCTTGATTGATCTTGATGATATGAGTATTACAAGAGTTGATCTATCACGAGATCATAGAGGCCAAACCCTAGAAGCTATCCTATGATTATGATTGTTGTTGTCCTACGGACTAAACCCTCCAGTTTATATAGACACCGGAGGGGGCTAGGGTTAAACAGAGTCGGTTACAGAGAAGGAGATCTCCATATCCGAATTGCCGAGCTTGCCTTCCACGCAAAGGAGAGTACCACCCGGACACGGGATGAAGTCTTCAATCTTGTATCTTCATAGTCCAACAGTCCGGCATAAATAAATAGTTCGGCTGTCCGAGGACCCCCTAATCCAGGACTCCCTCACTTGCCACTCATAAACTTGTTTGTGGAGGCATGCCACGTCATCTTCCTGCGTAAGCTTGACAAGAACAGTATGCTTCACAAATGAAGTAGTAGCTTTGAACTTCTTGTGCTTCAGTACACCCTAGACTAGACGCCTGACAATAGTGAGGCGGGAATACAACCCGACATCGGTATAAGCGCAAATGGCTTCCAAGATCCAACAGCCTAAGAACTCTGTTTTTCCAGTGTGTATATTCAGGTCATCCGCCTCAGAGCGAGTGACATGTACAACCACACAATCCTTGTCTGCATCAAGGCTCTAACTGAAATAGAAACAAATTCTGAATTACTTTCCGGTATAAGAAACACAAGTTATTTAAACCACCACGTATAGCATGGCATCGAAACTAATAAAATTTTGCATTATTCATCACCACATACTTAGATGAGAAACCACAATCGAGATCAGCAAAGAAGAAAATCACCTTGGGCAGCTAAGCAGGGGGGGTGACACATCCTCGAAGGGGGAAAACTACTCCTGCAATGCCAAGGGGGTTGTAACCTCAAAGGAGGCGTTGACCATCTCAGTAGTGGCCGTGAGCATATCTGGGTCGGCTCGGTGGCTGCCTCCATCTTCTTGGAGCTCTTTGTCTCGTGGGGACTAGCCTCCCGCGTCTGCTCCAATATCAGCAAATCTTTTCCTGGTTCTCCTTGGTCCATCATGAAACTGATGAATACTAGGAGATCACGGAAAGGAGAACACAATCGCAATGACAATGAAACAAAAAAAGAGTGAGTATCGATTACTGCTTTGCAAAAGTTCTTTTTTTTTCTCTGAATGAAAATATACCAATATCACGGATCCGCTTACCTTCCCTTCGTTGGGAGAGAAGAACAGTGGCAGATGCGAGTGTTGGCTTTCTTGAAGACGGTGAGGGAGATGGGGATTCAGCGAAGAGTGAAATGATGGTTGCTTCGTCCTTCAAACTTAGACTGCGGGGAGGTGGGGTTTTGTGATACGACGGCTTGTTACTGCCGCGCTACCACCGGGGTGACTCTCCGCCTGCATATGCTACCTCTTGAGCACTGCATTGGTTTTCCCTTGAAGAGGAAAGGGTGATGCAGCAAAGTAGCGTAAGTATTTCCCTCAGTTTTTGAGAACCAATGTATCAATCCAGTAGGAGGCCACACGCAAGTCCCTCGTACCTACACAAACAAATAAGAACCTTGCAACCAACGCGATAAAGGGGTTGTCAATCCCTTCACGGCCACTTGCAAAAGTGAGATCTGATAGAGATAATAAGATAAATATTTTTGGTATTTTTGTGGTATATATTGAAAAGTAAAAATTGCAAAATAAACGGCGACAGAAATTGGCAAGTTGATGAAAGATCAATATGATGGAGAATAGACCCGGGGGGCATAGGTTTCACTAGTGGCTTCTCTCAAGAACATAAATATTACGGTGGGCGAACGAATTACTGTCGATCAATTGATAGAATTGAGCATAGTTTTGATAATATCTAGGCATGATCATGTATATAGGCATCACGTCCGTGACAAGTAGACCGACTCTTGCCTGTATCTACCACTATTACTCCACACATCGACCGCTATCTAGCATGCATCTAGAGTATTAAGTTCATAAGAACAGAGTAACGCATTAGGCAAGATGACTTGATGTAGAGGGATAAACTCAAGCAATATGATATAAACCCCATCTTTTTATCCTCGATGGCAATAATACAATACGTGTCCTTTGCCAAACTGTCACTAGGATCGAGCACCGCAAGATTGAACCCAAAGCTAAGCACTTCTCCCATTGCAAGAAAGATCAATCTAGTAGGCCAAACCAAACTTATAATTTGAAGAGACTTGCAAAGATAACCAATCATACATAAAAGAATTCAGAGGAGATTCAAATATTGTTCATAGATAATCTTGATCATAAACCCACAATTCATTGGATCTCGATAAACATGCCACAAAAAGAGTTACATCGAATAGATATCCAACAAGATCGAGGAGAACTTTGTATTGAGAATCAAAGAGAGAGAAGAAGCCATCTAGCTGATAACTATGGACCCAAAGGTCTGAGGTAAACTACTCACACATCATCAGAGAAGCTATTGTGTTGATGTAGAAGCCCTCCGTGATCAATGCCCCCTCCGGCGGAGCACCGGAAAAGGCCCCAAGATGGGATCTCACGGGTACAGAATGTTGCGGCGGTGGAAATAGGGTTTCGTTGTGCTCCTGGACGTTTTCGGGGTACGTAGGTATATATAGGAGGAAGAAGTAGGTCGGTGGAGCTGCGAGGGGCCCACGAGGGTGGGGGCGCGCCCATGGGGGCAGGCGCGCTTCCCCGCCTCGTGGCCTCCTTGCTTCTTTCTTGACGTCCACTCCAAGTCCTCTGGATTGCGTTTGTTCCAAAAATAACTCTCCCGAAGGTTTCATTCCGTTTGTATTCCGTTTGATATTCCTTTTCTGTGAAACACGGAAATGGGCAAAAAAACAACAATTTGGGCTGGGCCTTCGGTTAGTAGGTTAGTCCCAAAAATAATATAAAAGTGTATAATAAAGCCCATTAAACATCCAAAACAAATAATATAATAGCATGGAACAATAAAAAATTATAGATACGTCGGAGATGTATCAAGCATCCCCAAGCTTAATTCCTGCTCGTCCTCAAGTAGGTAAATGATAAAAACAGAATTTTTGATGTGGAATGCTACCTAGCATATTTCTCGATGTAATTTTCTTTATTGCGGCGTGAATATTCAGATCTGAAAGATTCAAGATAAAAGTTTAATATTGACATAAAAATAATAATACTTCAAGCATACTAACTAAGCAATTATGTCTTCTAAAAATAACATGGCCAAAGTAAGTTCATCCCTACAAAAACATATAGTTTGGCTATGTCCCATCTTCGTCACACAAAATATTCAAATCATGCACAACCCCGATTTCAGCCAAGCAATTGTTTCATACATAAGAATTGTCAAACTTTTTCAACTTTCACGCAATACATGAGCGTGAGCCATGGACATAACACTATGGGTGGAATAGAATATGATGATGGGGGTTGTATGGAGAAGACAAAAAAGGATAAAGTCTCACATTGACGCGGCTAATCAACGGGCTATGGATATGCCCATCAATTGATGTCAACGGAAGGAGTACGGATTGCCATCCAACGAATGCACTAGAGCCATAAATGTATGAAAGCTCAACAAATGAAACTAAGTGGGTGTGCATCCAACTTGCTTGCTCACGAAGACCTAGAGCATTTGAGGAAGCCCATTGTTGGAATATACAAGCCAAGTTCTATAATGAAAAATTCCCACTAGCATATGAAAGTGACAAAACAAGAAACTCTCTATCATAAAGATCATGGTGCTAGTCTGAAGCACAAGTTTGGAAAAGGAGATAGTAGCATTGTCCCTTTTTTCTCTTTTTTTCGGGCCCTTTTCTTTATTTGGCCTTTATCTTTTTTGGGGACAATGCTCTATGAATGATGACAATCACACTTCTATTTATTTACAACTCAATGATTACAACTCGATACTAGAACAAGATATGACTCTATATGAATGCCTCCGGCGGTGTACTGGGATGGGCAACGAATCAAGAGTGACATGTATGAAATAATATGCATGGTGGCTTTGCCACAAATACGATGTCAACTACATGATCATGCATGGCAATATGACAGTTATGAAACAAGTCATAATAAATGAAACGGCGGAAAGTTGCATGGCGATATAACTCGTAATGGCTACGAAAATGCCATGATAGGTAGGTATGATGGCTGTTTTGAGCAAGATATAAGGAGGTTTATGTGTGATAGAGCGTATCATATCACGGGGTCTGGATGCACCAGCGAAATTTGCACCAACTCTCAAGGTGAGAAAGGGCAATGCACGGTACCAAATAGGCTAGCAATGATGGAAGGGTGAGAGTGTGTATAATCCATGGACTCAACATTAGTCATAAAGAACTCACATACTTGTTGTAAAAAATTACAAGTCATCAAAACTAAGCACTACACGCATGCTCCTAGGGGGGGAGGTTGGTAGGACTTAACCATCGCGTGCCCCTGACCTCCACACAAACGATGACACTCAAAGAACACCTCATGTTTCAAATTTGTTACACAACTGTTACCATACGTGC
Organism: Triticum aestivum; assembly: GCF_018294505.1. Taxonomy (NCBI): domain Eukaryota; kingdom Viridiplantae; phylum Streptophyta; class Magnoliopsida; order Poales; family Poaceae; genus Triticum; species Triticum aestivum. The sequence continues at coordinate 133,664,182 of NC_057800.1, read as the reverse complement.
ATGCTACGGGACTTGCAAACTTCAACATAAGTATTTCTCAATTTCACAATTACTGGACTAGAACAACTTTAATATTTGTATATCCATATCTCTAAACAATCATCAAGTATCTAACTTCTCATGGTATTCAACGCACTTTATATGATAGTTTTTATTATACCTATCTTGGATGCCTATTATATTAGGACTAATTTCCACCAAAGCAAACTACCATGTTGTTCTAAAAGACTCTCAAAATAATTTAAGTGAAGCATGAGAGATCAATAATTTCTATAAAATAAAATCGCCACCGTTCTCTAAAAAGATATAAGTGAAGCACTAGAGCAAAATAATCTAGCTCAAAAGATATAAGTGAAGCACATAGAGTATTCTAATAAATTCTGATTCATGTGTGTCTATCCCAAAAGGTGTGTACAGAAATTATGATTGTGGTAAACTAAAAAGCAAAGACTCAAATCATATAAGACGCTCCAAGCAAAACACATATCATGTGGTGAATAAAAATATAGCATCAAGTAAAGTTACCGATGGACGAAGACGAAAGAGGGGATGCCTTCCGGGGCATCCCCAAGCTTAGGCTTTTGGTTGTGCTTGAATTTTAGCAAGGGGTGCCATGGTAATCCCCAAACTTAGGCTCTTGCCACTCCTTATTCCATAATCCATCAAATCTTTACCCAAAAACTTGAAAACTTCACAACACAAAACTCAACAGAAAATCTCATAAGCTCCGTTAGCAAAATAAAACAAACCACCACTTCAAGGTACTGTAATGAACTCATTCTTTATTTATATTGGTGTCAAACCTACTGTATTCCAACTTCGTTATGGTTCATAACCTCCGATACTAGCCATAGATTCCTCAAAATAAGCAAACAACACATGAAAAACAGAATCTGTCAAAAACAGAACAGTGTGTAGTAATCTGTATCAAATGCAAACTTCTGGAACCTAAAAAATTCTACAAAATTAGGAAGTGCTAGATAATTTGTTTATTAAACTACTTCAAAAAGAATCAACTAAAAATCTCGTGTCTGCGATTTATGAAAACTAATCTCGTGCGCGCAAAGTTTCTGTTTTTTACAGCAAGATCAAATATCTATCACCGTAGGTTATCCTAAAGGTTTTACTTGGCACAAACACTAATTAAAACATTAAAACAAATCTAACCAGAGGCTAGACGAATTATTTATTACTAAACAGAACCAAAAATAAAGAAACAAAAATAAAATTGGGTTGCCTGCCAACAAGCGCTATCGTTTAACGCCCCTAGCTAGGCATAAAAATGAGGATAGATCTAAGTATCATCATCTTTGGTATGCAATCCATAAGTGGCTCTCATAATAGATTCATAAGGTAATTTAATTTCTTTCTAGGAAAGTGTTCCATGTGTTTCCTTAACGGAAATTGGAATCTAATATTCCCTTCCTTCATATCAATAATTGCACCAATCGTTCTAAGGAAAGGTCTACAAAGAATAATAGGACATGTAGGATTGCAATCTATATCAAGAACAATAAAATCTATGGGCACATAATTCCTATTGTCAACAATAAGAACGTCATTAATCCTTCTCATAGGTTTCTTAATGGTGGAATCCGCAAGGTGCAAGTTTAAAGAACAATAATCAAATTCATGGAAACCTAACACATCACACAAAGTTTTTGGAATCGTGGAAACACTAGCACCCAAATCACATAAAAGCAAGGCACTCATGATCTTTAATCTTAATTTAATAGTAGGTTCCCACTCATCATAAAGTTTTCTAGGGATATAAACTTCTAATTCAAGCTTTTCTTCATAAGATTGCATTGAAGCATCAACGATATGTTTGGTAAAAGCTTTATTTTGACTATATGCATGAGGAGAATTTAGCATGGATTGCAACAAGGAAATACAATCTATTAAATAACAATTATCATAGTTAAATTCCTTGAAATCCAAAATAGTGGGTTCATTGCTATGTAAAGTTTTGACCTCTTCAATCCCACTTTTACCAATTTTTGCATCAAGATCTAAAAACTCCGAATTATTGGGACGTCTTCTAAATAAAGTTCACTCATCTTCAGTCCCATCATTATCAAGATTCATATTATAAAACAAATATTTAATAGGAGACACAGCAATCACTTTTAGCTCTTCATCTTTATTCTCATAAAAACTAGAAGAACACGCTTTTACAAAGCAATCTTTCTTAGCACGCATCCTAGCGGTTCTTTCTTATCATTCACCAATGAAAATTCTCATAGCTTTGAGAGACTCATTGATACCATGCTTAGGTGGAATAGATCTAAGTTTCAAAGAATCAACATCAAGTGAAATTCTATCCACGTTCCTAGCCAATTCATCAACCTTAAGCGATTATTCTTCAAGCAAAGCATTGGAATTCTTTTGTGAATTCATAAACTCTTTAACACTAGTCTCAAAATCAGAGGGCAACTTATTAAAATTTACATAAGAATTGTCGTAGGAAATACCATAATTATTAGAGGAATTACTAGGAAACGTCCTAGGATTAAAGTTTCCTCTATACGCGTTATTACCAAAATTGTTCCTACCAACAAAATTCACATCCATAGAATCATTATTATTCTCAATAAAAGTAGACAAAGGCATATCATTAGGATCAATAGAAACACTCTTATTAGCAAACAACTTCATAAGTTCATCCATCTTTCCACTCAAAACAGTGATCTCTTCTATTGCATGAACCTTTTTACTAGTAGATCTTTCGGTGTGCCATTGAGAATAATAAACCATAATGTTGTCTAGGAGTTTAGTAGCTTCTCCTAAAGTGATTTCCATAAAGGTGCCTCCCGCGGCCGAATCTAAAAGATTTCTAGAAGCAAAGTTTAATCCGACATAATTTTTTTGTATAATCATCCATAAATTCAATCCATGAGTAGGGCAATTACGTATCATCAGTTTCATTCTCTTCGAAGCTTGTGCGACATGTTCATGATCAAGTTGCTTAAAATTCATAATATCATTTCTAAGAGAGATGATCTTAGCGGGAGTAAAATACATAGAGATAAAAGCATCTTTTCACTTATTCCAAGAATGAATACTATTTTTAGGCAAAGACAAAAACCAAGTTTTAGCACGATCTCTAAGTGAAAATGGAAATAGCTTTAATTTAACAATATCATTATCCACATCTTTCTTCTTTTGCATATCACACAAATCAACAAAGTTGTTTAGATGGGTAGCGGCCACTAGTAGAAAAAGGGTCAAACGTGAAGCACATTAGTGCCGGTTTGAATTTGAGCCGGCACTAATGTGTACATTAGTGCCGGTTCCAACGGCTAGCCTGGCCGCTCTCATTAGTACCGGTTCGTGGCGAACCTTTAGCACCGGTTCGTGCCACGAACCGGTACTAAAGTGAGTGGTGGCAGGATGTTGTCAGTCCGGGGCCCCTCCAGCACCTTTAGTACCGGGTCGTATCACGAACCGGTACTAAAGGTCGTCCTACATAGACCCTTCGTCCACCCGAGCTCGCTCTATTCTTCCCCTTTCCCCTCTCCTCTCTGTTCTTTTCCCTCTTCCTCTCAAGCTCATCACACATTTTGCCCAAGATTTGAAGGCCCCCATCCATTCAAATGATCACAAAGGTTAGCAACTTTTTCCTTTCATCTCTCATTGCTAGATTAGCTCGTGCAATGCTTTATATAGTGATTGATTTTTGAGTTTAGTAATTTGGGAGGAATTATATATATGTGCTAGTATTTGATTTATATGCAATTTGAGGTCAAAAATAACACTTAGTTTTGCATATGTAGGTGTGGTTTACTTAGTACCTTCTAAATCTCCGTCGTAACCACCGTCGATCGCTCGCAACGTCCCGTCGCCGGCACCACCTTGTGGTGAGCCTCTTGTTCATGAAGTTTTATATAAAAAATTGATGTTTGTGTGATTTGGATATATAGTTACTCGTATAATTATCTTACCCATACGTTGTTTGTTATGCATAGTGCCATGGTTTTGATATCCGTCCCCGTCGGCCCTCGTCCGGGTTATGATTCGGATGTGGTATATTCTCTTTTAAAACTATTCATTGCATTTCGTGTTTATGACAAATTATGCCCATCAAGTTGACATAGATATTTGTATGTAGGAGGTAGTTGAACCGAAATTCCAACCGACCCTATTGTCGAGAGGTTAAATTTAGTTGAAAGAGAAAATGAGGATTTGAAGGAAAAATTGAAAAGAATTGAGGGGGAGAAGATGGAATTGGAGTTGCATGTTGCCGATGTCGTCGATGATCACAAGATTAAGATGGAGAAAATGCGCTTGAAGATTAGAAAGATTAGAAAATATGCCATTCATAGTGAGGCTTGGTATCATTATGCTGTTGGATCAATTGTTACCTTAGTTGCGATCTTGATCGCATTTGTTGTTGCATTTAAATTCTTTAGCTAGAGAGTTATTTGTTTGTTGCATTTAAGTGTTGTATGATCTTTATGTATGAACTTTATGTATTGTATTAATTTGATGTTTTCGGTGCTGTGTATTGAAGATGAGCCGGCAATGGATGTACGATGACCGATGCTCTCCCGAGTTCATTAATGGCGTGCGTACTTTTCTGCTTGCGGCTGAGGCAAACAAGCGAGCGGATGGTTTTATGCATTGTCCATGTGCTGGCTGTAAGAATGGTCGCAATTACTCTACGTCAAGAACCATTCACGTCCACCTGTTTGAGTCCGGTTTCATGCCCCACTATAATGTTTGGACCAAGCATGGAGAAAGAGGGGTTATGATGGAAGACAATGAAGAAGAAGAGGACGACGACAGCTATCCTGGCCATGGGTTCCCTGAATACGATGATACAACAATGAGGGAAGAAGCTGAGCCGGTAATGCGGGAAGAAGCTGAGCCGGCAATGCGGGAAGAAGCTGAAGAAGAGGCATCGGATGAGCCCGTTGATGATCTAGGTCGGGCCATTGCCGATGCAAAGAGAAACTGCGCAAGTGATTTGGAGAAGAAGAAGTTGCAGCGCATGTTAGAGGATCACAAAAAATTGTTGTACCCGAATTGCATAGGTGACAAGAAAAAGCTGGGCACCACACTGGAATTGCTGCAATGGAAGGCAGAGAATGGTGTATCTGACAAGGGATTTGGAAAGTTGCTGGTAATGATAAAGGATATGCTTCCAAAGGACAACGAATTGCCCGAGAGTACGTACGAAGCAAAGAAGGCTGTCTGCCCTCTAGGGTTAGAGGTGCAGAAGATACATGCATGCCCTAATGATTGCATCCTCTACCGCGGTGAGTACGAGGATTTGAACGCTTGCCCGGTATGCGGTGCATTGCGCTATAAGATCAGCCGCGATGACCCTGGTGATGTCGAGGGCGAGCGCCCCAGGAAGAAGATTCCTGCCAAGGTGATGTGGTATGCTCCTATAATACCACGGTTGAAACGTTTGTTCCAAAACAAAGAGCATGCCAAGGCGATGCGATGGCACAGAGAAGACCGTAAGAAAGACGGAAAGTTGAGAGTACCCGCTGACGGGTCGCAGTGGAGAAAAATCGAAAGAAAGTACGGGAAGGAGTTTGCAGATGACGCAAGGAACGTATGGTTTGGTCTAAGCGCAGATGGCATTAATCCTTTTGGGGAGCAGAGCAGCAACCATAGCACCTGGCCTGTGACTCTATGTTTGTATAACCTTCCTCCTTGGTTGTGCATGAAGCGGAAGTTCATTATGATGCCAGTGCTCATCCAAGGCCCTAAGCAACCCGGCAACGACATTGATGTGTACCTAAGGCCATTAGTTGAAGAACTCTTACAACTGTGGAATGGAACAGGTGTACGTGCGTGGGATGAGCACATGGGGGAAGAATTTGACCTAAAGGCGTTGCTGTTCGTGACCATCAATGATTGGCCTGCTCTCAGTAACCTTTCAGGACAGACAAACAAGGGATACCACGCATGCACGCACTGTTTGGACGATACCGACAGTATATATTTGGCTAATTGTAAGAAGAATGTGTACCTGGGACATCGTCGATTTCTTCCGAGCAGGCATCCCGTAAGAAAGAAAGGCAAGCATTTCAAAGGTGAGGCGGATCACCGGACGAAGCCTCGCCACCGTACTGGTGCTGATGTAGATGATATGGTCAAGGATTTGAATGTGGTCTTTGGAAAGGGTCCTGGTGGACAACCTGTTCCGAATGACGCTGACGGACGCGCACCCATGTGGAAGAAGAAATCTATATTTTGGGACCTGCCCTATTGGAAAGACCTAGAGGTCCGCTCCGCAATCGACGTGATGCACGTGACGAAGAATCTTTGTGTGACCCTGCTTGGCTTCTTGGGCATGTATGGGAAGACAAAAGATACACCTGAGGCACGGGAGGACCAGCAACGTATGCACGGAAAAGACGGCATACATCAGGGTCATGCAAGCTACGCTCTTACCAAAGAAGAGAAGGAAATCTTCTTCAAATGCTTGCTTAGTATTAAGGTACCGTCTGGCTTCTCATCGAATATAAAGGGAATAATAAACATGGCAGAGAAAAAGTTCCAGAACCTAAAGTCTCATGACTGCCACGTGATTATGACGCAACTGCTTCCGGTTGCATTGAGGGGGCTTCTACCGAAAAACGTTCGATTAGCCTTTGTGAAGCTATGTGCATTTCTCAATGCAATCTCTCAGAAGGTAATCGATCCAGAAATCATACCAAGGTTAGAGAATGATTTGGTGCAATGTCTTGTCAGTTTCGAGTTGGTGTTCCCACCATCCTTCTTCAACATCATGACGCACGTCCTAGTTCACCTATGCGAAGAGATTAACATTTTGGGTCCTGTATTTCTACACAATATGTTCCCCTTTGAGAGGTTCATGGGAGTCTTAAAGAAATATGTTCATAACCGTGCTAGGCCAGAAGGAAGCATCTCCAAGGTCCATGAAAATGAGGAGGTCATTGAGTTTTGTATTGACTTTATTCCTGACCTTAAGCCGATTGGTGTTCCTGAATCGCGGCATAAGGGCAGACTAGATGGAAAAGGCACGCTAGGAGGGGAACAAATAATATGTATGGTCGGACATTCTCTCACTGAAGGACACTACACAATTCTACATAATTCCTTCTTGGTGGCTTCGTATATGGATGTACACAAGAATTTGCTACGCTCCAAACACCCGGAGCGGTCTGATGACTGGATTACACGTGAACAAACTAGGAGTTTCACCAACTGGTTGCAGACACGTACCATGCATGACACCTCTATTGAAGATGACCTGTACTTGTTTTCCCAGTTACCATCTTCGAATATATTGACTTTCAAAGGGTACGAGATAAATGGTAATACATTTTACACGATCGCCCAAGATAAGAAGAGCACCAACCAAAACAGTGGTGTCCGCTTTGATGCAAAAACCAAGATAGGAAAGGAAACATATTATGGTTATATACAGGACATATGGGAACTTGACTATCGACGTGGTTTGAAGGTCCCTTTGTTTCGGTGCAAATGGGTCAATATGACACGAGGCAGGGTAACGGAAGACCCGCAGTACGGAATGACAACAGTGGATCTCAACAATCTTCCGTATGCAGATGAACCATTCGTCCTAGCCAATGATGTGGCACAGGCTTTCTATGTGAGGGACATGTCTACCAAGCCAAGAAAAAGAAAAGATAAGGAAGAGAATGCATCGTACGATGAGCCAAAGCGCCACATAGTTCTTTCTGGGAAGAGAAACATCGTGGGAGTGGATGACAAGACAGACATGTTAGAAGATTATGAAAAGTTTGATGAAATTGCTCCATTCACAGTGAATATTGCACTACTAGGAAAAGGCCTACTAATGGCGCACCTAATTTGGCCATTAATGGCGCATTAGTGGTGCGCCATTAGTAGCACGCCATTAGTATATTTTACTAATGGCGCACCTCTGGTGCGCCATTAGTATCTGGTATACTAATGGCGCACCTCAGATGCGCCATTAGTATATACAATAGTGCGCCATTAGTATGCCTCCCAGGGGGGCATGTATACCCAGGTGCTTTGGCATACTAATGGCGCACGACAACAGGATGCGCCATTAGTAACTTCGGCATACTAATGGCGCACTGTTTAATGATGCGCCATTAGTATCCTTTGGCATACTAATGGCGCACTATGATGTGATGCGCCATTAGTATGAATATTAGGGTTTTTTTTATTTTTTTATTTTCTGTTTTTTGCATAGGTTACAAAATGTATAATTGGACAAAATATAGACAGCACACATCAACAACAGATTCATCGAATACAATAGAAGATTAGTCTCTGAATACAATTCATCATTTTAGTCTCCGAATACAATTCATCATATTAGTCTCCGAATTGAAAAGACCGAACAAAGATCATGAGCAGAATAGTTGTTAGGGTACTGTCATTTATAGGACCATTTAACATTGGCTAGGCATTTCTTGGCTGCAACAATCACTGAGTTTGAAATAGGTAGAATAGAATGTATTTTTCTCACTTGGGAAAGTAATCAGTTATAGCAACTTCAATATTTTGTGTCTCTGAATATTTGCATAAATTCCTACCATCATCCATGAGCAGCACCACATAGCAGTTTATGTCCCAATATATGGGATTTTTTTAGAGGACAATATATGGGATTTTAAAAGTGAACACAGCTCATGTCCCAAGGATATTATTTGTTTTCAAGTCATGACTGTTTTGATTCTACAGTACATATTAATGGTTGCATAGTTGCGATGTGAAAGTGAGATCGCCATGGCCACAATAAATTACGCTGCTACTTTTCTTGTGGCTATGCTGCAGCTGATCTTGTGAGTCAGTCAATACCTTTTCGTGCAGGTAAATCTAGCCCATCGAAGGGGGTGCTAAGAAGTCTTTGCAAGTCCGGCTGAAAGCTGCCCCCAATAAATCTTAACACTACAAGCAGTTTTACTAAGATGCTAGAAAACTCACGCCAAACTTGTGCAAATTGATGAGAACAACTAAAGAAGCAAAATTGCAGCATGAAGATGCCAAACAAACTAAATCAGAAACTCATTAGCATTGGACACCACGTTTTGGACATTACTTTGGTCAAACATTTTAGCTAACTCAATGTTGCAGTGATCAAAGTGGCATAATTTGCCAATTTACAGCACTACTTTTGCCACTTGTTACAAGTTTATGGACCTGACAAGTTTGCGATAATGTTAAGGGATTTAACAGTGGTATATATGCGCTGAACGTACCAGCTGGGAGGCCTTCTCTTGTATATATGTTCTAGTGTCACAATGAAGGTGGGATGGCTAGTAATAGCACTAGTTCGATTCAACCCAAATGGATTGGGCTTAATTGACTTGACAGATTACCATAGAGACAAAATCTACGAGTAAACTAACATCCTAAACATTCTAGGCAGCCCAATCACAAACTAAAAGAAAAAACAGGGGGAAGCTCACCGGGGCACCGGGGCGGCGGGGTGTCGGGGCGGCTAGGGCGTCGGGATGGCGGGGCGCCTGGTTGTCGAGGCGGCGGGGCACCGGGCCGGCGGGGCGCCGAGGGTGTCGGGGCGGCGGCGGCTCGGGCGGGGTGGGGGGTGGTGGACCGGCGCGGCGGGGCGGCAGGGGGTCAGGGGCGGCGGCGGCTCGGGCGGGGTCGGGGGTGGTGGACCGGCGCGGCGGGGCGGCAGGGGGTCAGGGGCGGCGAGGGTGGTGGGGGTCGGGAGCGGCGGCGAGGGCGGTGGGGGTCGGCGGCGATGGGGGCCGCTCGGGCACGGGGACGGCGCAGTGAGGGGAGAGAGACAGAGGGGAGAGAAAGAGGATGGCGTGGGCGCTGACCTTTTTTGTTACGTGAAATCTCTTTGTCAATACTAATGGCACAATACTAATGGCGCACCACCCCTCGGTGCGCCATTAGTATGGATGTACTAATGGCGCACCTCACCGTGTTGCGCCATTAGTATTTTTTTTGATTTCTGCTCGAGCCAACAGGTTATCTTCCACCTGACCTGATCCACACCAAGTTCCCTCTACTAGCTCGACTGGTCAGCAGCCAGTTCTCACACCAGGAGGTCCTGGGTTCGATTCCTAGGCTCCACAAAAAAAAATTATGCATTTAAAATGTTGTTTGATACTTATTTGTGTTTAAATATGTTCAAACTTGTTTAAATCATAACATTAATATTTTTTTTATAAGACAGTAATAATTTTTTTAAAAATATCATCAAACAGTAATGTCGGTGGAGCGGGGGAGGGTGCGCGGGGTGCGGGGGGTCGGCGGCGGCGGTTGAGTAGGGGAGGGGTGCGGGGGGGGGGGGGGCGGCGGTGGTTGAGTAGGGGAACCGAGGGTGCGGGGGGTCGGCGGCGGCGGTCGGTGGACCGGGGGGTGCTCGGCGGCGAGGGGGACCAGATCTGGCGAGGTGGGATAGCGATTGAGATGGAGGGGGATCGAGATCGAGTGTCCATGAAATTTAAAAATATTCATGATAGTTGAAAAAGTGCCCATGAAATACAATCGATAAATGAAGGCTACGATTTAAATACAATCGATCTTAGCTAGCTATCTATTCACAATCTTCTTGCCCTTCTTTTTCGCAAATGGAGTTCTTCTGTGGAACGGACGTCCTTTAGGTAGGGTGGTCCTGCTTCTTCTTGTGGTGTATGCTGCTACTTCATCATCGTCGTCATGTTCGATCCTCGGGTCGCCATACTTGTTGAAGTCTTGCTCATTGGCTACTCCATCCATTCCGATGATCTTCCTTTTGCCTCTCCTCACGACAACACGACTCGGCTTTGACGGGTCGGTAATGAAGAAGCACTGGTCCACTTGGGAAGCCAGTACCCATGGCTCATTTTTCGTGGTGACGTTTGCGCCCGCGGTCTTGGATTTGGCTTCGGGTATAACCATGGTGGTGAAATACCGGTCTTCTTTTAGGACGCTCTTCGCCCATCTGACACGGAACATCGGGACCTTCTCTCCAGCGTAGCTCAGCTCCCAGATCTCCTCGATCCTTCCGTAGTATCTGTCCTTGTCGTTACCGGTCTAGGATTCCATCGTTACCCCGGAGTTCTGATAACCATCGCTCTTCATGTCCTTGGCCTCGGTGTAGAATGTGTAGCCGTTGATATCGTACGCCTCATAGGTCATCAGGTTGTGCTCGGCGCCCTGTGACAAGGCGAATATGAGTTGTTCTTCCGCGGAAGAATCCTCATGTAAAGGGTACGACAGAAGCTTCTGCTTGAACCAACGCGTGAAACATGAGTTGTGCTCTTTGAGTATATCTCCGTCCGTCCTCTGTTGGCCTCGGTCATTGTACGTCTTCTTAATAAAGGTTTTGTGCTCTACCACCCAAGGATCGACCACGTCTATGTGTTGTAGCGCGACTAGGTTTGCTCTTTCAAAGTCGGCGAGTCGACCCTCGAAGTCGACATGCATTTCGCGGCGACCCTCACGGTGACCCCATCCAGCGAGCCTGCCGAGGTGCCTGTTGATGGGCAGACCAACGGGGTTCTCGATGGCTAGATAATTCGTGCAGTAGGAGATGCACTCTTTGGTCAGAAAGCCCCTGGCTATGCTTCCCTCTGGACATGACATGTTGCGAACGTATCCTTTGATGACACCATTCATCCTTTCAAACGGCATCATGCTGTGCAGGAACATCGGCCCGAGTTGGATGATATCGTCCACGATATGGACCAGCAGATGCACCATAACGTCGAAGAATGCGGGCGGGAAGTACATCTCATGCTCACATAGTATCACCACGATCTCTTCCTGTAGCCTTCTAAGTTGCCTCACGCCAACAGACTTCCGAGAGATGACGTCGAAAAAGTTGCATAGGCCAAATAGGGTTTCACGGACGTGCGCGTCCATGATCCACGGATTGCAACTGGAAGTATCTGCATCATCAGCACGTGACAGTCGTGAGACTTCATCCCGCTGAACTTCTGCTTCGCTGGGTCTAGGTATCTGCTTATCTTCCCCGCGTAACCGTAAGGAAGTTTTACTCCTACGAGGCAGGTGAAAAACTGCTCGATCTCCTCCTGACTTAGAGTGAAGCACGCGGGAGGGTAGTCATTTCTGGTCTTCTTGGCCTTTTTGCCTTTGCGACGACTTTCCGTGTCCTGCTTCGCCTCATCATCATCATCATCATCATCATCATCATCATCATCATATATAGCGTGAAGCTCCTGCCTGATGCCCATGGATTTCAAGTCTGCCCTTGCTTTCGGCCCATCTTTGGTCCTCTCTAGCATGTTGAGCAGGGTACCAAGCAGACTCTCGCACACGTTCTTCGTGATATGCATGACATCAAGGCTGTGAGGCACACGGTGGATCTTCCAGTACGGCAAGTCCCAGAAAACAGACCTCGTTTTCCATACCTTCAGCAGCGGCTCTGGCGCCTTTCGCTTCTTTCCGGGCTCTGGCGCCTTTTGCTTCTTTCCCGGCAGTGGGCAGTCTTACCAATTTTTCAACAGCTCGTCTATTTCCTCGCCGCTCCTTGTACGCGGGCGTCCTCGGGGTTCGGTTTCACCATCGAATAGATCCTTGCGTTTTCTCCACGGGTCATCATCGTGAAGCCACCTTTGATGTCCCATGAACACGGTTTTCGAAGACCCGGGATCTCTATCTAGCTGGCGATACGTTGTGTCATCCATGCACCTGACGCATCCAGAAAATCCGTGGACCACCTGCCCCGCGACATATCCGTAACCGAGATAGTTGTGCACCGTCGTGAGCAGCGCAGCTCTCATAGGGAAATATTCTTTCTCTGCGGCGTCCCACGTATTGGCTGGCGTTTTCAACAGCGTGTCAAGCTCCTCTTTCAGCAGCCCCAGATACAGATTGATGTCGTTCCCTGGTTGTTTTGGTCCTTCAATTAGCATACTCATGTGAATGTACTTCCTCTTCATGCACAACCAGGGGGGAAGGTTGTACATCCACACAAACACAGGCCAGGTGCTATGTGTGCTTCTCTGGCTGCCAAACGGATTGACTCCATCGGTGCTCGCGCCCAGCACGATGTTCCTTGGATCGTTCCGAAATTCTAGGTCTTCGAAGTTCAACGCTTGCCACTGGCTCGCATCCTTAGGGTGACTCAGCATCTTGTCTTTTTTATCTATCTCCGGATCATTTGCGTCATCTTCTCGCTTCTTCTCCGCCCTATCCGCGTGCCAACGCAGGAGCTTTGCTACCTTAGGGTCCGTGAAATACCGCTGCAGACGAGGAGTGATCGGAAAGTACCACACCACTTTTCGAGGAGCTTTCTTCCTCTTCTTGTATCGAGTGACGCCGCACACCAGACATATGGTAGACTCCGCGTGCTCGTCCCGATAAATGATGCAATTGTTCATGCACACATGGTATTTCACGTGCGGTAAATCCAGAGGACACACGATTTTCTTCGCCTCCTCCAAACTGGCCGGGCACTTGTTCCCCTTGGGAAGACGTTCGTGCCAGAATGACATGTTCTCGTCGAAGCATGCGTCGGTCATTTTGTGTTTTACCTTCATCTCCAGAACCATGAGCGTTACTTTCATGCGGGTATCCTCGGGCCTGCATCCTTCATACAATGGAGTAACCGCGTCTAACTCAAGTTGATCCATCTTGGCTTTCTCTCGGGCGGCAGCTCTTGCGTTATCCATCTGCTTGAGAAGCAGCTCTTGAATATGAGGGTCCTGCACCCAGCCCATCGATGGTCCAGCGTCGTCTGCTCCGCCGGCATCATCATCTTCATGATCATGCCCGTCGTCTGCTCCGGCATCTTCCTCATCATCATGTCCTGCATATTCTACATGATGACTGTGTACAGCATCACCGTTGTGATCATCTCCTGGGGATTCTTCGTCTTCTCGCCCGCCCGAGCCGCGGTGGTTGTCTTGCTGCCCTTCCTCATTTCTTGCCCGGCCCCCATGGACGACTTCGTAGTCATCTTCATCACCTTGCCACCAATAGCCATCCATCAAACCACGCAAGAGCAGGTGGTCCCGCACCTGCCCGGATTCCGGGTCGGCAATAAGGCTCTTCAGCTTGCATCTTTGACACGGACATCTTATCTCCGTCTCGTTCTTTTGAAGCATCTCGGCCTTCGCGGACCTCAAAAACCTATTCACGATGCCTTCGGTCATCATGCAGACCATGGTCGCCTCCGGGGTAGAGCAAAACGATATTTAGAACCAAGAAAAAATTTGGCATGACTTTCCCTAAAAATAGGACCAAAAAGAATGCTTAATGCCAAAATTCTCGCCGAAACGGAAATGAATCAACATTCCGGCAAAATATTGGCAACTATCGTATTTCAAATACCGGTACACCTCCAAACACAAACACATATGCAACACCACAAACATATGCAACACCACGAACATACATAGATCTAGCTAGGCCATAAAAAGTGCATGTGCACATTGTTGTAGGGAGAACAACATAAATATAGCTTCCCCCCTTACTTACCTATCAAAACAAGGTAATTTAACCACTTAAATTGAATGAATCTATGGTGGAAATGAGGTGAAAAAGAGGAGGCACCCCAGATAAGGAGGAGGTGGAGAGAATGAAGTGGGGAGAAAGTGAGTGTGGGTAGGAGAGGATGTCCAAAATATCTTGTTGCTGCCCACTTACTAATGGTGCACCAACTCTAAATGTGCCATTAGTAATCCAGGTTACTAATGGCGCACCTTCTGGTGGTGCGCCATTAGTAGTTTTGCAAAAAAAAAACATACTAATGGCGCACTGTCCCACAGTGCGCCATTACTAGTTTCAACTAGTAATGGCGCACGGTGGAGCAGTGCGCCATTAGTAGTTTTGCAAAAAAGGGAATAAAAAATATAATAAAAAACAACATTGGTGGCGCACTTTCCGGCAGGTGCGCCATTACTAGTTACAACTAGTAATGGCGCACTGTGTCTGGATGCGCCATTAGTATGTTTGGACAGGCGCACTAGTTAAAAAAATATTTTTTTGATACTAATGGCGCACCCTGGGCCTGGTGCGCCATTAGTAGTTTCAACTCTAATGGCGTATCAGAAGGTGGTGCGCCATTAGTATATACTAATGGCGCACTGCTTGTCTGGTGCGCCATTAGTGTCAATCCCATCTATAGCCCTTTTTCTAGTAGTGTTGTCCCGAGCATCCCGTTAAATGATGAAGATTTTCCATGGTTACGGCGCAAAGGAACACACGCGAAGAAAAAGTTTCACACCCAAAGATCTGGGATGTGATCAGCTTCACTATCATCACTTTCTTCTGTGTTTCACACCCAGGAGGGAATCTCTGTAATAGTTAGGGTAGTTATGTGTTTTGGCATTTGAAACGTGAAGAAATTTTATGTGCAAACAAATTCTCTCATGCCTTTATTGATTTTTAAAGTTAAGTTATTCACAAACTAGTGATTCACACTAATTTCAAATAATTAAAAATTTAAACTATTCAAATTTGAAAACTACAGGCACTAACATAAAGTTTGTAATTTTTTTTACCTAAAGCAAAAATATTCACAAAGAAACTCTAAATACACAAAAAAACAACTCAAAAATAATTAAAGCAAAAAAAATAAAAAAAAAGCCCACCTACTAGGCTAGAGTGGTCTGCATACGACTAGAAACCCAACCTGTTGTTGGCCCAGGATGTAGACCCGCAAAGACCCAGTAGGCCCACAGGGCAGCACAGAACATGTAGGCCTAGTAGGCCTGCTTTAGAGAGGAGCTCGAGAGAGCTACCGCGCGGGGGGTTATAAACCAGTGAGAATGCCCCTCGGCTAGCGAGGTGGGACTAAACTTGCCGCACTGCACCTGCGCTAGCGCACCCCCTTTAGTACCGGGTGGTGGCACCAACCGGTACTAAAGGGGGGGCCTTTAGTACCGGTTGGAGCCACCACCCGGTGCTAAAGGGGGTGCGGTTCCCGCCGCTTGGCCTGGCCAAAACAGGTCTTTAGTACCGGTTGGTGGCTCCAACCAGTACTAAAGGTCCATCCTATATAACTAATCACTTCAAAAATTTCAGTTTCTCGTCTGCTTCTTCTCCTCTGCCCCGTCGCCTGCCGCCCTCGTCTCCATATCCCTCGTCGCCGCCCCCGTCGCCGCCCCGTCCCCGTCGTCGCCGCCCCGTCGTCCCCGTCCCCGTCGTCCCCGTCGTCACCGCCGCGCCGTCCCGGCCCGTCCCGCGTCATCCCCGTCCCCGTCATCGCCGCCCCGTCCCCGTCGTCGCCGCCCCGGCCCGTCCCCGTCGTCGCCGCCCCGTCCCTGTCCCCGTCGTCGCCATCCCCATCGTCGCCGCGCCCGTCGCCGTCCCCGTCGCCTCTCGCCTCGCCGGTGAGCACACACACACACACACATACATTTTTTTAGTTTTTTAGTTATAGAATTAGTTATAAAAATGTTAGAAATTTTTCTTTTTAGTTATAGAAATAGTTAGTTATATAGCATTGTTACAAATGTTATAGAAATGTTAGAATTGTTAGAATTTTTTTTAGTTATAGCAATATTAGAAATGTGATACAAATGTTAGTTGTATATATAGAAATGTTATAATTTTTTTTCTGTTTTTTAGTTATAGAAATGTTAGTTATATAGCATTGTTAGAAATGTTATAGGAATGTTAGTTATATAGAAATGTTAGAAATTTTAGTTATCAAAATTCAATCATTAAAAAAATGTTACTTTTTGCGGGCATATAGCTAGTATTTGTTCTCGACGATGCCCGGCCCGCATCCTCGCCGTCGACCCGTCCGCGACGACATCCGGCTGACCCATGTCCGGGACTGGGCTCCACCGGGCTGGCACTGGGAGGTGCTTCCTGGAGGGGCGTGCCGCTTGATGAGGAACCCGGCCCCGGTCGTCGACCCTGATCTCGTTTGGTGGCGTTTGCGTGGGCCTGTTTCGGTGCAGAGGGAGCCGGGCCCGCCGGAGGTGGTACGACGCCGTGTCAGGGAGGAGGACGAGCACGTCCATCGCTACATGGTTGCGTTAGAGCGCGGCAGGTTCTCCAATACCTGGCAGTTTCTTCAGGGATCTCACTTCAGCTATGATCCTGTGAGGGTTCCTTCTCTTTGGGTGTCCACCGCCCGCGCCGCATGATCCGACGATGTATTCGAGATTATATCTATTATTCGAGACAATGTATTCGAGATTATATCTATTATTCGAGACGATGTATTCGAGATTATATCTATTATTCGAGACGACGTATTCGAGATTATATTCGATGATGTTTATTATGTACTATGATTGATTCAGTTTTTCCTTATTAATTGATTGCATCCATGCATTGTAATTTGAATATATTTCTTTTGGATTAGTTAAACAAAACCTATGGCGGACAATACCGGTAGAGAGGGAGAAGAGGCCCTGTTCAATATCATACGCAATGATGATCAGAATGAAGAAGATTATGACAGCTCCGAATATCTAAACAACACCGGGGAGGGTGATATGATATTCGATCGCGACGACCGAATTGATGAAGTCATGAACTATGAACATGACGAAGAAAATGTTGATCTTGAAACAACAAAGACCGGCGAGGTATATATATTTATATAAGCAGGCATCTGGTGATCATCACATGTTTTAAATGACTTGAAGATATATTAACGAATCGATCTTTCTTCTTTCAGCCATCTGGATCGAGCAAATCTTCATGCAACAGGACGAAACGAGGCCCGAACAAAAAGTTGAAGGAGGGTGTAAAGTACAATATCGATGCAATCAGACCTAATGGCGAACCATTAGCTCCTAAGAAGATTGCGGACAAGTTCATTCGTCAGTGCGGAGTTCTTGTGAAGGACCAACTCCCGATCTCCCTCAAGAATGGAGAGAGCCAGCAAAGCCACATCCAGGAGTTACTTTTGTCGATGACAGACAAAAACATTTGCTTTGGGAAACGCTCATGGAACATTTCACCCTACCAGATCATTTCACAGATGCAGATGTGGAGAAAGTAAAGGACGCTGCCCTTAGGAAGATGGCGGTTGCATTCAAGAACCACAAGATTCGTGAATGGGCCAAGTACGTCAAGGGAGGAAGGAAGACTCCAGTATTCGAGGGAACACTAGAGAAGCAAAGTGCTCATTGGGACGATTTCGTGAAATTCAAGGATTCGGAATTATGTAAGGAACGGTCCAGAATAAACAAGGCCAATGCCGCAAAAAAGGATAAGTTCCATAAGCTGGGGCCAGGTGGCTATGCGGTGGGAATGCCTAAGTGGGATAAGTCTGAGAAAGAGATGCTGGATGCATGTGTCACTCCAGAAACATTGAGCTGGCCCCCCAGGTGCAGGACTTGGTTCTATGCGCATGGGGGGGGAGTTGGACCCGAAGACAGGCAAAGTTTCGAAGAAGGCATGTCTGGACGGAGCCGAAGATAAGCTACATGTTGCAATAGAAGAGGCTCGATCGGGGTTGTTCGAGCCCAACAGAGAGAACAACGAGCTTACGCGTTCCCTGGGAAATCCTGAACACCCGGGAAGAGCACGAGGCATGGGCGCTATTCCGTGGTATGAGGGGTTTTCGGACTGGAACGCCGACTACAGAACCTGTGCGAGAAAGAAGATTGCGGAGGAGAAGAAGAGGAAGATGGAGGAGCAGCAGAGGAAGCTAGACTATGAACGCCTTCAAGGCCTAGAATCAGCGCACGCGGACTTGGCAATCAAATTCCAGCGGCAGCAGGAGCAGATCGGTTCACTTAGCCAGCAAAGGGGGTCTCAGCAGCTAGCGGATGATCCACTAATGGATAGCACCGTCCCATCCATGCCGAGAAGCAGCGTGGGTTCCTCCTCGGGCGATGCATTGCTGGATAGCTACCCAGTGGATGACATCATGGAGAACACTAACTGTGAGCTACACTTCAAAATGAAGAACATATCCATGAAGGTGGCGGACGCCCTTGCTTTTACATATCCCCCCGAGGCAACCTTCCATTGCAACCCGATTCCAGCGGGCTATGCTCGTTTCATGGTTGATGAGGTGGTGGACCAATATTTGGGGCTAGAGCTTGACATTCCTAGAGGTGACGATGAGCACACACTAGGAGAGGCCAACCATCGTATCATCCTATCGAGAAAGGATTGCGTCATCTTTCGAAGGCCACCAACACCGCGTCATCTGACTCCTCGTCGCAGTCCGCCACCGAGTCAGTAGACTCCCGCTCCTCCAAGTCCACCAATGTGTCAGGCCACTCCAACGTTGGTGGAGGAGGAGTGGCCTAACGCAGTCCGCCACCGAGTCAGTAGACTCCCGCTCCTCCAAGTCCGGCACAGCTTCAGGCCACTCCTCCTCCAAGTCCGGCAAAGCGTTAGGCCACTCCTCCTCAAAGTTCGGCACAGCTTCAGGCCACTCCTCCTCCAAGTTCGGCACACCTTCAGGCCACTCCTCCTCCAACTCAGCCACGTCAGCCGTCTTCGCCGCCTCAGCAATCACGGAAGAGAGCCTTCTCAGCTATGGTGCGTAGCGGTACAAGTCGAGGTAGTATTGCAGGTACAGGCGGAGGCAAGCGATTTCAATATGGTCCAAGCCTCGCGCCTCTTTAGCAGAGGCCTTACGACAAGTCCGAGGAGGAAAACGTAGCCATATCGAAGGCCGAGGTGGAAGCCCATTTTGCACCGAAACCGCCACCGCCGCCAAGGGAGAAAGTGCCTGTGGAAAAGATTGACCACTTCATTCATATGGCTAGACCACCAGCTCCCAAGCCTGCTGACACAGACCTATGAGCGCCACCACAGGAAGTTAAATCGAGCACGTCTATAGAAAGAGGCGAGCTCGAGCTCGAGCAAATCAGCTGGCAAAAGGAGCGGTAAAACTGTTCCCCAGCTGGGAGAACAGGCGGCGCAATCAATCCCCCCGCTTGTTGTGCCAACAACACATGAGAGTAGACACGCCCAATATTATTGTGGGCAAACCGTTAACGTTCCCGGGGTGGGCGATGTGGTAATAACCGAGGAGCATATTGCGCAGGCTGAATCGATCGGGATCACTGTTGGACAACTCCTCGATATCGAGCCCATGTCTCCGACTAGAGAGGAGGAAATAAAACGGAAATATGCCCGGGGCCAACCTTTGGTCGAGCCAGAGGAGGTCAATAAGATCCCAACGAGAATGTATAAATTGCATCAATGGTACATGGACATTACCAAGATTTCCAATCGAGAGTCCCTCATGGTGAATGTCAACGAGGAGCATTACTACCATAAGAAAGCTGTGACCGTTGAGTATTCAGAACTATTTCAGCTATACAATAAAGACGCACTCGACAAATCTATCGTCAGTTGCTATTGTCTATAAGTGATTTCTTTCTGTAATTTAAGTCTCAAGCTAGTTGTAGTGATAATTTGTATCAATCATTACCTGTAATTATCCTCACTATATTCTTTTCTGTGGTATTATGCAGGATGAAGATTTATGAAATGAAAAAAGGTGGACGCTATGGCATTGGGTTCGTTGACCCAAATACCATTAATGAATACACATAGAAAATAGATCCATATCACGAAAAATGTGTAGAGGAAAGCATGCTACAGTTCTTCAAGGAACTCAAACACAATGAAGATATACTACTTCCTTACAACTTCCAGTGAGTCACACTGTCTTGTACTACAAATTCTGTTTTTCCCTACTAGCTATAGCTACATGTTTTTGCTTACATATGCCCGCTTAATTAAGACATGGAAACGTGTGTGCATGCAGATTTCACTGGATCTTGTTAATCATTAAAGTTGATGAAGGAACAGTTGAAGTACTAGACTCGCTACTTAAGAAAGCAAGTGACTACACCATTGTGAAGGGGATAGTCAACAGGTAATTTCAATCATTATTAACTATATCTCGGCCTATTTAATTAGTTCGTCATTTCCTGATAACAACTATTTAATAACCCATTTATTCATTTTCTTTGTCGGCGGGGCAGGGCTTGGGCAAAGTTCATCGGGGCCACTCCAGGCGCATGGAAACAAAAGCTGAAATGGTATCGACCCAATGTAAGTAATTAAGTAGTACTAGCTAGCTGCCATCTCTTTAATTATCATGCTTGATTAATTATTATCTGATCAAATTCCATTCTCATAAAGGCCCTGAAGCAGGCGCCGGGGAATGATCTATGTGCATACTACGTTTGCAAGAACATTCGCATGATGGCGTCCGAATGGAGCAAATCTCAAAGACAGGAGTGGGTATGATATCGATTGTCAGAACACTATTCACAATTTTTACACCATTATCGATATCTAGTCACACAACTAATACACATGCATATTGATCTCCTTCTTAACAGTTCAGAGAGGTGCGGGACAAGCTCCTAGCACAGGACCGCATAGAAGCAATTCAAGAGGAAATAGCGGGATTTTTGCTCGACCAGGTCATAGATCCCAAAGGAGAATACTATTACCCGCTACCGCCCCCATGAACCACTTCCACTTGTTATCGTGCTCCGAAGGCACCAATTAGCTAGGCTAATGCCACTGGCTCCGAAGGCACCAATTAGGAGAAATTATATATATACATGTGTGTATATATGTGTGAATTAATTAATGGTGGTTGTGTGAGACATTCGATGATATATATATATATATATATATATATATATATATATATGTACATATATATATATATGTACATATATATATTATGATCGGTTCCACTAGAAATTCTATTTATATATATGCATAACGTGTACAATATGTAGTATCGTAAAATACCAGCAAACGAAAAAGAATTAAATGGAAAACACAAAATTAAATGAAAAAGAAATCATAAACCCCAACCCCCCCCACCCAACATTTTAATACTGGTTGGTGACACCAACCTGTACTAAAGGGCTCCCTGCCCCCGAAGCTGGCTCGTGCCACGTGGTTGCCCTTTAGCACCGGTTCGTGCTGAACCGGTACTAAAGGGGGGGCCTTTAGTGCCTACATTTTAGCGCCGGTTACCAAACCGGCACTAAAGGGCCTTACGAACCGGTGCTATTGCCCGGTTCTGCACTAGTGGGCATCTTCACTAGGAAGGAGAATTGATCTTTCATAACAAGATTCAGCAAAGCAGAATTAATTTCACAAGATTCAGCATCGGTGAGAGGAGCAATCGGAGTGCTAAGGAAATCATTGTTGTTGGTATTGGAAAAGTCACACAATTTAGTATTGTCTTGAGCCATCGTGACAAACAAGCAATCCAACACACAAGCACACAAGAAGCAAGCGAAAAAGAGGCGAACGGAAAAGAGGGTGAATAAAACGGCAAGGGTGAAGTGGGGGAGAGGAAAACGAGAGGCAAATGGCAAATAATGTAATGCGAGGGATAAGAGTTTGTGATGGGTAGTTGGTATGTCTTGACTTGTGCGTAGACTCCCCGACAATGGCACCAGAAATCCTTCTAGCTACCTCTTGAGCACTGTGTTGGTTTTCCCTTGAAGAGAAAGGGTGATGTAGCAAAGTAGCGTCAGTATTTCCCTCAGTTTTTGAGAACCAAGGTATCAATCTAGGTACAGAAGGTTGCGGCGGTGGAAATAAGGTTTCATGGTGCTCCTGGATGTTTTTGGGGTACGTAGGTATATATAGGAGGAAGAAGTAGGTCGGTGGAGCTACGAGGGGCCCATGAGGGTGGGGGCGCGCTCGGGGGGGGGGGGCAGGCACGCCTCCCTGCCTTGTGGCCTCCTCGTTTCTTTCTTGACGTCCACTCCAAGTCCCCTGGATTGCGTTTGTTCCAAAAATAACTCTCCCGAAGGTTTCATTCCATTTGGATTCCGTTTGATATTGCTTTTCTGTGAAACACGGAAATGGACAAAAAAACAACAATTTGGGCTGGGCCTCCAGTTAGTAGGTTAGTCCCAAAAATAATATAAAAGTGTATAATAAAGCCCATTAAACATCCAAAACAGATAATATAATAGCATGGAACAATAAAAAATTATAGATACGTTGGAGACGTATCAGCATACTGCCTTCTAATTTGGTGGATGGCATTTGGGCCCGCGCGCGGCATGGCCCACACGTTGGTGAACAAAAGTAAAACGACATTCAGTAGAGGGAGACATTTCGATGACCTAGGAGGAGCCGGAAGCGGTAGTGTATCCACTGTACTAGTAGTAATTGTTTTTCTGGTAGCTGCAGAGTGTCTCGACTGTACTAGTAGTAATTGTTTCTCTGGGCCCAAGGCAAAACTGCCTATCCACCCTAGTAAATAATAAAATCAATTCAAAAGCCCATATATTTACTTAATGAGAGGCGCTAGCCACACCCAGCACACCGCCCCCAAAAAAACCTGGGTGCTCTTCTTCCTCCTCACTCCCACCCACCTCACGTCAGCTCGCTCCACTCATACCCTCAAATTCCTCACCTCACTCGTACAGAAAACCCCAGCTCCCCTTCTTCCTCACTACTACAGAAAAACCTCAGCTCCCCTTCTTCTTCACTTGCACTACAACTAGGATCATCATTCGTTACTCTGCTCAAATCTAAGAGCGTGACCCCAGCGCCAAGAAGATGAGGCTCCCGTCAGCGGTGACGCCTGTCGTAGATCCTGCACCCGGCAGCGCGGGGAGAAGCGGCGACCCTGCCCCCACCGAATCCCAGGAACCCGTAGAATCTTGGGTGGACCGCATCAGCGATCTCCCGGACGCCTTACTTGGGGAGATCATCTCGCTTCTCCCCATCAAGGATTGCTGCCGCACCCAAGTCCTCTCAATTCGATGGCGCCCTCTATGGCGCGCCGTGCCCCTTAATCTCGACTGTCGTCAGCTATCTCTCTTCAATGATTTTGAAATCCCCAGAGCCATGATCTCTCCCACCAGGGCTCCGTTCAAATTCTCTACATCCCGTCATGCTACCTGAGCAAGCATGCCATGCCCTTGACGGTGGACGCCTGGCTGAAATCCCCTGAATTCACAGAACTACAGCTGCTTGAGTTCGACTATTCCCCTGGAAATCACCTACCAGATATTGAACGCCATCTACCTATGCCCTCAGCACCGATATCCATCTCGCGATTTTCCTCCTCTCTCGACACCGCCACCTTTGCGCTGTGCTACCTACCTGACAATTTGGTACTAAAGCTTCGACTCCCATTTCTCAAGAAACTTTCACTTGTGCAAGTTCGTATATCAGAGGCCTCATTGCACAACATCATCCACTCCAGTTGCCCTGCCCTGGTGTGTTGGTGCTTGTTTTCACAGTTAGAATCGGTTTTCTCCAAATAAAGTCGCCTAACCTTGTAAGAATTGGAATTTCTTTTGACGGAAGGCAGCTCATCATCCAAGATGCCCCTTCACTTCAAAGGTTGATCCTTGATTCTAGTTAATCACCGTCGCAAATAACCGTCCTCTCTGTGCCTAAACTGGAGACCTTGGGTGTAATGCATGATCTCTGTGCTCATTTCAAGATGGTGTTTGGCTCCACAGTTCGTCAGGTACTTTATATTATCATCTACACTTGTAACCATAAGCTGCATTTTAAATTTCTGCGCGTAAGTTATATATCATCTCGGAGTACACATTTTGTACTAATATTATGTTCTATGCTCAATGAAGAGTTTCTCCATGCATAGTCTATCAATGGTGCTGGATTCTGTCAAGATCTTATATATCCAAATGAATAGTTTTGATCTGAACAAGATTATTGGCTTGCTGCAATGCTTTCCATGTCTGGAGAAGTTGTATATAAAGGTGATAATTTCACGCACATTGGAAGCCCGCATATAGTAACTGTTGCTTTTTCCACACTCTTTTTTTAGACCTTAACTATTTCCAATCTCCATGTCTATTTAGGCAACAGAACGGGGTAAGAAAGTTATAACCAATCGGTGGATTCGTAAGCACCGGGATTTTCTCACTTCTCATGACATTCGATTGAAGACAATAACGCTAGAACGATATGTAGCCAACCATGCAAACACTAGATTTTTGACATTCTTCCTGCTGAATGCGAGGTTACTATTGTCCATCAGGCTTAAGTTTATCAGCAACATGGTTTTGATGGATGGGTACGTCGAAGAGCAAAAAAGGAGTTTCGGGTGGGAAAAAGAGCTTCTGAAAATGTCGGGCTTCTATTTACAACATATTGTGGTCATAATCGAGTAAATTTTACGACCCAAGATGTTCATTCTATGGACCTGACCGATCCATTTGACTGTGACTGCCGAAAAGAGTGCTGGAGTTAGATGTTGTTGCCCTTTTCAACCTGGGTTTTGTCTAAACCTGATGAATAATTAACCCTCATGCTTTTGTATAGTTTGTAAGCTGGAGTTAGATGTTCTTTCCCTTTTCAACCCGGCTGTGATTGTCATATTTTCTTTGAAACAAGGCAAATGGCTTGCCATTCGTTTAATTTAGAGTGAAATATTGTAACAAATCCCAACCAAGGAAAATAACATCACTCTCGCCGGCTGCTTGAGCTCACTGTGAATTAGAGAGGCCAAGTGATTAGCCCCCACCAACACCCACAAACTTATTTCGAACTAGCACACCAAATGGGATGTAAATTTTCATAGGAAAGGCCGCATGGCCATGAAAGATTTTGATTCTGACATTTGGGACCCATGAGGAAATAGCCTATCCAAGGTGGTGCCGATTTACTAGCTAGTCAACAAACGTTTCGGCCTACCAGCCGTTGGATTGACATCCAACATCTGCCGTGTATGTTCTATCTCTGGTCTTGTTCCTCCAGCATCGCAAACAAAACCACCCCGTCGACTCGGCCTGCTCCCGCCTCCCATGGATGGCTGCGCCTCCGCCGCCCTACCGTACCCTCCAATGTTGGCCAGTTCCTCCCTCTATTCCCCCACATGTCCTGTTATTCTCCGGCGATGTCAGCCCCAACATGCACCCGCACCCAAACCAGTTAACCCTCGTACTCCCCTCCGCATGCGATTGGACCGTCACATCTTCCACGGCTCCTGTTCGTTCCGTCCAAGGCCTCGCCGTCGTCGTCGGCCTTGGTTCACCCACCATGCGCGGTGCACCACCCTCTTGCATTGTCAACACTGTCAACAACCGAGAGGAACAAGGATATGACTTTACGAGGAGAGGATGACAGTAGGGACCCACCAGCGTCATGGCACTATGCAAGCAAGTGCTTCATTATTACAAGCACCAAAAAATGGTTCCTCCTAATGGTTGGACATCTGGGGCTCACGCCATTGTCAACATAGTCAATAAACGAGAGAATTACACAACGAGTGGCTGACACTAGGGACCCAGCAAGTCGCACAGTTTTTATTTATCTTTTTTGAGGAACAAGCAGTTGTTATTTATACCAGTTTTAGCGACGGATCAGGGTAACAACGGGGCTGTGCGGGGGCTGTGGCCCGTCTAGCCAGGGTTTTATTTATGTTTACCACATCATGAGCCCAGTTGTGTTTTTTTCTTGCTGAAAATGACTAGCCCGGTTCTATTTTTTAAAAGAAATACCCAAACGAGGCCTACTTGCTTTATCAGCCCTACTGGGCTGCAAATCTTTCAAGACGAGGAGAGAGTTTCATTCGGTTTGCCCAGAAATGGGATGTGCATTTTTAAAACACATCAAACCGGGAATTAGTTTCATTTTTTTAATTACAAGATTTTAAATTCCATTGATTTTTTTGCCTAGACAATTATTTGGATTTTATATTTATATAAATTATTTTTCAAATAGTTTGACTGTGACTCGATATTTCAGGATTAAAAACAGTTGACCGCACCAAAATAAGTAAAATTTCATATAATTTTTAACCGTGGCCACAATATGGGGTCTAATGCTAACAAAAGGAAGATGGGCTCCAAAAAAATTCTTAAGAATTGGCAAATGGGCTGTAAATTATTAGAAGTAATGGCAGATGGGCTGCATGCTGTTTTCCATAGATTTGAGGCCGACTTGCGCGCCTACTACAGGTTGACGCGTATGCTTTCCCAAAAAATAAGGTTGACGCAAACGCAACACTGTGTCAACTTAGTCAACACACAAGAGCAGTGACTGTTGGATGTTCATCCAATGGCCGTTGTGCTTCTTCAATCTATGGTCTTCCTGCTCCAGTCGCTCAAACAAGCGCCAGCGGGACTGCCTGCTCCCTCCTCCCGCGGCCGGCTATGCTGCCCCGCAGGTCTCACTGCCCCATCGTTCTCCCATCACTGGCCTAGCCATCCCTCTACTCACCCACACCTGTTGTTATTCTCCGGTGACGGCAGACGAACCAGTAAACCCTCGCACACCCCTGCGCATGGGAAACAACTGCTGAGTTTTCCCTGGCTCCATGTCGTTCCCTTCCTAGGCCTCGCCGTCGTCCACTGCCCTGGTGCACTCGACGCGGCGTGGTCAACATGGTCAACGAACGACATGCATCGGAAGTGGACTGTACGTGGAGAGGCTGATGGCTGGGTCCACGGCTGCATGCAAGGAAATGCCTCCTTATTACGCACAAAATAACGATTCCTCCACCTGACAGCTGGGACCCATCGGAAGGGCCTCTGTATTTCGTGAAAAAAATGTTCCCCCGCTGACAGGTTGGACACATCAGCTATATCTTCGCACGCTAGGAAGTGCCTCATTATTACGCACAAAAAAATGAATACCCCTGCTAGCTGGGACCCACCATAGTGTGAGGTTGACTTGTGGGCCTACTAAGATGATGGGGACGGACGGCTTTGTCAACTTAGTCAATATGAACGATTCTAACTCTAGTGACCGTACGATGTCCATCCAACGGCCGTAGTGCTTCTTCAACCTCTGGTCTTCTTGCTGACCAACCAATATATACAAGCCATGCCAGGCAAAGCATATCACGACACCAAATCCAAGCCACCCAACGCACATCACCCCAAGGAGAATATCAAAGGTCGCACGGAGTCAAAGTAAGCTAGAATGATGACGGGACACACATCATGCAAGGAATTATCAAAGTCCGCATGAGTCAAAGGAAGCAGAAGGGACGTGCAACTCAACTCCTGACGAAGCTACGCCCAACCACTTCACACACATACAACTCGACGTCCAACAAAGTCCTGCCGAAAAATCATAGAAGTTGAGCGACTTAACGGGGGGCAAAACTGAAACATACAAGTGAAAGTAATAAGAATGTGGGATTTGATCAATCCTGCAACCATGAGCTAATCAGCTAGATATGATCTTGATGGATGAAGAGGTCTATTCTTTATATATATATATATATATATGTAACCGTAGATCATTCCATGTTTTCAAAAATAATTACTAAGTATATCCCATTGTATTCACAGGGCCAAACAATTCATGCTATTATCTGGAAGAACCTAACAGACAATTTAAAGTTGTGGAATCCAAAGTATCGCCCAGTGAGCAATGGAAATAAAAGATTTTTTCATACAATACAAAGGTAAAGGAGTTTAAAGGATCTCCAGAGGCATATGCAGGTGTTGAGAACATCAAGATGCATGGGCCTTGCGGAGTGGCAAATACGAAATCATCATGCATGATGGACAACAGATGCACGAAGCATTTCCCAAAAAGATACACTATCGATACCACAATAGATGAGGATGGCTTTCCAGTATATAGAAGACGAGACAATGGAAGGCAGGTCAAAAAGAGAAATGCAGTGTTTGACAACAGATTTGTCGTGCCTTACAACCAAAATCTATTGGTCAAATTCCAAGCTCACATAAATGTCGAGTGGTGCAACAGGTCCAGGTCAAGCAAGTTTCTATTTAAGCACATCCTTATAGACGACGACCAAGTAACAACCTTGCTCAAAGAAAGGGATGTCGCAAATGATTATGATGAAATCAGGAAATACCTAGAACTTAATTTCTCTCAAAGTCGAATTGGATCGAGAATGAATCACAACCTCACTCTTATTAGGAAATTTCATGGTAGTTTATTGGTAATAAGTTCACTGAGTGGATGGAGCCAAACAAAATATATGATCAAGGAAAATAATTAACCTATGCAGAATTCCCATAGAAATTTGTATGGAAAAGTGAAACAAAAACTTGGGAGGTGTGGAGAAGGAGCTTTGCGATTGGAAGAATCTACTATGCACACCCCACATGTGGCGAGCGGTATTATCTGAGAATGCTTCTAAACACCAAGAAAAGTTGCACATCACTTGAGGGTATTAGAACAATTAATGAAGTTGTTCACCCAACATACAAATCAGCATGCAAAGCTCTCTGATTTCTTGATAGTGACAATGAGTAGATTGAATGCACTCATGAAGCATCAAGCTGGGAATCAAGGACACAATTACGATAGCTATTCACCACAATATTGTGCCATTGTGAGGTGACCAGCCCGAAAATGTTGTGGGTTCAACATGGGAGGCACTATCCGAAGATATCCAGTACAAAATAAGAATTATCCTAAACTTTCCTATGCTGCAACTCACTGATTCACAGTAGAAAGCATGTGCTCTGATCAAGATAGAGAAAATAACGCGGCAAGCAGGAAAGTCACTAAAGGACTATCCAAACATAGAACTACCAAATGCTATGGAACTTGAGCAACTTGGGAACAGGCTGATAAACAAAGAAATTACCTACGACATGGAGGCACTAAAGAGTGAGCACCAAATTATAATAAACAATCTCAACCAGGACCAGAAAATGGACTTTGGCGCAATAACGAAATCAGCTGAGAGAGGGCTTGGAAAACAGATATTTGTACAAGGCTACGGTGGCATGGGCAAAACTTCTCTATGGGCATCACGACAAAAGTACGATCAAAGGGAAAGATAGTGCATGCGTTAGCATCATCTGGTACTGCGGCTTTGCTGCTCCAAGGTGGAAGAACATCGCACTCAAGATTCCACATTCCAATAAATATCACATCAGAATCAACATGTGAAATAAAACAAGGCTCACATTTGGCTGAGCTGGTAAAGAATACCTCATTAATACTGTGGGACGAGGCTCCTATGGCAAACAAACACTGTTTTGAGGCACTATACAAAAGCCTTCGGGATATTCTAAGGTTCACAAACCAAAACAGTGATGAAAGACCATTTGGTGTTGCATGAAGGTTGTGCTAGGAGGCGACTTCAGACAAATACTCCCAGATATAACAAAGGGAAAGAGAGCAGATAGTAAATGCCTCAATCAAAAGGTCATACCTCTCGAAGCACTTTGAAATAATTATCCTAACTGAAAACATGCGTCTGAAGTGTCTGTCAGAAGATCCAATACAAAAGCAAAATGTGATTGTACTCAAATTTGCTACAGAAGCATAGAACTACCGTGCCCGTTAACTTCTTGAAGAAAGAGCAATACTATGTGCAAGGAATGAAACAGTCGAGAAGATAAATGACTACATAATGAGCCAAATACAAGGGGAAGAGGCGACATACCTAAGCTTGGACACTATGCAAGGCAACAACTAGGTACGGCACGATGGAGACTATGTGTCCAACAGAGTTCCATAATAAAAGAATTCCAAACCGCAGCTGAAACTAAAGGTAGGTTTACCGGTCATGCTCCTACACAACATCAATCAAGCGGCAGGTTTATGCAATGGTACAAGAATGACTATCACACAGCTGGGAAATAGATATATTGAGGAACAGATAATCACAGGAACATACGTTGGCGAGAAGGTATACATACCTAGGATCATTATGTCACCAAATGACTGAAAGTGGCCCTTCGTGCTGCAAAGAAGGCAATATTATCTATCAATATGTTTTGCAATGACCATAAATAAGAGGCAAGGTCAATCCCTAAACAAGGTGGGTACATGCTCTCCTAAGCAAGTTTTCTAACATGGGCAACTATGGCATTATCAAGAGTCACAAACAGAGAAGGATTAAAGGTGTTGATCGACCATATAGAGCGCCCAAGTGAAGATACCACAAAGAATATTGTATACAAAGAGCTTTTCTAATTTTTAAATTACACTCCCTCTGTATACAAATGTAAGATATTTTTGCAGTTTAATTTAAACTGCAAAAAAAATCCTACATTTGTTTACAGAGGGAGTACAATGTTTGGTTGAAAAGCATGACGTCCATGTGTAAAATGTGACCGCAAATATCGTACAAAGAATATTATAGATTGAACTGCTATTTTTCTTTAAATGGTGAATAATAGCATGCCACTGCAGATTATTATTGACAGTCACTGCTTTCATAGATAGAGATGTTAACAAGTGCAAACAATACTATGAACTACAAAAATAAATTAAGTAATATGGAGAGACAATGGATATAACATTTGCTGTAATAAGGCTAAATTTAATTGCTAAGGAAGTGCCGAATGAAAAAAATGTAACTCAAGTACTCTGTACGGATAACTTTTTGCATGCCCAAAAGCTTTAAACTCTTATATAGATCTGAAAGAACAACCACTCTGGTAGTTATTATTCTTATTAGAAATCTTACAAGTTCAATTCCGTAAAAAATGCAAGGTAGATCAATGGCAGGATAGAATCTAAATCTATACGTTGACAATACCAGTACGGAACAGGCGCCCCTTTTGCGAACTCCCTCACTGCCTCCGCGCTACCAACTACCAGCGCTGCCGCCACGGCCGCTAACCACCGGCAATGACGAAGTCGAGTAGCTCACCGCGTTCTCCTTCACCCTCCACCGTGGCCGCGCCACCGACACACTTGACGAGATCGACAAGGATCCAAAACTAGGAGACCGCGTCCAGTCACTCACCCGGCCACCTGCGCCACCACCAAGGAAGAGAATTTTGTAGAGAAGAAGCAACAAGTAGAGCGGGGATAGCCTGGGAATCTGTTCCCTGATGGCCACCATCAAAATCTTCCTTTGCCGGCAGCAAATCTTAAGAAATGGCGTGCATGAGGAACCTGGACGCCTGGTGGGGATCGAATGAGGTGAGGAAAGTTCATTGTAGGAGGGTTGTTTTTCATTAGAAAAAAAGACACGGTAGTTATCCAAATGTCTCTAATGGGCCACCGATTGGCCTGTATAGGCTTTGTACAAATAATATATTATTTGCCTAAAAACTATTATTAACCTAATTTTCTAAATTCCATAATAACTAATTTTCTACATAATATATATATACACCTTCTTTTACACTAAAATATATATACAAACCTACCCATCCAAATGCAGGTATCTTAGCAAGTCCGATCAAATGAAGATAAATCATACATTTGATAAGTAAGTGAGAAAAAAATGGTTAAGAGAATACATGTAAAATAATGTATGAAGCATGAATACGTCTTATATATAATTATGTAGAATATAAATAGAAATATGTAGACATGTTATTTTAATTCATTACTATTGTGTCTTTTAGTATTGCTTTGATGGATAATAACAATGTAGTGGAATTACATCAAACGTTAAAATAGATGTAAGAACTAAAAGAATAAATGGAGATACAAAGAACCATACTATATCTATATATATGTGTGTGTGTGTGTGTGTGTGTGTGTGTGTGTGTGTGTGTGTGTGTGTGTGTGTGTGTATAAAAGGTCTGTAAGTGACAACCCGCATGAACAGTAAATTCTGAAAATAGTAAAAAGTTAAAATATCCTGAATCTTTTTGTGTATGAACATCAACAAGTTTTCCAACATCCTGCAAAAATTTGGACTCTATAGAGGTGTGTACCAATAAAACAAAAATGTGTTATCCAAAATGCGTCTTTTTGTGCCTCAAATTTTGCCTTTTGTACAAGCCTCCACTGATGTCATTTCAAGTTAAAAAATTTGAGGATAATAGACAATTAGTTGTCGTTCATCAACAAAAAAATCAGATCTTATTTATTTATTTACTATTTTTTAGAACTCACTGTTCATGGGGTGCATTTTTGCTCGAGATAAGATTATCCATACTGTCCAAATGATCAGAGGGCAAAGTATTATGTACAATAAATTAAACTATCAAATTCTAGTCGCGCAAATGCGCGGGCGCACATACTAGTTCGAGATAAAGTATTAAACCCCCCAAAAAAAACTACTTCCGGCGGCGGAGGAGGCGGCGCGCCGCGCCGTCGTAGTCATTGGCGTCCTCCAAGAGGCCGTTGTTGAAGTCTTCAGGGGAGCACAGAATGTTCTTCGCGCGATCGACGGGCGGGCAGCGGGAGGACGACAACTGGCGGCGCTGAGAGGTAGCGGTCGACGGCGGTGTCCCATGCCGTTGAGGGGAGCACGCGCACGGGCACGGGCGTGGCGGGTGCAGCCAAACACATGGGGACCAGCGTCACGGTGGGTGGAGGGGCGCGCACGGGCACGGGCGCGACGGGTGCAGCCAAACGCACGGGGACTGGCACCGCGGTGGGTGGAGGGGCGCGCATGGGCACGGGCGCTGGCGCTGTCATGTACACGAGCTCGCACGTGTCCGCGGAGACCTCGTTGGCGCCCGCGGCTTCTAGCTCTGCGATAGTGCTCGGCGACCAGCCCGTCAATGCTACGTGGTAGGTCCCTGGCGCGGGCGCGGGGATGGGAGCTGGGACAGGAGCGGGGGCAGCAACCGCCCCAGCCAGCTCGTTATGGGCCATGTCCATGAGGCCACATTCCTCCTTATTTTCTATCTCCTCCGGCTCGGAGTCGACTTCACAAAACTTGTAGAATAGTGGCAGATGATCATTCTGCGCCATGGCATTGGTGGAGGTCTGCGGGAGGGAGGGGAATGGGAGGCGAACAGTAAGGCCACCCGTATTGAACACCGGCTCAGGCACCATTAATGGAGAGGAAGGCGGGGGCCATGGAAGTCAAAGGGCTCGCTTCCCAGTGAGCCCGCGCAGTGTACAGCTCGCACGCTTGTCGGTGAGCCTTCGCATTGGAGGACAGCTTGCACACCTCTCGGTCAGCCTGCGCACCGGACTCCGCTCGCACGCCTCCCGTTCAGTCAAGAAGCTGTCCGCATGACACCTCCTATAGCCATTAAAAACAAGACACGTGGCATCACGTGAATGGTTAACAGAACGCACATGATTTGAATTATACAAACGTTTGAGATATTAAAGTGGCAGCTATTTTTTCAAAATGCCTTTGTTGGCTGTTATTCGAGTCCGCCTTCTTTCAAAATGGACACGAAAAATACCACAGCATGTCGGGTGCCATTCCATGATAGCATGCCAAGTTTCATGAATTTCAGACGAGTTCTGGATTTACTAGAATTTAAAAACAAAGTATCTCAATGTTTTGCCGGCAATCATTAGTGCCATGGTGTTTGAAATTCATTCTCATATCTTGCATGGGACCTAAGCATGCACCCAAGGACACAGATTTGAGTTTTCAACCAATTTATATGCACTGAAGCATGTGCATGTAGTTCAAATTTGAATTATGCACATAAAATGCCTAGAAAACCCAGTTAATGTATAAAAATGTCCAAACGAACCCCGAAAAATTCCAAAATTTAACACAACACTCCTGTTGTTCTATGTTGACACTAGAATTTTTTGTAAAAGCAATAAGAGGCAACGGATATTGCTTGGTCCCCAAAGGTGGCACGTTCCCTACCAAAACCATCAGGATTGTTGTCAGAAGCTCTGGTTTGTGAGAAGCATATGCCCAAACCTGCCCCAAATGGGACAAAATTTTTACCATGACATGTTGATGCCGCTCCATGATAGCATGCCGAGTTTCATGAATGTCAAACGAGTTTTGGATTTACTAGAATTCAAAAACCAGGTATTTCAATGCTTGCGGCCAAGTGACGGTGACAGGGTATTTGAAATTCGTTCCCATTTCTTGCATGGGACCTAAGCATGCACCCAAGGACACATGTTTGATTTTTCAACCAATTTATATGCACTAGAGCATGTGCATGTAGTTCAAATTTTAATTATGCACATAAAATGCCTAGAAAACCCGGTTAATGTATAAAAATATCCAAACGAACCCCGAAAAATTCCAAAATTTAACACAACACTCCTGTTGTTCTATGTCGACACTAGATTTTTTTTGAAAGCAACCGTAGTAGGGATTCTTGTGATCCCATAGGTGTCGTTTCCCACTATCGGTGTCAAAATCGGAGGATCTCGGGTAGGGGGTCCCGAACTGTGCGTCTAAGGCTAATGGTAACAGGAGGCGGGGGACACAATGTTTACCCAGGTTCGGGCCCTCTCGATGGAGGTAATACCATACTTCCTGCTTGATTGATCTTGATGATATGAGTATTACAAGAGTTGATCTACCACGAGATCGTAGAGGCTAAACCCTAGAAGCTAGCCTATGATTATGATTGTTGTTTCCTATGGACTAAACCCTCCGGTTTATATAGACACCGGAGGGGGCTAGGGTTACACAAAGTCGGTTACAGAGAAGGAGATCTACATATCCGAATTGTCGAGCTTGCCTTCCACACAAAGGAGAGTCCCACCCAGACACGGGACGAAGTCTTCAATCTTGTATCTTCATAGTCCAACAGTCTGGCATAAATACATAGTCCGGCTGTCCGAGGACCCCCTAATCCAAGACTCCCTCAGTAGCCCCTGACCAGGCTTCAATCACGATGAGTTCGGCGCGTAGATTGTCTTCGGCATTACAAGGCGGGTTCCTTATCCGAATACTCCATAGAAGATTTTGAACATAAGGATCGTGTCCGACTCTACAAAACAAATTCCACATACCACCGTAGAGAGCACAATATTCCATGAATCTAATCTGCTGAAAACTTTTCGTAGCGTGACATCACACCGCGGCCCAGTCATTATACGAACCTTTTTTTCCCAGCCTGCTACTGCACGTATTGCGAGGCGGTTTAATTGGCACGTCTTGTCGAAGCAGAGATCGTGTTCCCCTTATCACGGGATTCTCATCAATACGGGTGTGGGTAACCCAACCGTGCCTGTTAGTATGGCTCCTCGATTTTAGGCAAGTTCCAAATGGCCACACGGAGGATGCCTAATATTCACCCTCTTTATAAAGGGGCCAAGACCTGTCCTTTTCTTTCCACGCTCGATCCTTCCTTTCCCCTACCTCGAGTTCCAACACCCAAGGTTCAGGCTAAGTGCTCCGGACCTTCAACCATGATTGGATCCAACCTTCAAGGCCGGTGGATGGCCTCTTCTGTCAGAGAGGAGGACATCAAGAAGCTTAGGGAGGCTAGGTATCTGACCGCCAAAATCCCCGACAGGCTACCTGCTCAAGGGCAGGTTATCCCCACTCCCGAACCCAACGAGAGTGTTGTATTTGTTTCTCACTTCCTCTGAGGGCTAGGTTTTAGTCTTGATCCCTTCATAAGAGGGCTCATGTTCTATTACGGGCTAGATTTCCATGATTTAGCTCCAGATTCCATCCTTCACATCTCGTCGTTTATCGTCGTGTGTGAGGCCTTCCTCCGCATTACCCCACACTTCAGCTTATGGCTCAAGACCTTCAATATGAAGCCGAAGATGATCGATGGGCGACACACAGAGTGCGGAGGCGCTATAATAAGCAAAGGTGTTGACGCCCTATGGCCAAGGGGTTCCTTCCCGGAGGTGTCTGGCTTATGACAATGGGAGTGGTTTTACATCACAGCACCCTGAGGTACAAAGCGGGCGGCCGCCCCATTCTTCTGCTCGGGCCCTCCGCCCCAACTGGTATCATGGGTCAACAAAGGGCTGGACTGGGGGCCAGTTAATGACGTGCTGACATTGAAAAGCCGCATCCAAGATCTCCTCAAGAGGGATGTCAGTCTCGTCAAAGTAATTCAAGTAATGCTAGTTCGTTGTGTCCTGCCATGCCAACGTCGATCTCTCCGTATGTGAGAGTTCAACCCAGAAGGACCGCGATTCAACACTTCTTCGGCATGACGCTCGAATGGATGTATCGATTATTCTTCGGATCACGAATAAAGTCTCCGGACACCACCGAGGATGCAGGTCTGAACTGCTACTGTCCAGATACCCAAGTAAGTAACTCCATGAACGAACATGCTTCTATTATATTTGTCACAACATCATCCTGAAAAATTGCCCTCGGCCAGGACAGGATAAGAAAGGCAAAGAGGATCAGGTGTTCGACCCCTCTTCCGGAAGGCTCGCCGGATCCTGTACTAACCAGGATGCTGGCTCGTGCACCCTATCAAGTACCACCAGGAGAAGATGAGGGGAGGAATAGAGAAGCCGAAAGTGGGCTTCATACGTTACACATCCAAACCGGGGGAATTAGTGCCTCCGCGAAGGAGGATGATCGGGGAGGTGAATCTAGAATCCCCTCTCCCCACGGGAAGAAAAGGACCGCCTCTGAAGACTTGGAAACGGAGGTTTCCAAACGAGAGAAGAAACCTTCGCCAGGGGCCCCTGCCCCAGAGGGCATCCTTACGGCATAGCGCCCGCAAGGGGGCCATCCATCAACCGAGCCATAAGTGAACAAAGGCACTTTGGTAAATATATCCTGCTTTTTCTCTGAGAATAACAACCGAGACATATGTTTTGCAGTCCGGCTCATAGCCCTTCTCAACAAAGTTCATCTTCGGGGGATCTTCTTACGAAGATGATGAAAAGCGAAACGCCTCCCCCTGCTTCCCCGCCTCATGAGACAGACAACCCTGAGGTGTCGTCGCAGAGGATTTCTCTTGATCTGCAAAGGCCAGAAGGTAACTCTTCGGCCGCCCGAAGTCCGAGGTTTTCGGCTCCTAAGTAGACCAACAGAGAAAGCCTGGGACTATCCGGTGTACAACCGGACACATTGGTGGATCTTTTGGAGCAAGCGGCGATCTCATAGGCTCATCGTACCTTAATGGGTACGGTGGTTGAGAGGATCTCATCCGCCAAAAGCGGGTTGAATGAAGCTTTTACGAGCCTACTAAGAGGCTTTGAGGTACGTAAAGTAATATATATTTTTGACTGTACCGCACACGCTAGGTGTGCTCTGTATAAATAGTAGCCCCTGAGACTCTAGTTGCCGTCCGGAGGCAGCAAACAGAGGATCATAGTCTCAGGTAATGATAACACTGCTTTCATGCGCAGGCGGCTGAGGGTCCGGCGGCTGACTGGACCGCTGATTTTGCCGAATTGAGCCGACAACTTGACATGGCGGATGCAGACATCACGCTTGTGAACAAGCGGCTTGACGAGGCACAGGGTATGTGTATTCGGGTGGTCAGCAAATATTAAGAGGAGCATGATGCTAGTATCTATAATATGCTTTGACTGCAGATGGAGTTGCCGCCGTGGTGACCCTTCGGGCAGAACTTGCCCGAGCCAAGGAACAAGCCAAGCGAAGTGATGCGGCCGCCCTGAAGGTGCCCGAAGAGTGAAAAGATGAACATGCTGCTCATCGGCAGAGCGAAGCCAAGATGGCTGTTGAGCTGAAAAATGCCACCAGCCGATATGAGCTTCTTGAAAGGGAAAGCCAAGCGAAAGGAGCGGACCTGAAGAAGGCCTTGGAAGCCGCCAAGGAAACTCGCTCGAAAATCAGAGCGACACGGGAGGAGCTTCGTCAAGCCAGAGATATCGCGGCTGCGAAGCCCTTTTTATTGCGGATGAAGTTCGGATATCCGAAGTATGCCCCTCTTGATCAACTATTGAGTTCTGCAGACACATACCCGGATTTAGCAAAGAGTGCTGCTGATGCGACTGAGTATTTCAAAGATCAGAAAGATCATGAGGTGGAAAGATTGTTCTGGTCGCATTTCAGTAATCCAAGGCATCCGCCGCTGTTGAATGAGCAAATGGCCGAGTGGGCCTAGCTATTTTGGTTTAGTGCAACGATTTCTTCGTGCTGTGCCACATATCGACGCTGCTAAGAGGTCGGCGTGCACAAAAGGTGTGTGGATGGCTCTTGCCCATGTTAAGACATATTGGGCGAAGATGGAGGCCACCGCTGTTGCAACCAGGGGTCCGCCCGGGGTCCAGGACTCGCCCGAGCACTATTTTGAAGAAGTCCTAGAAGGTGCCCGTTTAATAGAGGATCAGTGCTCAAAAAATACCATGTTCTAGTGACATGTATCTTGATTGTAAAAACAATGCTATTTTGATTATAAAGGCTATATTTATACTTTTGCCCGTAAAGTATTATAGTGACTCCTGTGCGGCCGTTTATGTATGTATGTATATAACCTGAAAGTTTGCAGTCGTCGGCTTCAGCCCCCACGCATATAATGCGGGGGTGTTCGGTAAAGCGCATAGTCACACTTGGTCCAACGTCTTTGTTCGTTTAAGGAGGTGATAGCGTGGCAAACAAGGCAATCAGACTATATAGCTTTAACACTTTCACTTAGCCATAGGAGTTTGACGGTGGGGCTACTATATAGCCCCTGGTACTTCCACGTTCATCTGAATACGGTGCGCGTACATACGTGACCGGGAAACTGGTCCTTCATTAATGCGAAGGAATCGCGAAGATTCCGCTGAGTAATCGAGTGGTTGACCAGTCTCTCGCTTTATCATGACAGTCAGTTTTCGGCTTTCTCTACTGAGGTGCTCATCCAGGTGAACCAGGGCACAATCGCAGTAGTTATCCGGTGCCACCTTAGCCGATAGAGCGGAACGTAAGGTAGCAAAACACGGGAGCCGGGCAACCCCAATGATTAACCAAAGAAATGATTCGGAGCTGATGCATATAAGGCCAAACTCGTGACGCCGAACACTCCCGAAGGTATTCGGACTTTAAAACATATACTGGGCTAAGACCACCCTCGATAATGAGCCCTTAGTATCCAGGTACGTGCATTAATTTGGCGTGACGAAATGCCAACAACGCCAGTATTCCTCTCGGTTGTTTTAAGTGCCCGGAGGGTGTGAAGCAACTAGAGACAATAAAAAAGGTTTACACAGGGTCTTAATCTAAAAAGAAACCTTTGGACGGGGCCCTGCTGCACGTCTGCGCCTTTGTCTCCGTTGTGCCATATCCTGGAAGGGTGTAGCACGATGATCATCTGTAAAAAAGAAAACCCAGGTGAAAGAATCTGGTGTGATTGTGCGAAAAGTTGGTTATTCTTAATGAACCATGAAAATGCAATCTTTTATTGTATTAATAGGGTCGAGATGAACTATGGGCCTTTTTACATGCAGGCAGCCCCTAGCACCACCTGTGGGGGTATATCCATCGACCCGAGCTCAGGTTTATCTGGGCTGCCACATCTAGTGGTGCACCAGACACGTCTAACCTTGTCCGTGGTCTTGACGACCGATCATTTATTCTGGTTGGAGAGGCCGTTCAGTGGTTCGGCTACTAGAGCCGCCACATATTCTTCCACATGTAAGCAACGCTCTATATTTCCGCTAATTGTGATGACGCCACGTGGACCGGGCATCTTAAGTTTAAGATAAGCGTAATGCGGAACTGCATTGAAATGAGCGAAGGCCGTTCTTCTAAGTAGTGCATGGTAGCTGCTTCGGAATGGAGCAATGTCGAAGATTAGTTCTTCGCTCCGGAAGTTGTCAGGAGAACCGAATACAACCTCTAGTATCAGAGAGCCCGTGCAGCGGGCCTCTCGCTTGGCATTACTCCTTTAAAGGTAGTATTGCTTTGGCTGATTCTTGACAGGTCTATCCCCATCGTGCGGACAGTTTCCTGATATATTAGATTGAGACTACTGCCGCCGTCCATGAGGACTCGGGTGAGATGGTATCCGTCAATTATTGGGTCGAGCACCAAGGCGGCTGAACCTCCATGCCGGATACTAGTCGGATGATCCCTGCGATCGAAAGTGATCGGGCAGACCGACCATGGGTTGAATTTGGGGGCCACTGGTTCTATAGCGTATACGTCTCGGAGTGCGCATTCGTGCCTCCTCTTTGGTATGTGGGTTGCGTAAATCATGTTCACTGTTTTGACCTCTGGTGGAAATATTTCTGTCCCCCAGTGTTCGGTTGGCGAGGCTCGTCCTTGTCTTCCCTTGGCGACTCCCTCCCTTTGCGTTCAACATTTAGCTTGCTGGCCTGCTTGAACACCCAACATTCTCTGTTGGTGTGATTTGCAGGTTTCTCGGGGGTGCCATGGATCTGACATAATCTGTCTAGAATTTTCTTTACGCTAGACAGTCCATCTCTGCTGCCTTTAAATGGCTTTTTCCGTTGACCGGGTCGAGAGCCCCTGAATCCGGCGTTTACCGCGGTGTTGTCTGGGTTGTCTTCATTGTTTTGACGCTTGGTTTTATTGCGTCACGGCTTCCCATTGCCGTCCCTGATTTCGGATGTGCCTGGGTCGCTGGTGCCACTGTGGGCCAACCAACTGTCCTCGCCCGCGTAAAAGCAGGTCATAAGTCTTCGTAGGGCTGCCATTGTCCTCGGCTTTTCCTGGCCGAGGTGTCTGGCGAGCCATTCGTCCCGGACACTGTGCTTGAAAGCCGCTAGGGCTTCGCCATCCGGACAGTCAATGATTTGATTCTTCTTGGTGAGAAATTTGTTCCAAAGCTAACGAGCTGACTCTCCGGGTTGTTAAATTATGTGACTTAAATCGTCTGCATCCGGAGGCCGGACATAGGTCCCATGAAAATTAGCCTTGAAAGCATCCTCAAGTTCCTCCCAACTTCCAATTGAGTTTTCGGGGAGGCTTTTCAACCAGTGCCGAGCTGTCCTTTCAACTTGAGGGGCTGGTATTTGATGGCGTGGAGATCGTCTCCGCGAGTCATATGGATGTGAAGAATAAAGTCCTCAATCCGACTGCAGGGTCTATCGTTCCGTCGTATGCCTATATGTTTATGGGTTTAAATCCCTCTGGAAATTCATGGTCTAGCACCTCATCGGTGAAGCACAGGGGGTGTGCGGCACCCCTGTATTTGGATGTGTCATGGTATGCTGCCGACGGTTGTAGTGTTCGGTGTTGATTCCGAGCTGGTATTCGATCAGTATAGTCGTTTTGGTGGCCGTGATCCTGCGCCGGAGCATGCTTCCTAGATCCATAGATGGACCTGGCCATACCGGCTTTTTTGTCCAGGTGTTCACGTAAATCATGTGCTGACTTGTGTGCAGCGTCATTAGCCGCCCTGTCGCGGCCACAGGGTGGTCGGTCCGGCAGATCGGCTGTATTATTTTTCGGCGGAATGGGCTCTATAGCCTCGTCGTCGTATTCAGGCAGCAGCTTGCGCTTTGGGTAGCTCTTTGTGTGGCGATCGCCACCGTATTTTTCGTTAGTGTCGAGCACTTTGTTCCATCTACGGTTGAGCATATCCTGCGCGGCCTTAAGCCTTTGCTTCTGCCTCTTCAAGCTCCTCGTAGTGGCGATAAGCCTTTTGTGGAGGTTTTCTTGTTCCAAGTGCTTTTCCGGGATGATGAGTGCATCGTTATCCGGACTGTTCTCCTCTCCGGAGACAGGTTGATGAGTTTTACCCTCGGCATCGCTGTGATCGGACAGCGGCCCCGGACTATGTTCGCCGTCCCCTGGCTCATCCTGCTCCATCATTGGGTCCATGGGGTCGTTGTTACCTTTAGAGTTGTCTGGGGTATTATTCTTTCTTGTGTCGTTATTGCTATTTTTTCTATGGAGGGATTTAGAGTGGCGCCGCTGATGTCGGCGCTTTGGTTGCTTCTCAAGAGGATTATCCTCTGTTGCATCCTTCCCGTTCTTCGCCATTGTTTAATTTGGGTGTGTCCACCATGTATATATCATATGATGAGGTGGCTGTCCAGCGCCCTTTGGGTGGTGGTTCCTATTCTTCTCTGGCATCGTCGTCCATACCTTCGATGTCTTCGGAGTCGAAATCAAGCATGTCGGTTAAGTAGTAGCTATTAAGTGGGTGGTGGGTGGGGAACGAATTTCTTCGCCATCCCTTTCCCACTCAAGCCGGACATAGTTCGGCCAAGAGTCTCCTGACAGGGAGAGAGATTTCAGTGAATTTAGTACGTCGCCCAAGGGCGAGCGCTGAAAGATATCCGCAGAGGTAAAATCCATGATCAGTGCCTGATCAGATTCGATAGGTACGGATGCGCGCGGTTCGGAGCCTATGGTCGGAGACGAGTCCGAGGGTCCGATGACACAGACCTCATTGGAGGTGAAGTCTGTGTTCGGCTCTATCGCCAATGAGTGTGTAGCCTCCGTGGCTGGGTCTATCCACCCGTCCTTGGAAGGCGTGATCTGCTCCAGGTCTAAGGCCAGGGCAGCTGCAGGTGCGTTCTCCTCATCACCCTCTGA
Source organism: Triticum aestivum (assembly GCF_018294505.1). Taxonomy (NCBI): domain Eukaryota; kingdom Viridiplantae; phylum Streptophyta; class Magnoliopsida; order Poales; family Poaceae; genus Triticum; species Triticum aestivum. Next base: position 133,621,329 of record NC_057800.1, on the reverse strand, counting down.
TGGCAGATCTAAGTCATGCTCATCGTGACTGTACGGAGCACCTGTCATGGGCTCGAGTCCGTCGAAGATCAAGTCTCCGTGGATGTCGGCAGTGTAGTTCAGGCTTCCAAACCTGACCTGATGGCCAGCGGCATAGCTATCGATCTGCTCTAGATGGCCAAGTGAGTTGGCCCGCAGTGCGAAGCCATCGAATATGAAGATTTGTCCGGGAGGAAAACCTCACCCTGGATCACATTGTTGTGGATGATTGAAGGAGCCATCAAGCCTTATCGTGACGACACTGTGGAACTCTCAATGAAAGCACCAATGTCGGTGTCAAAACCGGCAGATCTCAGGTAGGGGGTCCCGAACTGTCCATCTAAGGCTAATGCTAACAGGAGGCGAGGGACACAATCTTTACCCAGGTTTGGGCCCTCTCGATGAAGGTAATACCCTACTTCCTGCTTGATTGATCTTGATGATATGAGTATTACAAGAGTTGATCTACCATGAGATCGTAGAGGCCAAACCCTAGAAGCTAGCATATGATTATGATTGTTGTTGTCCTACGGACTAAACCCTCCAGTTTATATAGACAACGGAGGGGGCTAGGGTTAAACAGAGTCGGTTACAGAGAAGGAGATCTACATATCCTAATTGTCGAGCTTGCCTTCCACGCAAAGGAGAGTCCCACCCGGACACGAGATGAAGTCTTCATTCTTGTATCTTCATAGCCCAACAGTCCGGCATAAATACATAGTCCGGCTGTCCGAGGACCCCCTAATCCAGGACTCCCTCACTTGCCACTCATAAACTTGTTTGTGGAGGCATGGCACGTCATCTTCCTGCATAAGCTTGACAAGAACAGTATGCCTCACAAATGAAGGAGTAGCTTTGAACTTCTTGTGCTTCAGTACACCCTGGACTAGACGCCTGACAACAGTGAGGCGGGAATACAACCCGACATCGGTATAAGCGCAAATGGCTTCCAAGATCCAACAGCCTAAGAACTCTGTTTTCCCAATGTGTATATTCAGGTCATCCGCGTCATGGCGAGTGACATGTACAACCACACAATCCTTGTCTGCATCAAGGCTCTAACTGAAATAGAAACAAATTCTGAATTACTTTCTAGTATAAGAAACACAAGTTATTTAAACCACCACGTATAGCATGGCATCGAAACTAATAAAATTTTGCATTATTCATCACCACATACTTAGATGAAAAACCACAATCGAGATCAGCAAAGAAGGAAATCACCTTGGGCAGCTCAGCAGGGGGGGGGACACATCCTCGAAGGGGGGAAACTGCTCCTGCAGTGCCAAGGGGGCAATAACCTCAAAGGAGGCGTTGACCATCTCAGTAGTGGCCGTGAGCGTATCTGGGGTCGGCTCAGTAGCTGCCTCCATCTTCTTGGAGCTCTTTGTCTCGTGGGGATCAGCCTCCCGTGTCTACTCCAATATCAGCAGATCTTTGCCTGGTTCTCCTTGGTCCATCATGAAACTGACGAATACTGGGAGATCAATGAAAGGAGAACACAATCGCAATGACAATGAAACAAAAAGAGAGTGAGTATCGGTTACTGGTTTGCAAAAGGTCTTTTTTTTCTCTGAATGAAAATATACCAATATCACAGATCCGCTTACCTTCCCTTCGTTGGGAGAGAAGAACAGTGGCAGATGCGAGTGTTGGCTTTCTTGAAGACGGTGAGGGAAAAGGGGATTCAGCGAAGGGTGAAATGATGGTTGCTTCGTCCATCAAACTTCGACTGCGGGGAGGTGGGGTTTTGTGATACGACAGCTTGTTACTGTCGCGCTACGACCGGGGTGACTCTCCGCCTGCATATCCTACCTCTTGAGCACTGCATTGGTTTTCCCTTGAAGAGGAAAGGGTGATGCAGCAAAGTAGCATAAGTATTTCCCTCAGTTTTTGAGAACCAAGGTATCAATCCAGTAGAAGGCCACACGCAAGTCCCTCATACCTACACAAACAAATAAGAACCTTGCAACCAACGCGATAAAGGGGTTGTCAATCCCTTCACGGCCACTTGCAAAAGTGAGATCTGATAGAGATAATAAGATAAATATTTTTGGTATTTTTGTGGTATAGATTGAAAAGTAAAAATTGCAAAATAAACGGCGACAGAAATTGGCAAGTTTATGAAAGATTAAAATGATGTAAAATAGACCCGAGGGGGCATAGGTTTCACTAGTGGCTTCTCCCAAGAGCATAAATATTATGGTGGGTGAACGGATTACTGTCGATCAATTGATAGAATTGAGCATAGTTTTGAGAATATCTAGGCATGATCATGTATATAGGCATCACGTCAGTGAGAAGTAGACCGACTCCTGCCTGTATCTACCACTATTACTCCACACATCGACCGCTATCCAGCATGCATCTAGAGTATTAAGTTCATAAGAACAGAGTAACGCATTAGGCAAGATGACATGATGTAGAGTGATAAACTCAAGCAATATGATATAAACCCCATCTTTTTATCCTCGATGGCAACAATACAATACGTGTCCTTTCCCCTACTGTCACTAGGATCGAGCACCGCAAGATTGAACCCAAAGCTAAGCACTTCTCCCATTGCAAGAAAGATCAATCTAGTAGGATAAACCAAACTTATAATTCGACGAGACTTGCAAAGATAACCAATCATACATAAAAGAATTCAGAGGAGATTCAACTATTGTTCATAGATAATCTTGATCATAAACCCACAATTCATCGGATCTCGACAAACACACCGCAAAAAGAGTTACATCGAATAGATCTCCAACAAGATCGAGGAGAACTTTGTATTGAGAATCAAAGAGAGAGAAGAAGCCATCTAGCTAATAAATATGGACCCGAAGGTCTGAGGTAAACTACTCACACATCATCGGAGAAGCTATTGTGTTGATGTAGAAGCCCTCTGTGATCAATGCCCCCTCCGACGGAGCACCGGAAAAGGCCCCAAGATGGGATCTCACGGGTATAGAAGGTTGCGGCGGTGGAAATAGGGTTTCGTTGTGCTCCTGAACGTTTTTGGGGTACGTAGGTATATATAGGAGGAAGAAGTAGGTCAGTGGAGCTGCGAGGGGCCCACGAGGGTGGGGGCGCGCCCAGGGGGGCAGGCGTGCTTCCCTGCCTCGTGGGCTCCTCACTTCTTTCTCGACGTCCACTTGAAGTCCTCTAGATTGCATTTGTTCCAAAAATAACTCTCCCGAAGGTTTCATTCCGTTTGGATTCCGTTTGATATTCCTTTTCTGCGAAACACTAAAATAGGCAACAAAAACAACAATTTGGACTGGGCCTCTGGTCAGTAGGTAGTCCCAAAAATAATATAAAAGTGTATAATAAAGCCCATTAAACAACCAAAATAGATAATATAATAGCATGGAACAATAAAAAATTATAGATACGTCGGAGACGTATCAAGCATCCCCAAGCTTAATTCCTGCTCGTCCTCCAGTAGGTAAATGATAAAAACAAAATTTTTGATGTGGAATGCTACCTAGCATATTTCTCGATGTAATTTTCTTTATTGTGGCGTGAATATTCAGATATGAAAGATTCAACATAAAAGTTTAATATTGACATAAAAATAATAATACTTCGCATACTAACTAAGCAATTATGTCTTCTGAAAATAACATGGCCAAAGTAAGTTCATCCCTACAAAATCATATAGTTTGGCTATGTCCCATCTTCGTCACACAAAATATTCAAATCATGCACAACCCCGGTTTCAGCCAAGCAATTGTTTCATACTTAAGAATTTTCAAACTTTTTGAACTTTCACGCAATACATGAGTGTGAGCCATGGACATAGCACTATGGGTGGAATAGAATATGATGATGGTGGTTGTATGGAGAAGACAAAAAAGGAGAAAGTCTCACATTGACGTGGCTAATCAACGGGCTATGGAGATGCCCATCAATTGATGTCAACGCTAGGAGTAGGGATTGCCATGCAACGAATGCACTAGAGCCATAAATGTATGAAAGCTCAACAAATGAAACTAATTGGGTGTGCATCCAACTTGCTTGCTCACGAAGACTTAGAGCATTTGAGGAAGCCCATTGTTGGAATATACAATCCAAGTTCTATAATGAAAAATTCCCACTAGCATATGAAAGTGACAAAACAAGAAACTCTCTATCATAAAGATCATGGTGCTACTTTGAAGCACAAGTTTGGAAAAAGAGATAGTAGAATTGTCCCTTTTTCTCTTTTTTTTTGGGCCCCTTTTCTTTATTTGGCCTTTCTCTTTTTTGGGGATAATGCTCTATGAATGATGACAATCACACTTCTATTTATTTACAACTCAATGATTACAAATCGATACTAGAACAAGATATGACTCTATATGAATGCCTCCGGCGGTGTACTGGGATGGGCAATGAATCAAGAGTGACATGTATGAAATAATATGCATGGTGGCTTTGCCACAAATACGATGTCAACTACATGATCATGCATGGCAATATGAAAATTATGAAGCATGTCATAATAAATGAAACGGTGGAAAGTTGCATGGCAATATAACTCGTAATGGCTACGGAAATGCCATGATAGGTAGGTATGATGGCTGTTTTGAGGAAGATATAAGGAGGTTTATGTGTGATAGAGCGTATCATATCACGGGGTTTGGATGCACCGCGAAATTTGCACCAACTCTCAAGGTGAGAAAGGGCAATGCACGGTACCGAAGAGGCTAGCAATGATGGAAGGGTGAGAGTGTGTATAATCCATGGACTCAACATTAGTCATAAAGAACTCACATACTTATTGTAAAAAACTACAAGTCATCAAAACCAAGCACTACACGCATGCTCCTAGGCGGGGGGGGGGGGTGGTAGGAGTTAACCATCGCGCGCCACCGACCTCCACACAAAGGATGATACTCAAAGAACACCTCATGTTTCAAATTTGTTACACAACGGTCACCATACGTGCATGCTACGGGACTTGCAAACTTCAACATAGGTATTTCTCAATTTCACAATTACTCAACAATCACAACTTTAATATTACTATCTCCATATCTCAAAACAATCATCAAGTATCAAACTTCTCATAGTATTCAACGCACTTTATATGATAGTTTTTATTATACCTATCTTGGATGCCTATTATATTAGGACTAATTTCAACCAAAGCAAACTACCTTGCTGTTCTAAAAGACTCTCAAAATAATTTAAGTGAAGCATGAGAGATCAATAATTTCTATAAAATAAAATCACCACCGTGCTCTAAAAAGATATAAGTGAAGCACTAGAGCAAAATTACCTAGCTCAAAAGATATAAGTGAAGCACGTAGAGTATTCTAATAAATTCCGATTCATGTGTTTCTATCCCAAAAGGTGTGTACAGAAATGATGATTGTGGTAAACTAAAAAGCAAAGACTAAAATAATACAAGACGCTCCAAGCAAAACACATATCATGTGGTGAATAAAAATATAGCATCAAGTAAAGTTACCGATGGACGAAGATGAAAGAGGGGATGCCTTTCGGGGCATCCCCAAGCTTAGTCTTTTGGTTATCCTTGAATTTTACCAAGGGGTGCCTTGGTCATCCCCAATATTAGGCTCTTGCCACTCCTTATTCCATAATCCATCAAATCTTTACCCAAAAACTTGAAAACTTTACACCACAAAACTCAACAGAAAATCTCATAAGCTCCATTAGCAAAATAAAACAAACCACCACTTCAAGGTACTATAATGAACTCATTATTTATTTATATTGGTGTTAAACCTACTGTATTTCAACTTCGCTATGGTTCTTAACCTCCGATACTAGCCATAGATTCCTCAAAATAAGCAAACAACACACGAAAAACAGAATCTGTCAAAAACAGAATAGTGTGTAGTAATCTGTATCAAACGCAAACTTTTGGAACCTAAAAAATTCTACCAAATTAGGAAGTACTATATAATTTGTTTATTAAACTACTGAAAAAAGAATCAACTAAAAAGTTCGTTTCTGCGATTTATGAAAACTAATCTCGTGCGCGCAAAGTTTCTGTTTTTTACAGCAAGATCAAATAACTATCACCGTAGGTTATCCTAAAGGTTTTACTTGGCACAAACACTAATTAAAACATAAAAACAAATCTAACCAGAGGCTAGATGAATTATTTATTACTAAACAGAACCAAAAATCTAGAAACAAAAATAAAATTGGGTTGCCTCCCAACAAGCGCTATCGTTTAACGCCCCTAGCTAGGCATAAAAACAAGGATAGATCTAAGTATCATCATCTTTGGTATGCAATCCATAAGTGGCTCTCATAATAGATTCATAAGGTAATTTAATTTTCTTCCTAGGGAAGTGTTCCATGCCTTTCCTTAACGGAAAATTGGAATCTAATATTCCCTTACTTCATATCAATAATTGCACCAATCATTCTAAAGAAAGGTCTACAAAGAATAATAGGACATGTAGGATTGCAATCTATATCAAGAACAATAAAATCTATGGGCACATAATTCCTATTGTCAACAATAAGAACATCATTAATCCTTCCCATAGGTTTCTTAATGGTGGAATCCGCAAGGTGCTTGTTTAAAGAACAATAATCAAATTCACGGAAACCTAACACATCACACAAAGTTTTTGGAATCGTGGAAACACTAGCACCCAAATCACATAAAGCAAGCCATTCATGATCTTTAATCTTAATTTTAATAGTAGGTTCCCACCCATCATAAAGTTTTCTAGGGATAGAAACTTCTAATTCAAGCTTTTCTTCATAAGATTGCATTAAAGCATCAACGATATGTTTGGTAAAAGCTTTATTTTGACTATAAGCATGAGGAGAATTTAGCACGGATTGCAACAAGGAAATACAATCTATTAAAGAACAATTATCATAACTAAATTCCTTGAAATCCAAAATAGTGGGTTCATTGCTATGTAAAGTTTTGACCTCTTCAATCCCACTTTTACCAATTTTTGCATCAAGATCTAAAAACTCCAAATTATTGGGACGTCTTCTAAATAAAGTTGACTCATCTTCAATCCCATCATTATCAAGATTCATATTGTAAAACAAAGATTTAATAGGAGACACATCAATCACTTTTAGATCTTCATCTTTATTCTCATAAAAACTAGAAGAACACGCTTTTACAAAGCAATCTTTCTTAGCATGCATCCTAGCGGTTCTTTCTTATCATTCATTAATGGAAATTCTCATAGATTTGAGAGACTCATTGATATCATGCTTAGGTGGAATAAATCTAAGTTTCAAAGAATCAACATCAAGTGAAATTCTATCCACGTTCCTAGCCAATTCATCAACCTTAAGCGATTTTTCTTCAAGCAAAGCATTGCAATTCTTTTGTGAATTCATAAATTCTTTAACACTAGCCTCAAAATCAGAGGGCAACTTATTAAAATTTACATAAGAATTGTCATAGGAATTACCATAATTATTAGAGGAATTACTAGGAAACGTCCTAGGATTAAAGTTTCCTCTATACACGCTGTTACCAAAATTGTTCCTACCAACAAAATTCAAATCCATAGAATCATTATTATTCTCAATCAAAGTAGACAAAGGCATATCATTAGGATCAATAAAAACACTCTTATTAGCAAAAAACTTCATAAGTTCATCCATCTTTCCACTCAAAACATTGATCTCTTCTATTGCATGAACCTTTTTACTAGTAGATCTTTCGGTGTGCCATTGAGAATAATAAACCATAATGTTGTCTAGGAGTTTAGTAGCTTCTCCTAAAGTCATTTCCATAAAGGTGCCTCCCACGGCCGAATCTAAAAGATTTCTAGAAGCAAAGTTTAATCCGGCATAGAATTTTTGTATAATCATCCATAAATTCAATCCATGAGTAGGGCAATTACGTATCATCAATTTCATTCTCTCCCAAGCTTGTGCGACATGTTCATGATCAAGTTTCTTGAAATTCATAATATCGTTTCTAAGAGAGATGATCTTAGCGGGAGGAAAATACTTAGAGATAAAAGCATCTTTGCACTTATTCCAAGAATGAATACTATTTTAGGCAAAGACGAAAACCAAGTTGTAGCACGATCTCTAAGTGAAAACGGAAATAGCTTCAATTTAACAATATTATTATACACATCTTTCTTCTTTTGCATATCACACAAACCAACAAAGTTGTTTAGATGGGTAGCGACATCTTCACTAGGAAGGCTAGAGAATTGATCTTTCATAACAAGATTCAGCAAAGCAGCATTAATTTCACAAGATTCAGCATCAGTAAGAGGAGCAATCAGAGTGCTAAGGAAATCATTGTTGTTGGTATTGGAAAAGTCACACAATTTAGTATTGTCTTGATCCATCGTGACAAACAAGCAATCCAACACACAAGCACACAAGAAGCAAGCGAAAAAGAGGCGAACAGAAAAGAGGGCGAATAAAACGGCAAGGGTGAAGTGGGAGAGAGAAAAACGAGAGGCAAATGGCTAATAATGTAATGCAAGGGATAAGAGTTTGTGATGGGTAGTTGGTATGTCTTAACTTGTGCGTAGACTCCCCGACAATGGCACCAGAAATCCTTCTTGCTACCTCTTGACCACTGTGTTGGTTTTCCCTTGAAGAGGAAAGGGTGATGCAGAAAAGTAGCGTAAGTATTTCCCTCAGTTTTTGAGAACCAAGGTATCAATCCAGTAGGAGTACACACGCAAGTCCCTCGTACCTACACAAACAAATAATAACCTTGCAACCAACGCGATAAAGGGGTTGTCAATCCCTTCACGACCACTTGCAAAACTGAGATCTGATAGAGATATTAAGATAAATATTTTTGGTATTTTTGTGGTATAGATTGAAAAGTAAAAATTGCAAAATAAACGGTGATAGAAATTGGCAAGTTGATGAAAGATTAATATGATGGAAAATAGACCCGGGGGCCATAGGTTTCACTAGTGGCTTCTCTCAAGAGCATAAATATTACAGTGGGTGAACGAATTACTATCGAGCAATTGATAGAATTGAGAATAGTTATTGGAATATCTAGGCATGATCATGTATATAGGCATCACATCCGTGATAAGTAGACCGACTCCTGCCTGCATCTACCACTATTACTCCACGCATCGACCGCTATCCAGCATGCATCTAGAGTATTAAGTTCATAAGAACAGAGTAACGCATTAGGCAAGATGACATGATGTAGAGGGATAAACTCAAGCAATATGATATAAACCCCATCTTTTTATCCTCGATGACAACAATACAATACATGTCATTTCCCCTACTGTCACTGGGATCGAGCACCACAAGATTGAACCCAAAGCTAAGCACTTCTCCCATTGCAAGAAAGATCAATCTAGTAGGCCAAACCAAACTAATAATTCGAAGATACTTGCAAAGATAACCAATCATACATAAAAGAATCCACAGGAGATTCAAATATTCTTCACAGATAATCTTGATCATAAACCCACAATTCATCAGATCTCGACAAACACACCGCAAAAAGAGTTACATCGAATAGATCTCTAAGAATATCGAGGCGAACTTTGTATTGAGAATCAAAGAGAGAGAAGAAGCCATCTAGCTAATAACTATGGACCCGAAGGTCTAAGGTAAACTACTCACACATCATCGGAGAGGCTATGGTGTTGACGTAGAAGCCCTCTGTGATCAATGCCCCCTCCGGCGAAGCACCCGAAAAGGCCCCAAGATGGGATCTCATAGGTACAGATGGTTGCGGCGGTGTAAATAGGGTTTCATTGTGCTCCTGGATGTTTTTGGGGTACGTAGGTATATATAGGAGGAAGAAGTAGGTCGGTGGAGCTGTGAGGGGCCCATGAGGGTGGGGGCGTGCCTAGGGGGTAGGCGCGCCTCCCTGCCTCGTGGCCTCCTCGCTTCTTTCTTGACATCCACTCCAAGTCCCCTGGATTGCGTTTGTTCCAAAAATAACTCTCCCGAAGGTTTCATTCCGTTTGGATTCTGTTTGATATTCCTTTTCTGTGAAACACTGAAATAGGCAAAAAAACAGCAATTTGGGCTGGGCCTCCGGTTAGTAGGTTAGTCCCAAAAATAATATAGAAGTGTATAATAAAGCCCATTAAACATCCAAAACAGATAATATAATAGCATGGAACAATAAAAATTATAGATACGTTGGAGACGTATCAGCAGACTGCCTTCTAATTTGGTGGATGGCATTTGGGCCTGCGCGGGGCATGGCCCGCATGTTGGTGAACAAAAGTAAAACGACATTCAGTAGAGGGAGACGTTTCGATGACCTAGGAGGAGCCAGAAGCGGTAGTGTATCCACTGTACTAGTAGTAATTGTTTTTTTGGTAGCTGCAGAGTGTCTCCACTTTACTAGTAGTAATTTTTTCTCTGGGCCCAAGGCAAAACAGCCCATCCACCCTAGTAAATAATAAAATCAATTCAAAAACCCATATATTTATTTAATGAGAGGCGCTAGCCGCACCCAGCACACCGCCCCCAAAAAAACCTAGGTGCTCTTCTTCCTCCTCACTCCCACCCACCTCACGTCAGCTCGCTCTACTCGTACCCCCAAATTCCTCACCTCACTCCTACAGAAAAACCCTAGCTCCCCTTATTCCTCACTACTACAGAAAAACCTCAGCTCCCCTTCTTCTTCACTTGCACTACAACTAGGATCGTCATTCGTTACTCTGCTCAAATCCGTGAGCGTGACGCGACGCCCTCGAGGAAAATGGAGTCGGCTGACCCCAGCGCCAAGAAGATGAGACTCCCGCCAGCGGTGACACCTGTCATAGATCCCGCACCCGGCAGCGCGGGGAGAAACGGCGACCCCGCCCCCACCGGATCCCAGGAACCTGTAGAATCTCGGGTGGACCGCATCAGCGATCTCTCGGACGCCGTACTTGGGGAGATCATCTCGCTTCTCCCCACCAAGGATTGCTGCCGCACCCAAGTCCTCTCAATTCGATGGCGCCCTCTATGGCGTGCCGTGCCCCTTAATCTCGACTGTCGTCAGATATCTCTCTTCAATGATTTTGAAATCCCTAGAGCCATGATCTCTCCCACCAGGGCTCCGTTCAAAGTCTCTGCATCCCGTCATGCTACCTGAGAAAGCATGACATGCCCTACATGGTGGACGCCTGGCTGAAATCCCCTGAATTCATAGAACTACAGCTGCTTGAGTTCTACTATTCCCCTAGAAATCACCTACGAGATACCGAACGCCATCTACCTGTGCCCTCAGCACCGATGTCCATCTCGCGGTTTTCCTCCTCTCTCCACACCGCCACCTTTGCGCTGTGCTACCTACCTGACAATCTGGTACTAAACCTTTGACTCCCAATTCTCAAGAAACTTTCACTTGTGTAGGTTCGTATATCAGAGGCCTCATTGAACAGCATCATCCACTCCAGTTGCCCTGCCCTGGAGTGTTGGTGCTTGTTTTCACAGTTAGAATCGGTTGTCTCCAAATAAAGTCGCCTAACCTTGTAAGAATTGGAATTTCTTTTGACGAAAGGCAGCTCATCATCCAAGATGCCCCTTCACTTCAAAGGTTGATCCTTGATTCTAGTTAATCACCGTCGCAAATAACTGTCCTCTCTGTGCCTAAACTGGAGACCTTGGGTGTAATACATGATCTCTGTGCTTCGTTCTTCAGGTACTTTATATTATCATCTACACTTGTAACCATAAGCTGCATTTTAAATTTCTGCGCATAAGTTATATATCATCTCGGAGTACACATTTTGTACTAATATTATGTTCTATGCTCAATGAAGAGTTTCTCCATGGATAGCCTATCAATGGTGCTGGATTCTGTCAAGATCTTATATATCCAAATGAATAGTTTTGATCTGAACAAGATTATTGGCTTGCTGCAATGCTTTCCATGTCTGGAGAAGTTGTATATAAAGGTGATAATTTCACGCACATTGGAAGCCCGCATATAGTGTACTAGAATTAACCGTTCAGCTGTTGCTCTTTCCACACTCTTTTTTTAGACCTTAACTATTTCAAATCTTCATGTCTATTTAGGCAACAGAACAGGGTAAGAAAGTTATAACCAATCAGTGGATTCGTAAGCACCGGGATTTTCTCACTTCTCATGACATTCGATTGAAGACAATAATGCTAGAACGATATGTAGCCAACCAGGCAAACACTAGATTTTTCACATTCTTCCTGCTGAATGCGAGGTTACTATTGTCCATCAGGCTTAAGTTTATCAGCAGCATGGTTTTGATGGATGAGTATGTCGAAGAGAAAAAAAGGAGTTTCAGGTGGGCAAAAGAGCTTCTGAACATGTTGGGCTTCTATTTACAACATATTGTGGTCATAATCTAGTAAACTTTACGACCCAGGATGTTCATTCTATGGACCTGACCGATCCATTTGATTGTGACTGCCGAAAAGAGTGCTGGAGTTAGATGTTGTTGCCCTTTTCAACCTGGGTTTTGTCTAAACCTGATGAATAATTAACCCTCGTGCTTTTGTACAATTTGTAAGCTGGAGTTAGATGTTCTTTCCCTTTTCAACACGGCTGTGACTGTCATATTTTCTTTGAAACAAGGCAAATGGCTTGCCATTCGTTTAATTTAGAGTGAAATATTGTAACAAATCCCAACCAAGGGAAATAACATCACTCTCGCTGGCTGCTTGAGCTCACTGTGCATTAGAGAAGCCAAGTGATTAGCCCCCACCAGCAACCACAAACTTATTTCGAACTAGCACACCAAATGGGCTATAAATTTTCATAGGAAAGGCCGCATGACCGTGAAAGATTTTGATTCTGACATTTGGGACCCACGAGGAAATTGCCTATCCAAGGTGGTGCGGACTTACTAGCTAGTCAACAAACGTTTCTGCCTACCAGCAGTTGGATTGACATCCAACATCTGTCGTGTATCTTCTATCTCTGGTCTTGTTCCTCCAGCATCGCAAAGAAAACCACCCCATCGGCTCGGCCTGCTCCCGCCTCCCATGGCTGGCTGCGCCTCCGCCGCCCTACCGTACCCTCTAATGTTGGCCAGTTCCTCCCTCTATTCCCCCACATGCCGTGTTATTCTTCGGCGACGTCAGCCCCAACACGCACCCGCACCCGAACTAGTCAACCCTCGTACTCCCCTCCGCCTGCGACTAGACCGTCACATCTTCCACGGCTCATGTTCGTTCCGTCCGAGGCCTCGCCGTCATCCTCGGCCTTGGTTCGCTCGCCATGCGCGGTGCACCACCCTCTTGCATTGTCAACACCGTCAACAATCGAGAGGAACAAGGATATGACTGTACAAGGAGAGGATGAGAATAGGGACCCACCAGTGTCATGGTAGTATGCAAGCAAGTGCTTTGTTATTACAAGCCCCAAAAAATGGTTCCTCCTAATGGTTCGACATCTGGGGCTCACGCCATTGTCAACGTAGTCAATAAACGAGAGAATTACACAACGAGTGGCTGACACCAGGGACCCAGCAGGTCGCGCGGTTGTTGTTTACCTTTTTTGAGGAACAAGCAGTTGTTATTTATACCAGTTTTAGCGACTGAGCGGGGTAACAACGGGGCTGTGCGAGGGCTGTGGCCCATCTAGCCATGGTTTTATTTATGTTTACCACATCATGAGCCCAGTTGTGTTTTTTTCTTGCTGAAAATGGCTAGCCCAGTTCTATTTTTTAAAGAAATACCCAAACGAGGCCTACTTGCTTTATCAGCCCTGCTGGGCTGCAAATCTTTCAAGACGAGGAGAGAGTTTCATTCGTTTTGCGCAGAAATGGGCTGTACATTTTTAAAACGCATCAAACCGGGAATTATTTTCATTTTTTAATTACAAGATTTTAAATTCCATTGATTTTTATGCCTGGACAATTATTTGAATTTTATATTTATATAACTTATTTTTCAAATAGTTTGAATGTGACTCGATATTTCAGGATTAAAAACAGTTGACCGCACCAAAATATGTAAAATTTCGTATAATTTTTAACCGTGGCCACAATATGGGGTCTAATGCTAACAAAAGGAAGATGGGCTCCAAAAAAATTCTTAAGAATTGGCAAATGGGCTGTAAATTATTAGAAGTAATGGCAGATGGATTGTATGATGTTTTCTACAGATTTGAGGCCGACTTGTGCGCCTACTACAGGTTGACGCGTATGCTTTCCTAAAAAATAAGGTTGACGCACACGCAACACCGTGTCAACTTAGTCAACACGCGAGAGCAGTGACTGTTGGATGTTCATCCAATGGCTGTTGTGCTTCTTCAATCTCTTCTCTTCCTGCTCCAGTCGCTCAAACAAGCGCCAGCGGGACTGTCTGCTCCCTCCTCCCGCGGCCGGCTATGCTGCCGCGCAGGCCTCACCGCCCCATCGTTCTCCCATCGCTGGCCTAGCCATCCCTCTACTCACCCACATCTGCTGTTATTCTCCGGCGACGGCAGACGAACCAGTAAACCCTCGCACTCCCCTGCGCATGGGAAACAACTGATGAGTTTTCCTTGGCTCCATGTCGTTCCCTTCCTAGGCCTCGCCGTCGTCCACTGCCCTGGTGCACTCGACGCGGCGTGGTCAACATGGTCAATGAACGACATGCATCAGAAGTGGACTGTACGTGGAGAGGCTGAGGGCTGGGTCCACGGCTGCACGCAAGGAAATGACTCCTTATTACGCACAAAATAATGATTCCTCCACCTGACAGCTGGGACCCACCAGAAGGGCCTCTGTATTTCGTGAAAAAAATGTTCCCCCACTGACAGGTCGAACCCATCAGCTATATCTTCGCATGCTAGGAAGTGCCTCATTATTACGCACAAAAAATGAATACCCCCTGCTAGCTGGGACCCACCATAGTGTGAGGCTGACTTGTGGGCCTACTAAGATGATGGGGACGGACGGCTTTGTCAACTTAGTAAATATGAACGATTCTAGCTCTAGTGACCGTACGATGTCCATCCAACAGCCGTAGTGCTTCTTCAACATCTGGTCTTCTTGCTCCAGCCACCCAAACAAGCGTCGGTGTGCCGCCTACTCCTGCCTCCCGTGTCCAGTTGTGCTACCACCGCTGGCCATGCCATCCCTCGATACTCACCCACACCTCCTGTTATTCTCCGGCGACGGCAGCCTCACACCACAGTCGAAGCAGTCAACCCACGTACTCCCCTCCGCGTGGGCATCCACTGCCGCGTCTTCCCCAGCTCCGCGTCGTCCCCTTCATAGGCCTCGCCGTCGTCTACCGCACTGGTGCTCTCGGCGCGCCGTGGTCAATGTGGTCAACGAACGACTTCCGTCGGAAGAGTACTATACGTGGAGAGGCTGACAACTGGGTCCACGGCCGCAGCAAGGAAGTGCCTCCTTATTACACGCAAAATAATTATTTCTCCACCTGACAGCAGGGACCCATCGGACGGACCATCGTATTTCGTGAAAAAAACATTTTCCTCCTGACTGCTGGGATCCACCAGCTACATCTTCGCACGCAAGGAAGTGCGTCTATATTACGGGCAAAAAAATGATTCGCCCCCCTAACTGCTGGGACCCACCAGCTACATCTTCGCACGCAAGGAAGTGCCTGACAGTCGGGAACCACCTGGTCGAAGCGTACATAGCTTTGTCATTCTGGTCGCGAACGTGTACGTACATACTGGTCGATGTAGAGGCGCGCACGTAGCATGTACATGTACATACGGCGGCCAGGATGCAAGAAAGAAAATATGGCCACGTACGTACATACGGGAGGGGTCTCAAACACCTACTCACGCATACGTATGAGCAGGGCTCGTGTACATGGCTTGGTCAGAATGGAGAAGCTGCGCCGTCGTCGTGTTCATGGGGAGGCAACAGAATGCGTCTTGATCATCGGGACGCAATGGAACGCGTGTTGTTCATCGGGAGCCAACCGGCTTGGACGGAACAGCCGATGGAAACGAGGCCTGGCATACCGCAGAATGGAGGAAACAGCCTTGTGTTTGACCGATCACGGTCGAAACGTGATCCTGTTCATCGGGAGGGGTCTGGCGTACCGCAAAACGGAGGAAACGGACTTCTGTTGGACCTCCTACAGTCGAAACGGGGTCCTGTTGACCGGTAGGGGTGTGGCGTACCGCAAAACGGAGGAAACGGACTTGTGCTGGAGCGCTACGGTCGAAACAGGGGTCCTGTTCATCGGGAGGGGTGTGGCGTACCGCAAAACAAGACCCCACGAGATATTGTTCATCTCCACCGTCGACCTCCTCCAGCCTCCACAGGGTACTATTCATCCACCGTCGACCTCCTCCAGCCTCCACCTGCGACTGTTCATCCACGGGCTCCTGTTCATCCAGCCTCCACCTCGCGCTCCTTCACCGGCTACTGTTCAACTAGCCCTCTCCACGAGGTCCTGTTCAACCACCCATCCACGGGCTACTGTTCATCCAGCCCTCCACCGGCTATTGTTCAACCAGCCCTCCACGGGCTACTGTTCAACCTTCCCTTCACGGGGTCCTGTTCATCCACGCCCAACCGGCTCGATCGATCGGGGTCCAGTTCATCCAACGGCAACACGAGGTCCTGTTCATCCAACCCCCCACCAGGAACTGTTCATCCAAACCCCCTCCAACAACGCTCACTGTTCATCAAGTGAAGGAGGCAGCTGGTTCGATCGGCTTCAGTTAGCCGCAGTAGCGAACGAAGGAATCGCTCGATTGGGTTCAGTTAACAGTCATCGATCGATCGCTCGGGTTCAGTAACGCGTAGCCTGCAGTGCAATCGCTCGGGTTCAATAGGAGAACGCCTCACTCGGGTTCAGTTAGAGCCCAACGCCTCGCACCCACGTGCGTACGTGTACGAGAGAAACGCGCATCGCTCGGCCCCCGACCACCCACCGTACCGGGAACTCCCCGATATTTTCTGCGCCCTCGCTTCTACCACGGTTTTTTCCGTCATGGACGGCCCAAAGAATGTCATGCAGCTGCGTCTCCGGCCCGCCCAGGACGAAAAGCCCATTTTTCTGTCATGATTTTTTCATAGAAGTAGGATCCCACCACATCAATAATGATACCGGGTTTTGTCACAATTATCGTCATAGAAGTGTCATAAGTATGATAGAAAAAAATGTCACGAATGTGTCTTTTTTTGTAGTGTGTGTCGCTGCGTAGAGAGCGGCCGTGTGCTACTGCCTCTGTCTTGTCTATAGTCCCCTTTATATTATGTGCCATACTTTGCCCTTAAATTTAACCAAAAAAATGTTAATGCATGTGATAAAAATTATATAATTGGAAACTATGTTCAAATACGAATCCAACTATATAATATTTGGCGACATGCATTCGTATTTTATTAGTTAAATCGTACCTATAAACCAGGACTGGGGTATAGTAGGTAATTAAACCGCAAACATTTTTTTTGTATTAACCGTATGTGTACGTGGCCTTTCGTCCTCCTCTCGCACGTCTTGTCACCCCGCTGTCGCAGACGGCTTAGAGTGCAAGCTTGCGCAGTGCGCGGGGGCGTTCTTTTGGCCAAATGGTGGCTCGAAGTGGCGCCAATGAATCGTCGGCGACCCCGTTCCCGCACAACCTTGTAGGTTCCTGCACAAGCTTCCCGCCCGACTCGGTGAAATACCCCCAAATCCCAATGCTTACCGGCCTGCTATATAAACCCTCACGGTAGGCGAGTCATGCATTGCATTTCCCCTCCCTCCATGTAGCTTATCTCATCTGCTTCTCCCACAATCGCCAACGACACCGGTCCGTCGTCATCGTTCAGCCACTCCGCCATCATCAGAGGACAACTCCAGCTGGGAGGCTACACCGCAGCGGCGGCGTTGTCCCCGATGTAGTGTAGTGCGCGTGGCGTCCCTGTTGTGTGTGCGCGGAACACCCACCATACGCTCAGTCGTCGCTGCCAGTCGACAGCTGTTGCCGACCGCCGTTGCCGGCACACCACCGTCGAAAGCCAGGGCCATCGCCCGCTCCGCCACCGCGGACCGAAGGCGGGAGGTGGCCGTCGTGGCCGCCACCCCACTGCCGGCCATCACCTGCTCCGCCACTGTGGCCCGAAGGTGGAAGGTGGTGGTCGTGGCCGCCACCCCATCGTCAGTCGCCGTGGTCGCCAGCGCACTGTGGACCGCCGGGGTCATCACCTGCTCCGCCACCGCCGCCCGAAGGCGGGAGGCGGAGGTAGAGGCCCACATGTTCGTCAGCGACCTTGCGCGCTACACCGAGTTCCTGCGGGAGGAGGAGGAGCGCCTCGTCGAGCATGCAAAGTGCCTTGCCGCCGCCATGGTCGCGACACACGCCACCTCAGAGGTGAGGAAATAGGAGATCTACGAGGAGAACCACTGCTTCGAGAGGGGTCGTCTGGAGCGGCAGAGGGCGTTTAAGGTGAGTGTTGCTGAAGCTGCAGCAGCGGCAGACACCGCATTGCAGTTGTCTAGCTCGTCGGTAGGCTCCTCCTCCTCTGCCCCTTACTGAGTGTGCTCGGCAGAGGAGAGGCTGCCGGAAATAGTCCAAAGCCCCTCCGCAGTAGTAGTATTTAGGGGCTATTTTGTTTAGTTCATCTGACTATTGATGTGGTGAAACTGTAGAACGTACTTAAAATTAGCTAGTATATATAGTTGAACTAGCTATTTCAGTACGTGGTTGGCAACAATTGGGGAAACATTTGGTCGGTTCTGCTGTTGAGTTGAACTGTTTGTATAAAGAACGACTTCTTAATCTATGAATGAAATCTATGCTTAATTACTGCATTTTAGTTGCAAAAATTAGATAGTGCTAGGGATTTTTAGCTGCATATTTTAACAAATCGCAGTGTTACAAAGATTGACAAATGACAATGTTACTAGATCAACAAATGTCAATCTTTCCAGTTTGACAAACGGCAACATACCCAATATGATAGATGCAAATCTTACCAAATTGTTTGTACGTGGTTGCACACGGGTCAGCCAAAACAACCGTTTGCGTTGAAAGGATGCACAAATCCTGCGCTGCAAATTTTCCCTTGACTTAAGAGGGAAGAGCATAGCTCCACTTTGCATACGTGTGTTCAATCTAAAATGTTTGCGATCAAGAGCTGCAGAAATCCTGCTCGGCACATTTTCCCTTGGCTTCCTAGGGAAGTTGTCGATTTGCATACAGGTGTTGTAACTAAAACGTTTGTGATGAGTGTTTTATATTTAAACACCATTGACTTTTTTCAAAAGAAAATCGTTTGATAAGTCTGTACATTAAGAGAGAAAAATGCAAGTTCGTTCAAATCATATCTTTCATTCAGTCACACTGCGAATTTATATTCGTATGATCGATAATCTATTATATAATTAAGACAAGAGACAAATAAGCCACCACATTGATCCACATATCCTAAATAATCGGATGCATTGATTTTATGATTTTACGGTTGAGATTTTACAGATAAAAACGTTACATACATATATTAACACGTACACAATTCAACACGTCTTGCTTCCGTTACATAAAAAAATTAAGCATACACCTTCCAACACGTCCTCGCGTCCTCCATTATAAGGAAGGGTCTTTTTTTGAATTGTACAAGAAAGGGTCTTTCCATCAATAAAGTTCAACATGGAAACCCCGAATAAAGGACATGGAATGAAAATAATGGACCATATGACGTCCAACACGTCCTCTTGCATCAACGTTACACAAGGAAGGATCTTTCCATCAATAGTTCAATATATGAAAACCCCAAAAGGATTTAAAAAAAAAATAGGGACTTGAAATCCCAAAGAGTCCTCGCCCAAAACAATGAATCACCAACAGACAAGGAACATCACGACACAAAGGCCAAGCAAACCCAAATTGACTCCAACATGCAAATAGAAATAGACAAGGATACACATAGATGCATGCAAATAGGACAATGTAACTCAAAACGGTGTCGGCTACAACAGCTTAGCCAGACCAACCAATATATACAAGCCATGCCAGGCAAAGCATATCACGACACCAAATCCAAGCGACCCAATGCACATCACCCCAGGGAGAATATCAAAGGTTGCACGGAGTCAAAGTAAGCTAGAACGACGACGGGACACACATCATGCAAGGAATTATCAAAGTCTGCATGAGTCAAAGTAAGCAGAAGGGACGTGCAACTCAACGCCTGACGAAGCTATGCCCAACCATTTCACACACATACAACTCGACGTCCAACGAAGTCCTACCGAAAAATCATAGAAGTTGAGCGACTTAACGGGGGGCAAAACTAAAACATACAAGTGAAAGTAATAAGAATGTGGGATTTGATCAATCCTGCAACCATGAGTTAATCAGCTAGATATGATCTTGATGGATGAAGAGGTCTATTCTTTATATATATGTAACCGTAGATCATTCCATGTTTTCAAAAACAATTACTAAGTATATCCCATTGTATTCACAGGGCCAAACAATACATGCTATTATCTGGAATAACCTAACAGACAATTTAAGGTTGTGGAATCCAAAGTATCGCCCAGTGAGCAATGGAAATAAAAGATTGTTTCATACAATACAAAGGTAAAGGAGTTTAAAGGATCTCTAGAGGCATATGCAGGTGTTGAGAACTTCATGATGCACGGGCCTTGCAGAGTGGCAAATACGAAATCATCATGCATGACGGATAACAGATGCACGAAGCATTTCCCAAAAAGATACACTATCGATACCACAATAGATGAGGTTGGCTTTCCAGTATATAGAAGACGAGACAATGGAAGGCAGGTCAAAAAGAGAAATGCAGTGCTTGACAACAGATTTGTCGTGCCTTACAACCGAAATCTATTGGTCAAATTCCAAGCTCACATAAATGTCGAGTGGTGCAACAGGTCCAGGTCAAGCAAGTTTCTATTTAAGCACATCCTTATAGACGATGACCAAGTAACAACCTTGCTCAAAGAAAGGGATGTCGCAAATGATTATGATGAAATCAGGAAATACCTAGAACTTAATTTCTCTCAAAGTCGAATTGGATCGAGAATGAATCACAAGCTCACTCTTATTAGGAAATTTCATGGTAGTTTATTGGTAATAAGTTCACTGAGTGGATGGAGCCAAACAAAATATATGATCAAGGAAAATAATTAACTAGAATTCCCATAGAAATTTGTATGGAAAAGTGAAACAAAAACTTGGGAGGTGTGGAGAAGGAGCTTTGCGATTGGAAGAATCTACTATGCACACCCCACATGTGGCGAGCGGTATTTTCTGAGAATGCTTCTAAACACCAAGAAAGTTTGCACATCACTTGAGGGTATTAGAACAATTAATGAAGTTGTTCACCCAACATACAAATCAGCATGCAAAGCTCTCTGATTTCTTGATAGCGACATTGAGTAGATTGAATGCACTCATGAAGCATCAAGCTGGGAATCAAGGACACAATTACGACAGCTATTTACCACAATATTGTGCCATTATGAGGTGACCAGCCCGAAAATGTTGTGGGTTCAACATGGGAGGCACTATCCGAAGATATCCAGTACAAAATAAGAATTATCCTAAACTTTCCTATGCTGCAGCTCACTGATTCGCAGTAGAAAGCATGTGCTCTGATCGAGATAGAGAAAATAACGTGGCAAGCAGGAAAGTCACTAAAGGACTATCCAAACATAGAACTACCAAATGCTATGGAACTTGAGCAACTTGGGAACGGGCTGATAAACAAAGAAATTAGCTACGACATGGAGGCAGTATAGAGTGAGCACCAAACTATAATAAACAATCTCAACCAGGACCAGAAAATGGACTTTGGTGCAATAACGAAATCAGCTGAGAGAGGGGTTGGAAAACAGATATTTGTACAAGGCTAAGGTGGCACGGGCAAAACTTCTCTATGGGCATCACAACAAAAGTACGATCAGAGGGAAAGATAGTGCATGCGTTAGCATCATCTGGTACTGCGGCTTTGCTGCTCCAAGGTGGAAGAACATCGCACTCAAGATTCCACATTCCAATAAATATCACATCAGAATCAACATGTGAAATAAAGCAAGGCTCACATTTGGCTGAACTGGTAAAGAAGACCTTATTAATACTGTGGGACGAGGCTCCTATGGCAAACAAACACTGTTTTGAGGCACTAGACAAAAGCCTTTGGGATATTCTAAGGTTCACAAACCAAAATAGTGATGAAAGACCATTTGGTGTGGCATGAAGGTTGTGCTAGAAGGCGACTTCAGACAAATACTCCCAGATATAACAAAGGGAAAGAGAGCAGATAATAAATGCCTCAATCAAAAGGTCATACCTATCGAAGCACTTTGAAATAATTATCCTAACTGAAAACATGCGTCTGAAGTGTCTGTCAGAAGATCCAATGCAAAAGCAAAATGTGACTGTACTCAAACTTGCTACAGAAGCATACTACCGTGCCCGTTAACTTCTTGAAGAAAGAGCAATACTATGTGAAAGGAATGAAGCGGTCGAGAAGATAAATGACTACATAATGAGCCAAATACAAGGGGAAGAGGCGACATACCTAAGCTTGGACACTATGCAAGGCAACAACTAGGTACAGCACCATGGAGACTATGTGTCCAACAGAGTTCCGTAATAAAAGAATTCCAAACCACAGCTGAAACTAAAGGTAGGTTTACTGGTCATGCTCCTACACAACATCAATCAAGCGGCAGGTTTATGCAATGGTGCAAGAATGACTATCACACAGCTGGGAAATAGATATATTGAGGAACAGATAATCACAGGAACACACGTTGGCGAGAAGGTATACATACCTAAGATCATTATGTCACGAAATGACTGAAACTGGCCCTTCGTGCTGCAAAGAAGGCAATATCATCTATCAATATGTTTTGCAATGACCATAAATAAGAGGCAAGGTCAATCCCTAATCAAGGTGGGTACATACTCTCCTAAGCAAGTTTTCTAACATGGGCAACTATGGCATTATCAAGAGTCACAAACAGAGAAGGATTAAAGGTGTTGATCGACAATATAGAGCGCCCAAGCGAAGATACTACAAAGAATATAGTATACAAAGAGCTTTTCTAATTTTTAAATTACACTCCCTCTGTATACAAATGTAAGATGTTTTTGCAGTTTAATTTAAACTGCAAAAAAAATCCTACATTTCTTTACAGAGGGAGTACAATGTTTGGTTGAAAAGCATGACGTCCATGTCTAAAATATGACCGCAAATATCGTACAAAGAATATTATAGATTGAACTGCTATTTCTCTTTAAATGGTAAATAATAGCATGCCATTGACAGTCACTGCTTTCATAGATAGAGATGTTAACAAGTGCAAACAATACTATGAACTACAAAAATAAATTAAGTAATATGGAGAGACAATGGATATAACATTTGCTGTAGTAAGGCTAAATTTAATTGCTAAGGAAGTGCTGAATGAAAAAAAATGTAACTCAAGTACTCTATATGGTTACCTTTTTGCATGCCCAAAAGCTTTAAACTCTTATATAGATCTGGAAGAACAACCACTCTGGTAGTTATTATTCTTATTAGAAATCTTACAAGTTCAATTCCGTAAAAAATGCAAGGTAGATCAATGGCAGGATAGAATCTGAATCTATACGTTGACAATACCAGTACGGAACAGGTGCCCCTTTTGCGAACTCCCTCACTGCCTCCTCCGCGCTACCAACGACCGGCGCTGCCGCCACGGCCGCTAACCACCGGCAATGACAAAGTCGAGTAGCTCACCGCGTTCTCCTTCACCCTCCACCGTGGCCGCGCCACCGACACACTCGACGAGATCGACAAGGATCCAAAACTAGGAGACCGCGTCCAGTCACTCACCCGGCCACCTGCGCCACCACTAAGGAAGAGAATTTTGTAGAGAAGAAGCAACAAGTAGAGCGGGGATAGCCTGGGAATCTGTTCCCTGATGGCCACCATCAAAATCTTCCTTTGCCGGCAGCAAATCTTAAGAAAT